>NC_056750.1:197901023-198223523 GCF_019279795.1 Protopterus annectens
CCATAATTTGGCTATGGCGCAAGAGAATAGTGCTTCACCAGCAGAGTTATTGGCTTTAGTGATCTGCAAGTTGAATTGAAACTTTTAACAGCATAGTCTTCCTTTGCGAGATTAGTTCACTCAGCCAAGTAATCCAGAATAAGCAGAAAGTTAAAATCTATGTAGTACTGAAAAGCATTCTACAAATGCAAAGACACTGTATTAAAAAAAAGAACAGAGGTAAATGTTTAAATACATATCAGATATTTCTGAAGACATAAAAAAATTTAATATTTGTTCATTCACTCCCCAATACCTTCTTTATCTACATGAGAGTTGATGGGAGGGATCACCACTTTGAGATACTCAGTGAGCACAAGAAGAAAACTAAATTTAGAGTAGAGAATCATTCTGTTACATGGCATGTATGCACACTCACAAACACACACACACACACACACACACACACACACACACACACACACACACACACACACACACACACACACACACACACACACACACACACACACACACACACACACACACACACACACACACACACACACACGCGCGCGCACACACACACACGCACATGCATACACTGCACACACACACAACATGCACATTCACACACATGCATATGCACACACACGCAAACACATGCATACGCTGCACACATACACGCGCTCGTGTGCACCCACAAATACATGCATACACTGCACACACACACACACACACACACACACACACACACACACACACACACACACACACACACACACACACACACACACACACACAAGGCCCTAAGCATGGTCACTTACCAATGCAAGCTGGTGAAACTCAAGGAACTCCTTTTGTCTCTTCCTCAAAGCTTCAAGTGAGTGCTCATCTGTTTCTGTGTTGCCAAATGTTTGAAGATGGGCCCCTCCATCTAGCCAGCTACTGACCTAGAAAAAACAAGTACATATTATTAATCTGACTTTTCTACTCTCAAAAGATATTTATGTGCAAGTTCACAAAAAAATGTTAAAACACAAACCCTGATGCTGCAGTATGCCATCAAGTTTTACAGGCAAGGTTTCTTATGCAAAACCTGAACTAAATATAAAGAACCAAGTAGGTAAACCACAGATTTCTGATGCTGATTACTGATGCATCATGACATTTTTTTATCTTCAGTACTACATAATATAGGGTCATCTTCATGGGGTGTAGCAGAGGAACCATGGGAGGAACAACTGTAAAATCTTTGTAGTAGAGTTATCATTTTACCTGTAATTATAACAATGTCTTTGACCAAACATCAAACTCCTGGATTATGATCTACAGTTGTATGTGACCCCATTTTTGGCAAAAGGGAACTAAGAAACTGCTGTTGGGGGAGTATTTATGTATTTGCATTTGTCCTCTGTAAAGTAACTGGATTAAGATTATTGCCTTATAGCAAATAATTATCATTAACTAATTTTGTGATGCCTCATTTTCAGTTTTCATGTTTTCTTGTAATAGTAAAATTTGAATTATTCAGGTCTTTAACTGGCAAATTTCAGAAAACCTGTTTAATAACGTTGTGTAACACCTTGTTTTTCTCAATATCTTCTTAATTTTCTTCTAACATAAGTGATCTGGGAAACTAGTACTTTGCTGACATGTTTACATAAATTATCTGTTACTCTGGAGTACTTCCTCCAATTCTTTTGATAATTTCTCTGGCTGGTAACACAGAGAATTGCATCTGGCAGTTACTGCAGAGAATGAGGGTATGAATTTTTAATAAGTGCCTTTCTGTTGCTCAGGGTTTGATTCTGTCAGCATTAATTTGCCTATGGTGTGACTTTGGGCAAGTCACTTAACCAGACAGTACTTAAGAACACTGAGACTCCTCAATGGTCTTCTGGACTGAATACATTTATAATTCTGGAGATCTAGAAATTTACCTGCATTGTTCTTCTGTCTTTTATTGTACTTCAACTCTGAAATGATATGGTGACAACCTTAGAGCCCATCTCTGTATATGCATTGGTGGGGTTGACTTGGGATTGATAAAATAGTTTCCAGCAACTTACTGTCAGCCAAAAGTGTTACTGATCTTATATAAAGATAAAACAAAAATGCTTCCAAGATCAAGCAATAGAACCTATTTTCTCAGTCTGGAAAATATTTTTTTACATCTGTTAAAGATCTACGGATATTAGCTACAATTTTGTTTTTACATCCTTAATTTTGGACTTTTCAAGATCACTACTATAAGCTAAGAAGCAGTTAATTCGGCTCTGTATCTCTATCTTCTTATTTTTACTTTAAAATTCAGTCACACTGGATTTTCTTCTTAATTTTATTAAAAATTTAGGCAATTCTTTTGATATTCAATTACGTAACCACCTGAATTTGCTATGCCATGACTTTGTTTTATTCTTGAATTTCCTGTTACTGATTGCATCTGACAACCTGCAGCAGGAGGAAATGGAAACTCAGTAAAGCAAATGTTCTTCTCCAGCAGCTCTAGAGTGAGAAACTATCAAAGCAGGTTAAAGATCAGGATGGAGTGAATGACAACAGAAAATCACTTAATAAAAAATCTGGAAAGAAAAGGTAAAGAACCACTGTTTCAAAATCAGCAGTGTATACAGTTTTTTGGTGAACCCTCAACATTTAAAATACAATGCCTGAATTGGGAATAGGAATAATGAATCAGAAGAAAGACTCAGTTCTCTAGAACTACCAAAAACACACAAATGAATGAAAAATCTGATAACTCAGTTCATGAAAAATAGTCCATAATTAGAGGAGTAATGTATTATCAGAGGATTATCAGAGAGGTCTGATAACTCATTCTTGTTGGACACTGTTGAAGAAATTTTGTCTTGTTTTGGGCAATGAGAAATTTGAAATCTCTTTGAACATGGACAAAACTTATCAGAGAGGAACTGTTCTACTTTAATTCTTGCCTCAGATACCTCATATACTCCCTAAGTATCCTTATTACTGTATCAGCAAATGCAAATGCTTCCACTGCCCTACTAATAAAATCCCAGCTTACACTGTCAAATACTTTCTCTGCATCACGATCCACCAACAACAGTGGTATTTTTTTACATTCTATTTCCATCTGGATCATGATTATTGTTTGATTAATGTTGTCAAATGTTTGCCTCCCCTCCACGAAACCACACTGATCTATATCCATCAATTTTGGTAATACCTTTGCCATTCTTTTAGGTAGTACAGACATAATCACTTTATAATCATGGCATAAATTTCAATGGTTCTATATGAAGTTGGGTCTGATGGATCTCTACCATCTTTAGGTATTATATCCACTACACCTTTCTTCCAAGATGTTGGTGCTTCCCCTCCTTTTAAAGCACTTTTAAAAAAGCTTCCAGATCTTTATTACTTTTTTCCCTACTAACTCCCAAACTTCCACGGAAATATTATCTGTTCCTGGAGACTTTCTTGCAGATTTATTATATATCACTGTTTTTATCTCATCTTCTCCTATTTTAACTGTCGATTGTTAAGCCTCATCTCCCTCTAATCTTTGCATACTTACATTTTTCCATAAATATTTCCATTTGTGCTCTTTCTTGATTTCAGCCTTTCAGTGCTTTATACAAACTTTCAAAAAAATTCTGAAATATGTCTAATATCTCTACAGGATCACCCCTTTCTACATTATGTTGTCCAAGTCATTGTACTAAAAGGTTTTGTGCTCTGAAGTTATCAAATCCAGTTACGTAACAGCAGTCTTTCTAAACTCATGCATATTATTCAGAAAATCCTATATTTATTCTTTAGCACTCTGCAGTTACACCTGTCTTTCATTTTCTTCCCTAAGATTTCAATAACTCTGCAATACTTTAACCTTTGTCAGGCCCTCTAAATAAGTCATATTACTTCTTAAACATATCTCTCTTTCTTTTATTTCTACCCTATTTTTAAACTCTATTTTCATTTTAACCCACTATTGACCTCTTTTTAATAGGCAAGTAGGAACGCACCAGTGTTAGTTATTGGATATGTGTCATAGCTTTCAATTAAATGCAAATGTTCCTGAGAAATATAATTTATATCTAGTCTAGCCCAGTTATTGTACTTTAGAGAATAATATGTACATTCTCTCTGAGATTCTACTAATGAATTTACATTTTCCATACCAAATATTTTCATAAATTTCTTCAAAAACCTATCCTCTTTTGTTATATTTTCCCTTCTAGGTCCCAGAGACACAACCTCACAGTTGCAAATCAAGTTCCTGTCCCCACCTACAAGTAATATTCCCTGCTGAAATCTGACTATTTCTTATAAAATTTTCATAAGCTCCATAGCAGCAGTTTTTGTTGGAATATAAATACATGCCAGCATAATATTCCTCTTTTGTCAGTAGCCCCTTACTACCACAAAGTTACCATTATTTGTTTTTCCCGGTCTATACCACGTTGTCGAACTCTTAAAAGTTTGAACGTTTCAACAGAGATCTCCGTACAGTGCAGAATGTGAAGATTTCCCTAGTCTGCACTGTAATGTGATCTCAGAGTTGGTATATTTAAACAGCACAAGGTGTGGGGGTGCAGGGGGGCTTGCCCTCCTGCTTAAATTGTTCAGGTAGGTTTTTTGTTTGTTTTATTTACTTTTATTACATTTTCAAACTTTTAAGAGTTCGATCATATGGTGTTGACCATATGACGTTCAAACTTTTAAAAGTTAGATTATGTAATATAGACGTGTTTTTCCTCTTCTATCCCTACTGAGCTCCTTTAGCAATTAGTATATTTTCTCCCTCATTCCTTTCTCACTGAAGTTCTGCTGAATATCCATCCAGAAATCATTTCTTTATCAAATTCATATACTCACTTCATTCCAAATATGTCTCATGCAGCACTGCTATTGGCATCCTGCATTTTTTAATATAATTTAATACTTTTACCTTTTCGCTTACACCTGTAAAGCCATTTACACTCCAAAGTAATACAGATAGCGTAGCCATTATGATAAGAAGTTATTGCTCCAATCTATTATACATGACAGCTTTTTAAATGTGTATTTCCAGCTTTTGTGTTACAGGCACACACTAATATTTGGCAGGGTGATCCTTTATACAGTTTGTTAGCATTTCCACTCTAACCTACACCACATCTTCAAGACTTTTTGTTTTAATGAAAACCCTCAAACAAAAAATGAAATACATTTTCAGAACACCTCCATAGCCTAGTAACTTAGAATGAACACAAAAAGCTATTTATATCTTCAAAAAAATGACGTTTAACCCTCAATATAGGAACAATTGCCTGAAATCAACAGGTGCACCAACAGGCATTATTCTAACCTAAAATTAAGCCTGTGATCCTACTTACACTGATTACTGTCTGTTTTCTTCTTATCTGTCTTCCCCTCACAGATGTAAAAAACAGCTTGCAGGCTGTTAGAAAACATTGTTTAGCCTTGAGAAAAAGTGCATTGGCTGTCTCTAAATAGAACTAAATTACAGTACTTAAGTATTAAGGTTGTCAGGGAAGCTATCTCTTATTCACTTCCAATAATTTCAAACTATTTTTTACTGAACTGCTTGTCTTTGAAACTTTAAATTTTGCATTGCCCTCAGCAAACAATGCTCAGAATTCTCAAGATTAATTGCTTGCACCTGCAGTGTGCTTGTCTCCGTGGAAACATAGTCATCAGTGAGAAATAAACAGACAAACAAAAACAGAGAACTCTGCAGATGCATGAAGGAACCCATGCCAATTTCAGTCAAATCAAAACAGAATGTATGTCAAAGGTGAGACTAAGAGGCCCCTGAGTGGATCACACCATAAGCTCCATACCTCTCAAAGAAATGCACCAGTTACTTGTAAAACCAAAAGCCAGTTTATCTCCAAAAAAACAGTTATGCGCTTTCATCTCAGTTATACAATAGAGACTTCTTCAGAACTAAAAAAACATTCACTCCTCAAGAAATCTATAGCGTGACGAACAATAATTAACTACCAACATTTTTCTCTCTTTTAAAGACATAGTAACATATAAGAACATCATATAATACTTTAACTATTCAGTAGCCCTAACTTATATGGAAAAAAAAATATATAGATATATATATATATATATATATATATATATATATATATATATATATATATATATATATATATATCTAATGTTGCAAGATAAAGTATAATATATGTAATGTTAAAATATGTTTATTATTTAGTAAGGCTTTATTATTTAGTAAGATTAGTGCAAATAAGTTTAGAGTTTAGAAAGAAAACTACTAAAATCCAAAAAAATCCAAACAAATAAAAAAACAACAAAAAGGCCATGGATCCAAAGAATAACACAGGTTTAATAACAGCCTAAGTTTAGAGTTTAGTTTGATTAACCACAGATTGTTCTTTTCCACATCAGTAATAGTTTGTTAGTTGTGGGTTAGGGGGAATGAAAGAGTGTTAATTATATATTTTATTTTGTGTGTGGCTACATATGAAATTCAATTGACATTATGGTAAAATATATGAGCAAAACCTTTTAATATGTACAATGTATGTTTGTCAGTGGTATTGTCAGTATTACAATGTAGCTTTACAGGTATACAAAACTTGTTAAACCACAAACTATTTCTTTACTTTGTGTATAATAATGAAGCACATGCTGATTGCATTCAGGAAACACACGTAACAAATGACCAACGGTCACGTTTGAATTAAAGAGGGATTAAAATTAATGTCATTGCAGTGAGTTCTAGAAATACTTCTGTGGTAGCTATTATCATGAAAAAAATTATTGCATGCTAAAATTATTTTTTTTTCAGATTTAATTTCATTAGGGGGCATTGCTGCTTGGTCTTAAAGCACAATAGACTTGGTAATCCAGGTATTGTTATTAAATATCTACACTTATTGTTTTGCTGAGGTGGATTTAATTCTGTCAATTTCTAATGTATCACCAATTTTCCTACATTATTGTAGGAATTTGGACCTTAGGACAGAATCCATTGTTAGATAAGAATGCAAAGCACCATCTAACTGGAAGTTTGGCATCACAGGTTTTATCAGAGCTAATGGATGCTTACAAGTTATATGATCATTTTACATATCTTAATCTTGACAAAATTATTTTTCTCACTCTCAGAAATCATAGTACAGAATTGATTTTTTTTGTTATCTTTGAAACCAAGATACCTTCTAAAATGCTCTACAATCTGTTTAACAATACTCTCAGAAAAAAAAAATCATGAGTAATTTTACAAAGAAATTAATTTTGTCCTGATGAATGACACGAGAAAATAACTGAAGATTATTTATCCCATTTGTAAAGTGAAATTCTGGATAAATATTATTTTGGATATTATGTGGGCTTCTTTAAAGGTGGCATTAATGGGGGCATTTAAATAACAATGTAATGTGTGAGAATATTAAAAAATATATAAGATGCTGGGAAGAATTATAGTTATAGTCTTACAACATTTCTAGACAATAAGATAAACTGAATTGATCACATTTGCTATTTAACAGCACAGTCTGAAATGAAACGAAGGCAACATAGACAGAATGAGTATATAACCCTTCAAGATATTTAACATGGATTCTAGTCTTTGGCAAATCATGTCTTAGAATTAGATGTTTATTACTTGGTGGTCATATCTATAATGACAGAAGGCATTACAGATTTCTATAATATAGCAATATAAATAATGTGACATTTCAAGAAAAAATGATTTTTATAAACAATGAAATGTTTGGAATTATCTGTAAAACATAGGAATTAACAAAAACATTCACAAAATAAGAAATCTGCATTGTAATAAAATATCAAATTATAATAAGGATCCAGGACAAATATTCCACACATTTTATTAATAAATTAGTTAATATTTTGATTAAACTAAATAAGTGCATTTACACTAAATGTATCTGAAATAAATACTTAAACCAGCCCAAAAACATTTTACTTCTTAAAACAAAAACAGAAGTGACAGACCCAACAAATTATACAGAAAATGCATTAATTACTTTAAATTGTTAGAGTCCTAGCCTTTGGAGGGATATGGAAAATAGCAAACTTCCAACACATAATACTGGTAGGATAAGGTAAGGAATTTAGTCTTTATTTAAGAGTGAACAATAACAGTCTAGAGAATTTACAACTCCAAAAGATATATAACACATCAGTGTTGTCTTTGCCTCAGGCATTGCATGATGAGGGGCATCCTAGAAAATGAGTAGCTTTTTTGGAGGGGGGGTAGGTATTAAGGAAGCATTATGAATGAGCATGAGGTGCATGTAATATAGTTTCTTGAGGGGGGTATATTTTATGTTAAGCTTTAACATTATTCTTATACAATCCATTTGTTGTATGGAATGTTCACAGAATTTCCACTAAGAGGAGAAGTAGATTAATGTTTCTTTTGAGACTGAGGGGTTGAAAGAAGTCCATGTAAGTTTATGATTAATTAGCACAGGTAGAAGTCAGACAGATTCACTCCTCCATTGGGCTTGGATACCATTAGTTTTTTTTTTTAATATGAAATACATAAAAATGTGCATGTCCCAGATAAATTTACTGAGGGTCAGAGTGATTACTTTGAATAATCCAAGACAGATTTTCTGTAGTGTTAATGACATGCAAATAGCATTTTGGGAATCATTCATTTTAATTATGGCAACTTTGGAAAGGTAAGAAAAGTGTAATTTAGTCCCTCTCTTGATCTAATTTTGTGTGTTAGTCCAGGATTTTAAAATATTAGCTTGGTAATTTAGTAATTGTACTTGAAGAAATATTATACCTAGGTATTTCAGGGTTTGGCTGAGATTTAGTTCTTGCAAATCAAAGCTATCTATAAAGTAGTTAGGTTCAAGGGGAATACGAAGGATTTTTTTATATGTTTAGTTTAAAATTACAGAGAGATTTGAAAATGTACATTTCTCAGAATTTTGGGGATATCTGAGCAGAGACATGTAAAGCAAATGTTGATATTGTCTACAAATATTGCCAAGGATCTTTTATTTTAAAATGGTGAGGCAAGTCATAACAAGTATTTTGCATAAGACTATCAAAAATGGCTTTCCATGTAGATATTGACGATATAAGGGATAATAGGCAGCCATGTCCTACTCCTTTATTTATTGATATAGGTGTTGAAAGACTTTGTTGATATATAGCCGGGTTGAGAGGTTTGTATACAGAATTTGTATACATTTTATAAAATGTTCAAAAAGTCCAAATTTAGTCACATGTTAATGTATGGTCACTATTTTTTCTATGGTGGATAAATACATATTAAAAAGGTGAAATAATTAAATGAAGTACTAGTTTAAGATGTTTTACAAGTCCTGAAGTATGCATTTTTAGATTTATATTAATGAGCATAATTGTTTTATAATTTGCAGAGTCCAGTACATCTTTGTCTCTTTTAGGGATAACTACTGTTCTTGATTCATTCAGATATAGATCAGACATGCCATGAAGTTTAATATTGTTCTATAATTGAAATAAAATCTTAGCAAATTTGTTTATAAGCTATTTATAAAAATTCCAATGTAAAACTGTTCAGGCTGGAGGCTTTACCATTCTTAATATATTTAATAATGGAAAGAATGACTAGTGTGGTAAAGTGTTTAAACTGGAGTTTTTTATGGTTTGACTTTAGATTTCAAAATTGAACTTGGTTTAGATAGTAACACAAGACTGAGTTAGAAGCCATTGACAATATCAGTGAATGCTGATAGTATATATTTATTCACATTAGCAGGACTTTATTTGAATTTAGTTTCTTAAATTGCTGGAGGTGAATTCTGAAATCTAAGCAGACTGTTTGTATCCACTCTGAATATAGGTCTAAGGTTTCAGATTTATGCCATGACAGCTATGATATAGCCCTGGTTAAGTTATAAACTAAAAGCATATTCTGTGATTATCATAACCTGTAACTACATCACCAAGCTCTGCTTCCAATCTGATGTCTCTTACTTTTAATTGTGTCTGTCCATGAGAATTGTGAGTCCCTACTAGGGAACACTACTAAGCCATTGTATATAATCACTTTATTTTTATAATTGTTTGCTAACTTCTGTGTAATATTAAGTCATATTTAAGAAGGTAGGCATTTCAAACATATCTGTAATGGCAACAGCTGAAATTAAAAAGGTGGTTGTGGCATAAATAAATGCCAGCATAATCAATAATCTTTTTCTTTGTTAATGTTTCAGTTCAAAATGATCGCACTTTTGTCTTTAAGGAAATATAATAAATTCCTACTTTTTTATGGATAACATACTGTAATTTCCAGAAATGCACATGACAACTTGGTTACTCTTACCATCAACTGCTATAGTTTAATAACCAAAACATCTAAGTTATTTATTATTCTTGGTTTTCCTACTAATATTAAATAATTGATTCCTCTGTGCAATCAAATCTGGAGGTAAAATCTAAACTATCTTCAGTTTCTGTCTGTTTTCTTTTTAAAGAATTTGAAAACTCAAAGTTGTTTACTGACATAATTGAAGTATTTCATTCATTCATTGGCTAAATACTTTAACAGTTCTACCATATTCAGTCAAATAATAATAATAATTTGACTAGAGATGTTTTAGGTGCATTTGTAACTGACCACAAGTTCTTGTTTAAAAAACTTTTTAATCTTCATAATCTATCTGTTGGTTACAAGGCCCTGATTAATATAATTTTAATCATTCTCAGAACAAAGCATGCAGCTGTAAAGCTGTATTACAAGAATATTCAGAACTTTGATAAGTTGTATCTTATATTAAATATTAAATGAGCTTGTTCAGCATCATATTAGTCAATTTACAAATGCATTTTAACGATTATTTTTTACTCATTAATTAACAAAGTTATGTTAGTTCAGTTACTATGACAGAGCTAAAGAAAACACATTGAAGATATTGGTGAAATGTATACCTTTACTGCATTACTCTTTAGACACATTGTGGTTACTTGCAATGCCTTTATAAACATTTTAAACTAGTATCAGTTTTTTTAGGTTTGAATCCCAGCTTTCAAATATGCAAATATAATAATGTTCTGATATTTTCCATTTTTATCTGGAACTGTAAGGTGATGTAGATGTTCTGTAAATACATAGTCAAAAAGATGAATGACCAAAAACTTTATTTCTTGTAATAGCTTGACACCAAGTGATTCCAGATATTTTATTATTCCCCTGGATTGGGTTATATTACCCTTCACTACTTTTCTTGTAGCATGTTTTGTGACATTTCCAACATGTGGATTGTGAGAGTCCAGTTTGTCAGGTATATATACTTCAATATTAAATGTTATAGTATTTCATAGGTTAGTAGATTGATAGATAGTTACTAGGCTTGGCTATTAACCCAGGGGAGCCTAAGTCTAGCCAGTTTTCCCAAAAGAATAATGATGTCCTATTTCAGAATAGGACACTGACAGCCAGGCATTTATAAGTTACCTCTGTCCATAAGGGACATGGGTGCTAGGCCCAGTGTAAATTTCCTAATCCCCAACCATTGGCCTAGGTTGCGCTTAAATTGGTAATAGATGTACTCAGCTTCACAAGGATGGGATGCCTGCTCCACAGGAGGGGCAGTCTCTGGGACACATATCTGTCTGTCCAGCATGTTCTGTTTAAGTCACAGACAAAATCGAGACCCCTAGACCTTATATTTCTGATACTCTTTGACTTATGAATATGCAGGAGATTCATAAGTGTAGGGATTCTGAATGGCTTGTAAATCAGGCATATATCACCCCTCAGCAATGTATAGGAGGCTGAGTACAGGGAAAGGGCTTTAAGGTGCTCTACATAAGCCAGGTTTGTTGCACCTTGTATTATTTTTGTAGGGAACCTCTGCTGGTTATGCCTGGTCAGGTACATACCAAAGAGATATTTTACTCTGTGATGGGTCTAATGGAAGCGTACAGTTGAATAATGACCTTTTTGGACCTAGATGCCATGCCCTGACTTATAGGTTGCACAACAAAAAAATATTTCCTCACTACAGTGGCTGTGTGGTGGTTGAAGATAAGGCTACTGTCTACATGCATACCCAGACCTCTTATGAATGAGATAACTCTTAGGAGTGTATTATCAACATGGTAATTAACCAGGATGGTTGGCTTCCCAAAGGATACAATTATGCATTTCTTAGCATCGGGTTTAAAACCATAGCTTTGGCACCATTTGTTAGTCAGAGATAGACTTTATTGAAGAATGCTAGTGCTTTCAGTGGAGTTGATGATAACTCCCAGCTTGCAATCATCTGCAAACTTAGTCAGCCATAAACCTTCAGCATTTGCTTTCATTTCACAGAAACAGATGCCAAAAGGGAGCGGGCCCAGTATGGAGCCCTGGGGGACTCCACTAGAGACTGGCCTCTTGGTGGAGGTGGCCTCACCTATTTTGACCTTCTGGGTCCTATGAGTGAGCTAGTTGGCTATCTAGCACGTAATAAAAGGGTGTACACCTAAATTAGTGAGCTTGTTTATAATGGCTGAGTGGGGTATTGTATCAAAAGTCTTGGCCAGGTCAAGGTAAATGTAAAGTTGTTTACCAGTAGTAGCCTCATCATTAGTTACTGATCTCTTTAATGTGGAATTATTCAGATGACTTACTTCTGGAGAGATTTTGCTTACTGACTGCTATTAGTGGATTGTAATGACAGAAGTTTGAATGACATTTTATGGTTAAAATATTCTGAAATGGGAAGTTTTGTCATTATTGGGTCATACATTTTGTTTCATTGCTTACTGGAAGAATGTTCAAAACTACATATTAAAAAACAAACACCAACAAGTGGTGCTGTATTATACAAGGAATATAGTTTAATGCAATCAGGAAGGTGAATCAAAGAACACATACATGTATGCATGGCCCTAAAAATGTGTGCAAGGAGCTTATGGTTTGAAAATAGCCCAAAGTTAAACTTAATCCTCCACTGGCCAGATGCATCTTTTTAGGGTTTTAATGCCATTTCAGTGAATGTGAGTTTCAAGTGCAGAGAAGTTTACTTTTTATGCTTAGTGTTTTAATTGTGAGACTGTATTGTTTGTTTAGCAAAATGGCTATCAGTGTTTGTGCTATTCTATTTCAATATCTGTAATCATTACAGAAGTAAATAGAAAACAGTATGCACAGTGACAGATTTGAACAGTGTTTATGGTAACTGAGGAGAAATAGCCAAGTAATGGAACACTGGAATAGTTGGGGAGAGGGGGCTGCTGTGGGGGGGGGTAGCTGGTTGCTGCAGTAGTGGCTGCTCTGGGAGGCCTCAATCTATTACCCTGCCTAGGGCACCATTTGAACATGATCCATCTCTGGATATTGGTAGTTATTTGCTAGTTATTATGAAAATATTTCCATATGTACTTAATATTTCTAAAACTAGGTGACTTACAAACTACTGTATTGCATCAGATGAAAACTTAGATGATGATTAAGAAAGCTGTCATTGACATTTGCACTCTATGTTGCACATCTTGAGAGATATTTAGGGTTTTTATATTGTTAGTTATACAAATAAACAGTTTTTCATATTTCTGTAAATATCTTAGCACACATACGCATAGAAAGAACTTTTTGCTGTCATGTGAAAGCTTATTTTTGGCTAACAAAGGTACATTGACAAAGCACATATAGGTTGTACAGTTTCCAAAATATTACTATTTGCTTATGAGACATTAGATAAAAATATCATTCTTGTTTTCTATTCATAATATAGCACTGAAGTAATGACTGTGACTCTACTGACTATTATTTATGCAAGGAAGACTTTTTTTCTGAAAACACTGCTGTCTGCACTATTTTAATAGCTTTTATTGTTCACAAAATATGTGCATTTCTTTCTTTTATGTTTTTAAGATTATTTCCCAGAAAATGCTTTGGAATGTAACAAAGCATTTAGGCTTCTGGAGGCATGACCGTCCACGTCACATAGGTGTTAATGACTTAAGTTATGATGCTAGTGATCTTTATACAGTTTAATTTAGTTTTTCCAAAGCTACCAATAAAGTACGAGTAATTTACTTCTTCATAACAATAAGGGGCATACACATGTGAATAAAGTGATTAGAACTGCTGGTGGTGGTGGAGGCTCTCTGTGGAAAAAAGTATCTTAACCTCATATCTGGTCACTTTTAAACAGTCTTTAATATGGCTTTGCAGAGCTAGTATGTGTGTGTACATATGTGTGTGTGTGAATTGTGTGGGAGTACTTTGGCTACTATGTGTTTGTGTGAAACAAATTTGAAATATGTGCCTTTGGTCATTATTATTTTATTTTTTTTTTGACACAGACTTCTGAGAAGAATGGACCGCGGTAGTGGTGCTGCGGTAGCGTTGTCGCCTCACAGCAAGACGTTATCCCGTTCGATTCTCAGCTAGAGCGTCTTCTGTGTGGAGGCATGCGTGAATGGGCGTGCCTTCTTTGAAGGTTGTGCATCAGGGCTGGTAACACGGCACGTAAAAATCCACTACAAAACATTAGCAGACCGGAGTTCCACTGTGACGATCCCTAACCGGGATAAGCCGAAAGTCACAACAACTTCTGAGAAGAATGGAGATTTCTGTACATAAAAATGACTCTGCTGAGCTGATAATGTTAAAAATTAATTAGTCTGTCTTTGCAGGACTACTGTGCATTTGTGTAAAGCAAATTGGAATACAGTATAGTGGCTGTTATAACCTAATTCAGATGTGATGTGTACTCATTCGATTTAATAGCCACAATTGTTAAGCACAGATATTTGTGGATTATAACAACAACAGTCTGAGTGGCCTATTATGGTTGAGATGTTCAGAAATGGGTGCTTTGTTATTATTGGTTTATACATTTTGTTTCACTGTTTATTGGAACACATGTTCAAAACTATAAATTTAAAATATACTCAGGCAAACATTGCTGTACTGAACAAGAAATACATTTAAAATAATCAGGAAAGTGAATAAAATAACCCATTAATTTATGTATGGTCCTAAAAATGTACTCAGGGGGCCCATGGTTTTAAAACAGCCTGGGGACCAAGGTACACTTAATTTGACATTGGCCAGATATATTTTAAATTAATGTGAGCATTTTCAATGAATGTGAGTTTCAAGAGAAGTTTTCTGTTGCTCATGCTCATGTTGAGTCTGTTTTCAATGTTTTGTTTTATTTAGCAAATGGCCATCTGTGTCTGTGCTATAACATTTGAAAGTAGTGTCAGTGGTGCAACAGATAGCACATTCACCTTTGGTGTAGTTGTCTGTGGGTTCTATAGTCATACCAAATACATGGATTGCTGATACTGCTTTCATTGCAGCATAAGGGGGGGGGGTGCTATGCTACTGAGTGTATTGTCATTTGGATGAGATGTTAAACTGAGGGCTCCATCTGCCTGAGCTGGTAGTAGCCAAGGGGAATGTAAATGACCAAACAGCATCCAACAAAAAGATTAGTGGTTCTTTATTTACATAATCCATAATTATTTATAGAGTCAATTTTTCTTTATATTCGTACTTATTTACGGGTGTATGTCATAAAATCGAATTTCCAAAATTTCGAACACCATATGTTCGAATTTGGAAGTTCAAAATATGACAACAATGAAAAACCAAAACAGCGAATTTTTTCCCAGGGAAAAAATTTGCTGTTCCAAAAAACACACACACAACACAAGCACACCAAACACCTAATAAACCTATACTACACCTTACATACACAACTATCTATGCACTAACCTTAACCCAAGCCCTAACCCTAAGGTCCATATCTATTGCACACTTACCTTACCCGCACCCTAACCCTAAAGTCCGTCACTATCGCACACTTACCTTACCCGCGCCCTAACCCTAAAGTCCTTCACTATCGTACATTTAACTTACCCGCGCCCTAACCCTAAAGTCCATCACTATCACACACTTACCTTACCAGTGTCCTAACCCTAATGTCCATCACTTCTGCACACTTACCTTACCCGCACCCTAACCCCAACATCCGTCAGAGTCACACACTTACCTTAACCCGATCCGAAACATTCGCACCACAGTACAGACAATGTCGAAGCCACGGAAACAGCCAAACAAATTCTTTCCCTAGGAAATAATTTGAATTTCCGTGGCTTCGACATTTCTATTTTATGAACTTTCCCATTCGATCTTCCAAGACTCGACATTTAGGACAGTCGATTAAATAACAGGAACCCTTATTTACAATATATACATATTTATATAATTTAAATTATTCACATCTTTAAATTCATTTACATATTTATTTTCTATAATCTTTCTCCATAACATTTTTGATCTATTGCATTCCAAAAAACATATTTGCAAGTTTCAAATTCCCCACAATATAAACATACTCTGACTTTTATACTTTTATATGGCATATTCGCCTTAACGGGAAAATTTTGTATAGAGAGTCTCCATAAAAAATCTTGACCTTCTGTATGTCTTTTGCATCTTTTCAATCTTGCAATAATGGCATTTCTTTTTTCAATATTTAAATTCTTACAAGGATATATCCTATAAAATTTTCCATAATCGTTTCATACCATTCTTTTCTCTTGTTATCAATTTCATTCACATTTATTTTCCACAATGTACTCTTGTGTTGACAATTTTCCATTTCTTTATTACAACAAACCTTTCTTTTTCTTAAACTAGAAAAATTCATTCATTCTGTTCTGTATTTTAAACTTAATATTCTCATTAATAATAAACCTTCATTCTCCTTTAAACATTTCATTACTATGTACAAGTTTAATGATAACATATATGCTTACAGGGTTTATTAGCCCTAGACCACCCTTTTCACTTTTCATATACAATATCCCTTTTTTCACAGGGATCAACCTCAATCCCCAAATGAAAGAAATATAATGTCATACATATCTTTCTCTAGGTTTAAAAAATGCTATAAATACCAGCTAAATAAGCAATCTTTGCTAACAGCAAAGAATTTATTAAATATACATTCTTTTTAAATGAAAGCCTAAGACTTCAAACACACACACACTTACATTTTATTTCCTCTACATTTTCTTTCATTATAGAATTTAAAATTTCTTGTTTCCCAAAGTTTATCCCAAGAATTTTATTTCTATCCTCATTGAAATTTTTTTCACTAATCTTTCACTCAAAACCTACAACCTGACTTTTGTCTTTATTCAATACAAAACCAATACCCTGAATAATTTCTTGCATTTGTTTTATCACTGTATCCATGCTTGCTTCATTTTTTTCTTATAATAATAATAATATCATCTGCATAATTTAACAAAACTGGCATTTTTATTCCTTCATTTAAAATATACCTCATAATATCCATCTCCTTATTGATATAGGATGACATTGCATTCATTACTAATATCAGTAATATACTGCTCAATAGACAACCTTGTCTAATATGCTTTCTATTTTTATATCTTCGCTCAACCATCCATTTATTGTAATATGCACTGTTATACTTATATGCTGACATACACACATTCTCAAGCCTCTTACTTATATTATATAGATCAAGCATATCCCATAATACTGAATGATGTACTGAATCAAATGCTTTGTTTAAATCTCCTACCATTACTTTTGCCTGAACATTTCTAACTACTATATCATCTACCGTTTCCCTAATCATTAACAATAAATCTTGAACCTTTTCCCTTTTATGCTAAATACAAGTTCATTTACATTACCTGCTTATTCTTCTATCCTTTTTTGTAATATTTTTATAAAAATATTATAATATGTATTATTTAATACAATTGGTCTCCAGTTCTGTATTCCTTCCTTCTCCCCTTTTTTCCATAAAAACAATAATACCTCTACATAGTTCTTTATACCTGAAACTGTTTTCTAACCATTCATTTAATACCTTTACAAAACATTTCTTTTGCTCTATACTCATATTTTTCTACATTTTATATTGTAGTCCATCAGGTCCTGCTACAGAATTTAAATTTAATACTTTTATTGCCTGTTCTAATTCCTTGATAATTATATATTTTTCTAAATCCTTATTCTCCATGTCAGAAAATGTACATATCTTCCATTCTTTTCATGTCTTTGTTCTCTGCTCTTTAAACAATGTCTTAACATATTATTTTACTACATTCATAATATCCTCTTGTGTGTTATGTATTTTACCTAAGAAATCTTTCATCTCTCTCATTACACTATTTTCTCTTTATTTTACTTAAACATTGTGCAATTTCTTATTTTTTCTTTCAGTATCTTAGTACAATGATTGTCCTATGTTTTTCTTATTCAAATTGTATAGTTTCTGTTCCTTAATAAAAAAAAATCATCATTCTTCTCCAAATAGTCATTTCATTATTTAAAGTTTTGTATATTATTTTTCCATGTATAGCTTCTTCTTCTCCCATGTTACATAACATTTTTTACATTTCAATTTAAAATTTAACCACCACTCTCTCATTTCTACATGATCTTGCCATAATGTAATCACCTCTTTTCTCCCTTTAACATCCCATTTCTTTATTCTTTCATACTTTTCCCTATTTTTATATAATCAGCATTTTCCTTTACCATAATCCAAACTGCCCTGTGGTCAGAAAAAAAACTGTTAATAACACTCCTTGTTTAGCTATTACTGAACCTACTGAAAATAAAAAATAATATATTTCTGTTCTTTTCCCTGTTTTATAAGTCCATGTCTCTAAATTCCATAATTTAAGTGTCCATATTGTATAATATCCTTTCCTAGTTTAACATTGTAAGCCTTCTTGTTTTGCTGTCTTAAGTTGCAAT
The DNA here is from genome assembly GCF_019279795.1 of Protopterus annectens. Taxonomy (NCBI): domain Eukaryota; kingdom Metazoa; phylum Chordata; order Ceratodontiformes; family Protopteridae; genus Protopterus; species Protopterus annectens. The sequence continues at coordinate 197,919,751 of NC_056750.1, forward strand.
TAAAGTCTCCTACTACAATTATCTCCATGTTAACTGCTACATATTGCATTGTCTTTCTAAATATCTCTTCTCTCTCTTTTTATTACATATGCATATATTGTATTAATTCTCACAATGCGTTCTCTCTATCATATATCAATAATAGTAATTCTACCGGTTATGACAATGGTGAAATCTAATACTTTAATTGTATCGTTATAAAAATATTCCAAAGCTTGTCTCTTTTCCCAAAATTCCAAATCACATTTTTCCCCACAATATTATGGTTTGAATTCTTTCTGACTTTGACAAAAATCTAATGTCTTCTAGTATAATAACATCACTATCTAGTTTTTATACCATTCCAGAATCCCTATCCTTCTTTCCATCTTCTTAAAACTATTAATATTTCATGACAAAACTTTACAAGTAACTCTGCTTTATATATTGTGTATTCATCTTTTCCCTTTATTTTTTCTTTTATAAAGTCTTCTAGATTCTTTATTTTCCTTTCTCTCACTCTTTTACCAATTTAATTTCTCTTTTGCTTAACTATGTTCCATTCAACTTCACCATCTTCACTTAAACCTGCCTAGTCTTCAATATTTTCTAAGTTTAAGTCTTCCTTCACTTTCTCTTTTTGCATCATTTGTTCTCCATCAGTAATGCTATATTTTTTGTTTTGTTTTTCTTCTACTTCTGATGTCTTTTTTTAACTTTCTCCTTTTTAACTTTTTATTCTACTTCCACTGTTATATCCCAAACTACTTCATTTTCTTCTTCACCTTCTCTCCAAAAGTCCTACTTTTTTACATTTATAAGATATTGATTCACCGTTTGTTTGCATCGTGTCTTATGCTACCATACGAAAAACATCATTTAATTAACAAGTGTGAAAAAAGATGATCTGTTTTTCCCACACAAAAAACATGTTTTTGGCTGTCTCCAATATCTAACCTGGCTTCTATCACCATCAGCATTAATAAAGCTTGTAATATGTACAATGCTGTCATTTTCCAGTTTCAATATCACATTAGAATCTCATGGCCCAGTCCATAAACCTCTATCGTTATACACTTTTGGTAAATTCTAAACGTCATTAGATAAATAAAATAATTGCTTTTTTAAAGTCTCTTTTTCCACTTCAGTTCTGAATTGAATATTAATTTTTTTCTTAGTTTCCCTAAAACAGGGCTTAAGTACATACAAGTTCCATGGTGCACAGTTTCGTATTCTTCTATAAATCTTTGCATTATCTGCCCAGTCTTGAAAATAATGTCACAAAAAGTTTCTTTATTAATATGGATAAATGCTCTTACCTCATTAATTTTGATTCCAAGCATCTTAATAACTTCATCCCATACCTTATATCTATTCATTTCTGTCCCTTCCTTCTGTTCAATCTGTACTTTAAACACTCTTTTTTTCTTCAGACTTACTTCATGCTCCTCTTTCTTGCCACGCATCCCTTCTTTTACCGTTTCAGCATAGGATTTTTTCCCAGCATTCATACCCTCATTCTGCTACATTTCTTTGTTCTGTATCCAGTCCATCATCTTTACCCACAACATGTCCTTACTATCTTCTGGATCACTTTCATTGAGAATAACCAATAATATATATCATCCTTCAACCCTCCTGCTGACTGATGGGTTGCAACAATACAACCTTGCGCTGCAACTTCAAATTTGAACAACTTCTACTGGAACAATTTTTCTGAATCAATCTTTGCTGCTTTTACCATATCAATACTGCTTTGAAAAGGCTTGACTGCCTTTTCCTCCATTTCTGATGCACCATGTTTAACTCCCAGCTCTTCTTACATCTCCAACTCCTTTTCTGACAGATTTAACATATCTGCTATTCAAATAACAGCATCAAAAACTCCATCTCCCTTACAATTTTCCTTTTCAACTTCCATTTTTGCTTCACTTACTTTCCTGCTTCTCTCAGCCACGTCTGCACCTGGAACAGAACACTCACAAACACAAATGCGTCCCCCAACTGGAAATGATTAGGGGAAGTTCACCCAATGCCCTGACCAAATTTCCTCTAATAGTGTAAATACCATCTCAGGTGTCCCCTGAAAGGAGGTTAATAGTATAGTGGGACTAACCCAGTCAATAAAGGAAAAATAAATTAAAAGTTTTAAATTAAATATACATTTTTGTAACCATTTTAAGTAAAAAAGACAATATTATGTACATTGACAGTTTTGAACAGTGTTTATGGTAATTGGAGGGAGACAACCAAGTAATGGGACACTGGAATGGCTGGTAGGGGTGGGGGGCATGGCCCATTACCCCACCTAGGGCCCCCTATGACTATGATCTATGTCTACATCCATGTATCCCTTCTACCACTCATCTCTACTATTTACTCTCTGTAGTGAATATTATGAAAAATGTTTTTATTACTGATGTGCCATATATATTATGTACTTTTGTTACATTTGTTTTGTCTTATTACATTTGAGCTACCTCTAACATACTAAGATCATGGATGGTAAAATACATTAGTTTACATTTGATTCAGTTTGTTACACCTGAGCTGAATATTTATACCATGGTTAAGATCCATATTAAATACATGGTTTTGCAGGAAGTAATTAATTTAGACTTGTATGCCCATATTAGTTTTGCCTAATAACAGTGTCTGCCTCATGATTAGTAACACCCATTCAGTTTGTTGCTATCATTACAATATCCCTTGATTGTAAGTACTTAAAGGCTACTGCAATATCGTAACATAGTATCTGACATGTCTATATTATAACCGCGAAACCTCACATACGCGAATACGGAAATGTCGACACATATTGAACAAACTGCGAAAACACTGAAAGTCCTGAACTGCGAAATTCAAAATGTTGAATTGGCATAGTTGGCCAACCCCACCTCCCGCTACGTACTACCTACCCAAAAAAAATAAATAATTCACATACATACACTTAACAAAACCCTACTTCTAACCCTAAACTAAAGCTTACATATATTACTATGTATGCACTTACCTTAACCTGCACCCTAACCCTAAGGTCCGTAACTACTGCACACTTACCTTAAGGAGGTATACCGAAAAGGGCCAATTATGACGATTCGACATTTTGAATTTCGCGCTTCAGGACATTCGGTGTTTTCGCGGTTTGCTCAATACATGTCGGTGTTTCCGTATTTGTGCAACTGTGGTTTCGTGCGTGTCTGACACTGTACTTGGTCATTCAGGGATTTTCTGGGTCATATGCATATTACTGAAAAACTGTATGTAACCTCATAAGCTAAGAAACTCATGAATAATGGCATATATCATTTAGACAGTGAATGCAGTACACTGAAGATTACCAAGACAATGTTGGGATCGTTATCCTAGGTTTTAGGGTTTACAAAATACACAGTACTTATTTCTTCACAGCTGCATTGTAGTGTATAGTGAGTATGAGTCCCAATAACAAGTCACCACAAGTGAGCCTGATATTCTTGTATATACCATTTTACTGAGCCTGATTGACATGAACATGCCATTGCAATGATCCTGCTCTCCATGAGCATCCCATTACATCTAATCTTCATAAATATACCAATACAGTAAGTCTGATCTCCATGATCATGTCATGATAGTGAGTCTGATCTCCTTGATCGTGTCATGATAGTGAGTCTGATAGCCAAAAGGATTCCATTATAGTGTACCCAATCTTCATGGCCATAACTTTTACAGTGAGTCCAGTATCCATCAACATTTCATTACAGTTACTCTTGGTTCCATGCACATATTCAGACAGTTAGCCTAATCTCCATGACGTTATGGCAGTCATCCTGATCAACTTGACCATTCCATTCCAGTAAACACAAAAATGTACTAAAGTCTATAGCAGCAATCTACTTTAATAGAGAATTAACTGCTTTTATCCCAATGAATTATGAACTTCATCAAAATAAAGTGTTAGCAAAAACTCACAGTTTAAGTAATTTAAAAGTCACATAAAATAAACCAACTGACCTAAATTTTAATTGAATTAAAAGTATAAACAGATAAAATCCAATCCTACTTTTCAGAATCATGACACTGGTCTATTATAATTTAGCTGATCGTACTTTGAAAACACTACTCAATGTCTCAGTGTGTTTAATCCTGGTAAAGTAGCTGCATACAAAAACAGTTGCCAATACTATGCCAGCTTGTTTCACAATTTCCTCCCCTTATTGTTTGTGGAACTTGCTCTACGATGCTTTACTCTGAAGAAGTTCATAATTTTTTCAGATGAAATGCTTAATTTTCTATTAAAGTGGATTGTTTCTGTGGACATTGGTGTTTTTCCATGATTATTAATTAACTCAGCAGACTAATTTTTGTATTTGGTTTCTTTATTCCATTTCAGTGAGCATGATTTTTGTGAGGATTCCAGGACTTCCAGTCTCAATGAGCATTCTAGTACTGCGTCTGATCTTTATGATCACAACAGTGAGTCTGATCTCCATAAGTATTCCATTATGCTGGACCTAATCTTCATGATCATGGCATAGCAGTGAGTCTGATCATCATATGTATTCTATTACAGTGGACCTGATCTTCATGAGCATTCCTTTATAGTGAGTCCATTCTCCATTCATACATTTATTTATTTATTTAAACATTTGTTGACCGGAAAAGTCTAACTAGGACAGACCCTATTTTCAGCAGAGGTACGGCGAAAAATCCTCCAGACACATGTCTTTGGAATGTGGGAGGAAACCAAAGAACCCGTAGGAAACAGAAGCAAATGCAGGGAGGACATGTAGGCTCCGCAGAGAAGGTACCCCAGCCAAGAATCGAACCAGACAACCTCTTGCTGTGAGGTGACAAAGTTAACCGCTGCACCACTGTCATCCATCATGTCAAAACAGTGAGGTTGATCTCTGAGTATATCATGGCAGTCATCCTGATTTCCAGGTTAATTCCGTTACACTGAGCTTGGTCTCCATGCATATGCTATCAGGATTCTATATAATTTTTCAAAAGCAGGTGCAACTAAAAGAAAAACAGTAGGTACAAATGACTGAAAGGCCATTTGACTGGAAAGTCATTTTATAGAAAACATTCTGTTCAACATACATACCATAAAAAGCCCCCCACATCCCCATTACTTATATATTTGAAAGCCATGGCTGGACACCTGTGGAGAAAAGATAAAACAACACACAATGAATCAGTCCTGGTGCACAAACACAAACATCTACAAATCTGAGGTTACAACATGATGGCGAGCATTATCAACTCACACAAAATCTTCTGAATTATGTTCCTAACAATTCTTGCGATTAAAACCAACAGCTGGAATACTATCTATAGACTTCAACAATTTTTGAAGAAATGGCTTCTCAGTGAAATATACTTTCAGTAATTTTTTCATCCATTTGTGATTCAGTTACACCTACCTGCAAAGAAATGATACACAGTAGCCATTAGAGACTGTGGCCCTGCTCATGGCTGCATCTTAATCAGTCAGCTGCCTACTCAAAAGGCAATATTGTTATTTCTTATCCAGTGTGTATTGCAATGAAATTAACTGTGTCATATGCAATCATTTATTTTATATTATCATATTCTTCTTCTGGAGTGTGGGGCCATTTGCACTAGATTTTGTGAATGTATTTTGTAAAGGCCTTACACCATGAAATTCTCATGGTGTCCATGCTTTTCAAACACAAACTGGTTATGCCCGCATTCTACTTTTCCATGGCATGCACTGAGTCAAAGCAAAATACTTAGTACATCACAGAGATAGACTGATCAGTGGATTGTGAATCATTTTACCTGCACTGGGAAGCTCTTTTGAACTGACAGAAGCACAATAAGATGGCATTTACAGTGCACTGCATTTATGTTTTGAATTTTGATCAAAGTGAAGTTCATCACTTACACTAATAATTACTTTTGAACCAGTGCTGACTTGACTAAACACTATTTTTACAATTTTTATTTATTTATTTGTTTGTTCTTTCTTTGCTGACCAGTTTAGTTCCACCAGGCTAGTGGCCTCTTTTCAAGGGACACCAAAGGTGGTACTCGTGCAACCAGGGGAAATTTTGCCAGGGCAATCAGTAACATATCCTTCTGTTTTGAATAGCATGATCATAATAAAAGATTGTGCTGTGAAGCACTTTTGATTTTGAATTCACAGATGGTGTAAAACAGTAAGAGTCTTTTAAGTTGTTATTGCCAGGTCTGACACATACTCCATTACTTACAAAGATATGACTTTATGTAGCATATGCAAGTAGTGGTACACCTTAGATGAAATCCTAAATAAACTTTATACCTTTCTACTACAGAAATTCAACTGTCCATCAATAAACAGGTTGACTTACACTGCTAGTGATCTGCATACCCAACACTTCTTACACATTATAAATGCTAATCCATCCATCCCTATCCCTTTTTCCTGTTTTGACCTTGTACAATTAGTTAACCATCCTACTGGGGCCCCAATACCCTTGGTTTTACTCTCATAACTATAGCTACTTCTTACACACCTCCATTTGTAACATCTTTGCTTTTTTAAATCAGACCATGAATCGGTGATCTTTTCCTTTAAAACTGGTCTTATTTTCCTTGCAAATATCTCTGTGTTTATGAACTTCTTAAAAGCAAACCTTCTTCATTTTTTTGGTGACCTAAATAAATTCTACTGTACTCCTTCTCTAATGGATCCCACTGCTTAAAGCCACAGTCTACGCCCCTGACTTGTACTCCCATTTAAATAGTTGTACTGTTAAGGCAGCACCTATGCACACTAAGTATATGTAAAAATGTAAAAAATAAACTCTTGTGGTGGAATACCCATATAAATAGATTGCACAACAAGAGAAAGACAGCACATAAGGCTTATAAGTAGTGTCATTCCACTTATCTTAAGACCAAAGTTAAACTTGCAAAGAACTTAAGGAAACCATTAGGAAGATCTAAGTTGAATATGAACTTAAAATAATAATTAAAACCAAAAATAACTACAAATCTTTTCTTACCTTTGTCAGGAAGCCATGAACTAATAACTACACAATGTTTGGGGCTACTCTGCAATAATACAACCTACTCTGACATGAAGGAAATATATAATTGCATAACTAACAAATTTAATGAGATTTTTACTCCAGCCACAGTTATCAATGCTATATGGATTTCACAGCCAGATGCCCCCCAATTAACAGCTATGGAGTAAGTCCTATCAGCCCTTTCAAAAGCTATAAACACCTAATCCATAAGACCAGATAAGACACCAAATTGCCTGAATATCAATACCAAATATGGCCTATCTGAACCCTTACTTAACCTTAAGCTTTTTAATATAAGCCTCTATTTGATTATATTTCTGAATCCTAGAAGAAAGCCATTGTAAGTTTATTGCACAAAGCTGACCCAACAAAAAACCCTGGTAACTATAGGCTCATTAGCCTCACTTGCCTCATGTGTGACAAGGAATATCTGTAAACCCTGGACCCTTATCAATCTGCTTTTGTCAAAGGAGGATCTTGCCACTTTAACCTCATCAATTTATTTGAAAAAAGTAACTGAAGCAGTGGCCAAGGCTTTTGACACTATTCCTGAGGCAGGCATCATTGACAAACATGTTAGCCTGGATATAAATCCTTATGTTGTGTGATTGATAGCCAACTGGTTGCCTAACAGAAACCATGTAGTTAGAGTTGCATGTGCCACTTCTGAAAGCAAAAATGTTACCAGTGATATACCACAGGGTTCAGTATTTACATACATACATACATACATACAAATATTTCAAGCACGGGCTTCAATGCCCTTCTAGCTTGCCAATATACCAAAATACTCGTTCCCATAATAAGTGACCAGGCTGTTCTTAAACATACCTAAACTAGTACTTGCTTTAATGTAATTTGGTAGTCTGTTCCATGCATCAGCTGCTCTCTCAGAGAACCAATTAGTACACTTCTCATTCCTATAGAATCTTCTACATAGGATGCCTGATGATTCCCTACTACTTTTTGATAACTTCAAATATTCCAAGAGGTAGTTGTCTCTAAATGCCCTACATACCTGAATAAGATCTCCCCTTAAATATCTGTAAGAGACACTGTACATGTTCAGATATTTTAGTCTTTCATAATAACTTAAATTTTCACATCCATGGATGCCCTTGATATATTTCCACTGTACTCTTTCCAGTTTACTCATGCTAGTTTTCTTATAAGGTTTCTATATTGTTATTCCATAGTCAAGTTTGGGTCTAATGGCACTAAGAGACAATGACCGTCATTTCTGATTTCCTAGGCTATATAAATCTTCATATACACATATACTTCTAGAAGTATCCTTAACCAATTAGTTGATATGATAGAAAAACTCAAAGCTGGATCTACCCATATAGATTCTTAAATGAATCTACTGTTTCAATCACTGTGCGCTGTATTAAATATTCACCTTTAAATTTTTGTCTTCCAAATTTCATATGCTTAGTTTTTGATGCATTTATCAGCATATTAATATCCTGTGCCCAAGTCGTCAATTTAGTCAAGTTCTTTTGCAGACATGTCTTATATGTAACACATGTAATCAGTTTACCCAATTTCAGGTCAACTGCACATAGACTGTAGAACATCTTAGATGAAAAAGTTAGGTCTGAAAGATACCGTCTAAACAAACAATGACCTAGGACAAAACCCTGAGGGACATTCTGACTGTAACCAATAACTTCACCTGTCAAACTGGTGTATGATACTTGGCAGGTCCTATTTGTAAGCCATGCAGCTATCCATCTTATCAAGAGTACATTGATACCTAGTTGTTCTAATTTATTGATCAGTGTTTTGTGTATGACCCTGTCAAATGCTGAAGTTAAGTCTACAAAAATTACATTACAGCACAATTTCTCATTCATATCTGTTATTATATTATAGGTTCATAGGTTCATACTAGGCTATCTGCCCTAGGGCATTTATAAGCCTAGCCAGAATGTGTTTGGCTTTCGCCACCCATTTTAAATTAATTTTGCTATGCCCTTTTTCGAGGTTAGTATACTGTGCCTCTGTCTAACAGTGACACAGAAGTGATACCTGGGGTAAACCTATGATCTCCCATCCACTCATCAAGACTCCTCTTGAAGAGAATCAATGAGGGACTCTGCCTAACCTGGACTGGGATTTTATTCCATAGTGAAGGGAGCCTCGGGGTTATGAATCTGTCCCTCCAGCATGTCCTATTTATTTCAGTGCTGAGGTTCAAGTCTCTCAAGCGTGTAGCTCGATGGGATTTGGATTTTTTGAGGTGCAGCATGTCCCTTAATTCCGGGTTGGACATGGCCTTATACGTTAGGCACAGGTCACCTCTGAGCAGGCGGTATGCCACTGAGTAGAGCTGGAGTTTCTTTAACCGGGCAGCATATGGCATCTGTTTGAGCCCTTTGATCCTCTTGGTGAGGTACGTTTGGGTTCTTTCCAGTTGCTGCAGGTGTTTGGTAAGGTACATCCCAAAAGGGGCATTGTACTCGATTATGGGCCTGATGAGGGATGAGTAAAGAGGCACGATGACCTCCCCTAATCTAGATGTGAATCCCTTCATGATTAGGTGGGCTATATAAAATGTTTTTCTAACCACTTTGGCCACGTGGTTGTCAAATGAGAGATTGCTATCAACTTGGGTCCCCAGGTCCCTAATTACTTCTTCTGTACTTAATGGATTACCACCTATGTGGTAATTTGTGGGCACTTTGTTTTTGCCAAAGAGGATGACTATACACTTTTTGGCGTTTAGCTTGAGAACATGGCTCTGGCACCAGTTGTCTGTTTCTATGAGGCCCTTTTGGAGGATGCTTGTGTCGGCTGGAGAGTCAATTATGGCGCCCAGTTTGCAGTCATCTGCGAACTTGGTCAGCCACAGTCCTTCCATGTTGGCCTGTACCTCCGAGAAATATATACCAAACAAGAGAGGTCCCAGGACTGAGCCTTGTGGGACGCCACTTGTAACTGGTTTGGAGTCTGACATGGCTCCAGCAATTCTAACAATGTGGGTTCTGTCCTTGAGCCAGTTTGCAACCCATCTAGTGACATAGGGGTTTATATTTAAGCTGGTGAGCTTATCTATAATGCCCGAGTGGGGTATTGTATCGAAGGCTTTTGCAAGGTCCAGATAGGCTGTGTAGACCACCTTCCCTTTGTCAATGGCCTTGGTGACTGTTTCAAAGAAGTCAACCAGGTTTAAGAGGCAGGATCTGCCCTTAACAAAGCCGAACTGAGTAGGATCCAGTGTCTGTAGGTCCCCAATATCTTTATTTATGAGGTCCATGATGATCCTTTCCATAGCTTTGCAGACCAAGCTAGTCAAGCTTATGGGGCGATAGTTTCCAGGGTCCGTTGAGGCACCACCTTTGTGGAGAGGGACCACTGTTGCTATACGCCACTCTTTGGGTACATATCCTGTAGTAAGGCTGAGATTGAACAGTAGTTTTATGTTTGGGTTTAGCTCTTCTTGGAGTTCATGTAGGACGCAGCCTGGGACACCGTCTGGTCCCATTGATGCTGTGTTTTTGCTTTGGAGAGGCGGCTCCCACCTGAGCATCTGAGATGTCAGGGGCAGCACTCTGCTGGGATAGATATTTGCCCTTTGGTGGGGAGTTTGCGCTGAACCTGTCAGCTAGGATGTTGGCAATGTCTGTGGGTTCGTGTATTTTTGTCATTTTGGACTAATTCTGAGCATATCTGGGAATTACCACCCAGGTTCCTAACATAACTAAAGAAAGCCTTGTGATTATCCTTAGTGTCCTGTGCAATTTTTCTCTCGAAGCTGGCCTTTGACGATTTTATGAGTGCCCTTAGTTTTTTGCTAATACTGATCAGAGATGCCTTCCCTTTTTGGGATTTTGCTCTATCATGTAGTAGCTTCCTCCTTCTATTGTATAGTTTGTTTATGGCTGGGGTCCACCAGACAGGTCGTCTGCCTTTGCAGGATTGGGTCTTGGTTTTGTTTGGGATTGCATGATCCATGCATTCCTGAAGGTGTTCATAGAATGCATTTATAAAGGATTCTGCGGTCTGGGCCGTATTTTCCACAGGCCCGGGGGCTTTGAAGGATTCCACCTCGGTTTTGAGGAGTGTGAAATTTGCTTTAGAGAAGTTTTTCACTGTGGTTTTCTGGGCAGGGGGTGGGGTCGGGATGTGAATATCCAGGGAGATCAGTTTATGGACTGATCCTACCAGTGAGGGATACACTTCTGGTCTGGAGCATAGAGTCCCCATGTTGGTGATGATCAGGTCCAGTATGTTTTCCCCTCTTGTGGGAGTGGTAACAAGTTGTTCCATAGCATTTGAGTTTATGAATTCTAGGAACCTTTGGGCAAGGGTGTTGGAGCTAGTGTAATGCTCCCAATCTATGTTTGGGTAGTTGAAGTCGCCCAATATAATGGTGTTTGGAGAGACCTTCATATTTTCCAGTGTTCTCAGAAAGGCCGTGTGGGGTTCCTGGGTTTGGGAGGGTGGTCTGTAGCAGGCTATAAACTGGAAGGCCGTTTTACCCACTGTTAGTTGCACATGGATAGTCTCTGATGCTTCGTGCTTTGCCACCAACCTGGAGGTGTGGGTATCTTTGATGAATATCGATACTCCCCCTCCTTTTGTGGTTTGGTCCAAGTTTTGGGGCCGAAAAGCATGGTATGAGGTATAACCTGGTAGTGCTGGGGTGCTCTCGGGAGTCCTGAACCAGGTTTCTGTTACTGCACAGATATCGATGTTCTCCATGCTAAGGAGAGTTTCGAGTGTGTGCATCTTGAGGTTTAGACTTCTAGCGCTGAGTAGCATTACTCTTAGTTTCTTATCCCTTGTGATACCTATGGAGGTGGGTTTGTCTTTTGAGCCTTGCCTAAAAAAGGCACTATGGGGGTAGCAAGAGCCTTTGCCAATATCCGAAAGCTCAGGGGTGACAGGTGCAAGCCGTCCCTAGCAAAGCATCGTGGCTTGTCGTGCATATCATCCCAAGCTGACAGGCATTGGATCCCCTTTGAATGACACCAATACTTAAGCCAATTGTTGAAATTGATCATCTTGTCTTCATATTGTGGCATCATTCTTGGTGAAGGTAAGATGCTACTCAAGGTCAGGGTCATACCAGCCTGGGCTACATGCTCAGAGAGCTCCTCTATGTCTCTTTTCATGTAGTCCAGGGAGGTACGTCTCAGGTCATTCACACCAGCATGGACAATGACCGAGTCATATTTGTACTTGCCTTGGAGTGACCTGAGTGCTTGTGTTATGTGGCGGATCCTAGCGCCAGACAGGCTGCTCACCGTGACCTTCTCCTTGTTCAGCCTGGTTGTTATAGAACATCATATTACAGGTAGTAATAGACCTACTTTCAACATATGCATGCTGATATATACTTTCAAGTCCCAGCCTTTTCTAATTCTGACAATAACTTATCCCATATTACCTCAGCCATTATTTTTCTACAACATGAAAGTAGGCTTAAGGGTCTATATGAATCTGGGTTTGTCCTACTCCCCTTTTCCTTAAAGACAAGTTTAATAAATGCATATCTCCAATCTTCAGGAATCTCCCTATATTTATATGACCTAGTGAATAATAGATATAATGGTACTGTACATTCTTGCTCAAGTGTTCTCACGTCATTATTAATTTGATTCCAGTATCGGAGGTTACATGGATGTTACTAGGACAACTTATCAACCACTTTGTGAAGCCAAACTGTTTTTCATAAGATCTTATAAATATATCTATAATCTTTTGTCTCTGAGAATAAATTTTAAAATCTACAGAGTTTATCAATTTATATGTCTTTACTCCTTCCACATCTTATGTATCTATAAAATGGTTTCCTATTATGCTCAATATCTTTACATACATATTTTTCAATTTTCTCTTGATCTTTTCTCACACTATGCTTAATTTGTTTGTTCGGCTTATTTCAGTTTTCAAAGTTGCAGTTTGACATCTCTTCCATTTCTTACATTTTTTTGTCTTGCACCATAATCAGGTATCTTGTTCTGATGGAAATCTATTCCCCTGACACTGTATACCTAAATACTGATGTTAAAAATGTTTTGATTTTTTTTGTACTCAGATAATTTCTCTTTCAAAACTTTCCACATTCCATCTGCAGTTTTTCCAAACACATCACTCCAGCTAGCTTTACAAAGTCACTGTTTTGCTTGCATGTAATCTGTAATTAATCTTCTGTGCATTGGTTTAGATTTCAATTTGGCAGAATTACCTAGCAACAAATTAATCTTTATAACTCCATGATCACTGCACATCAACAGTGGTAAAACTTGAATTGAAGTAATAGAAATTTCTTAAGGAACATAAACAATGTCTAGTATGTTCTGTTCCCTGGTAGTTTTTTTCAATATTAAGCAATTGTTCCTGAATATATGTTGTGAATAGTTTCCTTACTAACATTGTTGAATCAATATTATTCCAGTCTGTTTCTAGTAAATTTAAGTCACCAGCTAATATTATTCTTCCCTCCAGTGTTTAATGCAAGAAATGTATGAATTCCTCTAGCTCATCAGCACTTGACTTTGGTGGTCTTATATACTACAACAATTGTTATATGTTCTAGGATTGCCTTTACTGTCATAGTTACACAATCTATAGTATTGGTGTTATTAATGAACATGTAACAATCACAGGTCTTTTAACTATCTTTAATCCCTACCATAACACCTCCACCTGATTTTTTATTAGAATGTCTATTACAGTAAAAACATTTATACCCTGACAGAACTGGTTTCTAGTCATTGTTGTTTAACCATGTTTCACAAACAATAACATCAATCGTGTGGGAACATAGCAAATTTTACAATAAAAAACATTATTATTAATGCTGCTAGCATTAACAACCATCAGAGATGCATCAAATGTTGCAATCTGTGAACTGTTACATTTTTGAGCTGGCAAAAATCTTGCCTTGCGATTGTCAAATATTGCAAAATATCTTCTGCAAAAATATTCTTCCTTGATCTTGACAAATGCATGCCATCCTGTCTGAATATATGTGTGCCCAAAACTAGGCTTGGATGCTCTACACATTTCCATTTTTTAAAACCGGACATTTTTCCATGCAGGTATTTACCCAAAAGATCTTTTAATTCTTAATGCCTGACTATCCCTTCTATAGGTGATTTGTGAAAAATAAGTTCTAATACCAGTACAAGCTATACTATCTAAGAAGACTGTAAGTTTCCTACTAACAGTCAGAGTCCTTTCGAATGAGATCATTTGTACCAACATGAATAAAAACAGATCGGGACTTCCTTACATTAAGTCATTCCAAAACTTGTCTCACATCTCTTATTTTTGCTCCTGACAGGAATGCCAGTATTCAATGTTCATTATCTTCTCTGCAAATATAAGTATCAGTTCCTCTAATAATTGACTCTCCATTTACAAGAATATCTTTTCTGACCAGATCTGAATAATTTTCAACTTCGAATTCAGAACTATCTGCTCTATCAATTTTTACAAAGGAATGATCTTCATCACCATTAGTCTTATTAATCACATTGTTCTCATTGTGTATTAAATTTGCAAGCATACAGTTCTCATCCAGCTGGCTCGGTACACCCACAGCTTAAGCCATGTAGTCAACATCTGTCTTTTCTTCTTATAGTAATGTTCTTCAATCCTTCCATGTTCAATTTTGATTTCTTCCTTTTCACCTGCCCCGTGCCTCTTTTTTCTACCTTCTCTTTTGGAAAACGATGCCTTTTTTTGTAGACTGAAGGTTTTCTGATAGAAAAATTTTATCCTTCCCTGTAATGTGTGTTACATAACAAGGTAGTGTCCTTTTTAGTATGCATTTTCTTTACTTTACAGAGATTTATCAGTTTCTTTGTCTTCCTCGTTATTTGTTGTGAACATCTTTCTTTGTTTCTTTCTTTTTTTTTGTTTCGTTCCAAACACTCTGAATCCTCAGATTGCTGAATACTTGCATCCAGAATTCTAAAGTTGTAAGGGGCATTGTCTTGTTTCATAGATTTTTATAGATAATAGACACATCCTTTCCTACATGTGGCCTATTTGCTCTTTCTCTAACATTATTTATCTCATCATTCTAGTCATTAATATAGGTAATAACAGTTCTCCAAGCTGTGTCAATTGCACAAGTGCAATTGTCATCAGTAAGTCTAGATTTACTACTAATCATGGTAAACAAATCATCCAACTTTTGACATAAGGAACACAGATCACCAGTGTTATCAGGACTTACCTTTAATTATGCATACCATTTATTACACTGTACAAGACAGTTGTGGTTTAGCAAATTATTAATCGCATACATATTTAAGGAATCCATATTCAGTTTCAAATGAATACAAATTATAAAAGAAAAGAACAATCAAAATCAGATTTTGTGAGAAAAATCACACAAGCAGTATTCAACTAAATACTAAAATATGTACAGTGAAGTTGTTGCTCTGATTGTACAAGTTCTGAAAGACAGAGAAAAGCTGTAATTCCTTTAGGTCGCAAGCAGTAGCTTCTGCTCACTATCACTCATAGTCACGCTTCTTTTTAACAGTAAAGTTCACTAAATCACAAACCAAGATAGGACTGTTTAGATAAGTTATTGATTGTCCTCTCTGCAGTCTGTGTGAATTTATAGCTGACTAGACCCCTTGGGATGGCTAGAGCTTGCCTATCTAAAACCCATTCCTTACTATCAACCAACAGTGAAAGTTAAAGGTAAAACAGCAAAATATAAATCAAAGTAAATCTTCTTGTCTACAAGTTATCCCTTCCTTCCTACAAAAAGTGAAAAACAGTGGTTTAAAAAATAAATTCAAACAAAACTTCTCCTGCCAGTCAATTCCACAGTAAATCACAAACCAAGATAGGACTGTTTACATAAGCTCTGGATTGTCCTCTCTGCAGTCTGTGTGAATTTATAGCTGACTAGGCCCCTTAGGATGGCTACAGCTTGCTGGTCTAAAATGTAACCCTTAGTAACATCCAACAGTGAAAATTAAAGGCAAAACAACAACATATAAATGAAAGTAAATATTGTCTACAGGCTATCCCCTCCTTTATACAAACAGTGAAAAACAGTGCTAAAAATAAAATATAAATTCAAATAAAACTTCTCTTACCAGTCAGCTGCACAGTAAATCACAAATCAAGATAGAATTGTTTAGATACGCTCTGGATTGTCCTCTCTGCAGTCTGTGTAAATTTATAGCTGACTGGGACCCTTGGGATGGCTAGAGCTTGCCTGTCTAAAACCTATGCCTTACTAACAACCAACAGTGGAAATTAAAAGTGAAACAAAATATAAATGAAAGTAAATCTTCTAGTCTGCAAGCTATCCCTTCTTTCCTACAAACAGTGAAAATCAGTGGTAAAAATAAAATATAAATTCAAATAAAACTTCTCTCACCTGTCAACTTCACAGTAAATCACAAAACAAAATAGGATTGTTTAAATAAGCTCTGGATTGTCCTCTCTGTAGTCTGTGTGAATTTATAGCTGACTAGGCCCCTTGGAATGGTTAGAGCGTACCTGTCTAAAATATATCCCTTACTAACAGCCAACAGTAAAAATTAAAGGTAAAACAACAAAATATAAATCAAAGTAAATCTTCTTGTCTACAAGCTATCTCTTCCTTCCTCCAAACAGTGAAAAACAGTGGTAAAAAATAAAATATAAATTCAAATAAAACTTCCCTTACCAGTCAACTCCACAGTAACTCATAAACCAAGATAGGATTGTTCAGATAAGTTATGTCCCTCTCCAATTTGTTAACAATTTATCAGACCTCAGGCCAACATGCCTGGCTGTGGTAAACTATATTTGTAGAGGACTGTAAACTGAGCAGTGTTATTCAAGCTTCCACTAACTCATATTTGCTCCAACATGGGTTGGACCATGTTAACAACTGATAAAGAGACAATGGTCTCAAATTACATATGAAAAATGTATTATAGTTAATTTTGGTAAACAATACATTTTCCTATACCATATAAGTGACACACTTCTCCAATCAGAGACTGTCATTTAACTCAACTTGAGAGACATCAGAGGTTCCCAACTAAAAAAGATCAGCAGCCTCAAAAATGTTACTTATCAGAATAGACTGGCGACCGACCATCTCCTTATACTTCTAAACTCACCTGTGGTAGTGACATGAGACTGGCCTTTACAGCCATGAAAAATTCAAGGCTATTTGACTTTCTATTTTTTCACAGGTCAAATGGTTCCCCAAATAACAAGTTAAAGAAACAAAATCATCATCAGCAAATAAATAAGACATATTGGCATGATAGATTCATATTGCACATATCTCCTACCTCTGTAGGAAACCCCCAACACAGGTCAAGCATAGTAGCATGCTTGAATCTCCAAGGTAAACCTGGATAATTAGTTGGGCAGCCTCAAATTCTCTCAAGGTCTATCTTCTACTGTCCTCCTTGAGGCCAGAGGGAACTTTTGAATATAGATTATTGACTAGGCTTGTAATGGTCTTGCCTACTACTTACCTATGAACTTATGAACCTGTGAACTCAGAATTTATCTTCTGAAAACAGTTTAGTGGCTGCAAAGCATATAAGCTTTTTATAAGCTTAAGAGTGTCACTGTGAATGTAAGACCCTCGTGCAAAAAGCTAGTGATAGAAAAGGTTGTCAATACAGCAATTATTTAATATCGGTTAGCACTAAAACACAATTAATATACATATTAATTTCCATACTTTCTTGTTTACATGTAACTATTTTGTGCTGTCATCTCTCAAAATTGGGCTGCCCAGTTAAAAAATAAGTTGAAGTAATATGAACATTAGTGAGCTGATTATTAGCACACGTATTCTGAGGTTTGTCTACATTCTGATTGTGTTGTCATTAATATCTTAGAAAAATAAAGTTTTCTCTATCACTTACCTCCTTTTACTTACTTTGCTGAAAATGTTTTCTGGTGGTTCATACCATTCCCTGTTTGTATTTTCAGATTTGCAGTGGGTAGCACTCTTTTCTTTGGTGCGGAAGGCTGTGGGTTCTCTTACAACACCAGTTAGATCAACCTGTTGACACTGCAGTGCAACAGACAAAGGGGGGGGGGGCGCAGCGCTCCTGAGTGTGCCGTCCTTTAGATGAAATGCTAAAACAAGGCTTTATCTGCCTGAGTTGGTGGTAGCTCAGGAGGATGTAAAAGATCCCACAGCAAGTATTGAAAAGAGTATGGAACAGAATGTTCCTCAGTGTCCTGGCCAAAGTTCTCCCATTAGTATAAATATCACTTCAAGTTTTCCTTGAAAATAAGCTACTAACCTTGTAGGACTAACCCAGTCAACAAATGATAAATAAAAAATATATATATATATATATCTCCCACAGCCATTAGTGGTGCAGAATATTACTTGTATTAATTATGGCTCTATGTGAAATTCATGATATGGAGGAAGACATTATGAACTTACATTCTGAAGTCTTTGTTCCAGATCTTTCAGCTCCAGCTGCACCTCTAAGCGTCTCATGTGCTGGTTGGACAGTCTCACCAGGCAGTGGACTGCATTGTCTACTTGGTCATAAAGCACAGATGTTAATGTTATGGCATCCCTGTGGGAGAAAAAACATATTTTAAGCTCCAATTCAGGGAAATTCTAGCATTTTTATCTAGAACAGTGCATGTTGTAGGTGAGCTCTCTGCATTTACATTATATTACACTTATGTAATAGTAGAAGGAGACAGTAAGTCTTTCTACCCTCTCATTTGAAGTGTATTTAACATTTTATTTTCCCTCCATCTCTAGTCTCTTGTCACTCCATCTCCACCTACTTAAAAACCCTTCTACATGTTTACATAGATTTTTAACTCCACCACCCATTCTGGCAGTCAATTTCAGGTTTACAGTTCGCTCTATTACACATTTTGACAGATTCAGGGAGTAAATGATTCCTACAGTGTCTGTTATCATCAGGGTACACAATAGTGATGCAAGTGCTCAACATTCCAATTTCTTAACTTCAGTAAAGCAACTTTGAAAGTTCAAAAGTCTGAGATGAGAAGCAATAAAATGATACACCAAAACTGTATGTAATGATCCATACTGACACTGTAACATAAAGGGATAAAGCCCTGATTATAGTACAGATGACCTGAGCTTAAATAGTGCCTGAAATGCTCTGGAATGCCTAGGCAAGGGATGATTAGAATGAATGAGTGGTTGAAACCAACATACCCATTCCAGGGTGAGAGGGTGGGGGTGGAAGTGTCTTTCATTCAGCTAATTGCCACCATGCATATGGAAGTTTACTTTACACCAAAATTATCATAATCTGGAAAATGGGTCTGAGAAGACCAAGCCAGTGGTAGCAGCCCTCATTATTGTGTAGGTGGAAGCATACATATGCACAGAGAGGATGTAGGATGCCCTGTGGTCACACAGGTGTGTATATTAGCAGTCTTGCCAGTCCCTACCCTACATTGTTCCTCTCCTCTGAAGGAAGGTTAGGCTAGTCAAGCCTTGTATAACTATTCATTCAGTTATCCAGGTCTGATTTGAAGTATGACAGTTTATCTCATTGCATTACATGCAGGGACAGACTATTCCAGAGCTGAAGGAGAAGCTGAATAATGAGTGTTTCTCCACCTTCTTGTATCGGTCTATTGAAGTAGGTTTGATCCCGCATCCTGGTATTTGTGGGACTATTTCATTTGTGAAGATAAAAGAGATCCTGGACTACTGGGTACCTCAATGCTCAGTGGCATACCTCTCAACTCATTCAAGAAATCTAGACAAAGCCAAAAATAATGGAGGGGACAAAGGCTCAAAAATATGGACAGATATTAAATATTGCTCTTATAAACTTTGAAAGTTGCTAGAATAACACGACTTGGGTTAGCATCTATTTTCTGAAGGGTATGAAGTCTGAAACTCAAATGTATGTCATTATTTAGTGAATTCAGTCTTCGGTGATTTGCCAGAAAAGCACAAATTTTATGATGAGCAGGCCAAAAATATGAGGCAAAAATATGTACATTCTGTGAAATTCTGGACAGTTGAGAGCTATGCTCAGTAGGCAAGTCATAGGTGTCCTCTGGGAAGCATAGGACACACAGAAAAGAGAGAGTGGTTCTAGTCTTTTCTGGTAGCTTACAGATTTTAAGTCTGTGATTCTCTTTGTTAGAAATCTCTGAGGTGTATCTTAACTCTTTGATTTGTCTGGTGAGGTACATCCCAAAGGGGCACTATATTCTATAACTGGTCTGATCAGGTGCTCAATACAAGGAGAAACTAACATATTTGGATTTTGATGCTATTCCCTTTTTGAACAGCTGCACCAAGTAGCAGGATTGCCTGACAACCATTGCTACACCATGATCTAAGAAAAGGGAAATATCAACACAGTTTCTCAGGTCTCTAACTACAATTTCATTTTGAAGTGGGGTACAGTTCATGCTGTATGCTGAGGGGACGATTTATCTGCCAAATGCAACATTTTTTAGTATTTACTTTAATCATGTTTTCAGTACATCATCAATAAGTGTAAGATTCCTGCTGGAGTGATTCTGTGTCACAGGAGATTTGACAATGACTCCCAGTATGCAGACATCCACAAATGTAGTTAGCCATGGGCCATGAATTTTAGTCTGTCAGAAGTAAATACTGAACAAAAGCAGTAAGGCCTGTGGGACAGCACTGGGCAAATTCATGTCCTCTGATGCAGCCCCTTGCACCTGCACCACATGGGGTCTGCATTTTAGTAATTTTGCTGTCCATCTTACCAGATTGGGATCTATTTGTAATGCATTTAGTTCATTAAGAATGCTAGTCAAATCAAGGTAGGCTGCGAGTACAGTGTGACCACTGTCAGCAGCTACCTTTCTGAAAAAGTTTACCAAGTTCATTAGAAAGGTTCTCCCTTTAACAAAACCACAATTCTGTGGATCTAGTCTAATGAGATTGCTTTAATGTCTATATTATTTTGTTACAGTGTGTACTACGTCATTAATGACACTTCTCAGGTTAGTGGCCTAATAGCTTGTGGGGTGGGTAGTAGCCTTTATGGACTGGAGTCATCAGTGCTGTTTCCCATAATTTTGGGACTAAGCCTGTAGCCAGGCTCAGGTTAAATAACTTCTGGAGAGGTTTTACCAGGGCATGTTTATCACTATTTAATAAACAGCCCGATATGTTATCTGGTCCCATGAAGGAAGTGTTCTTAGTGTCAGATGGCACTTTTAGTACATGTTTGTTAGTGATGATGGGGTTTTGAGAGACATGGAAACAACAGGGCTTTGGATAGTCTTCTCAGAAGTGAAATTTCCACTAAATGTATTTGATACTATATAGACAAAGTCCATTGGGTTCTAAGTAGACTTTGCCATGTAAAAAGAAGTTATGTACTTACCATAACATTCCATGTGAGTTGTTCATATCGCCTTCATTCTTACTGATGGGTTCAGAGCCGATCCTTCAGCTCCGAGTTGGCCTACTACAAAGCTCGAGGTTTTCAAATATCTCAAGGCCAAGTCCCTATCCCATGATGCACCTAGCATTACCTCAGATCTTATTTGCTGCGTATAATAATACCATATGACATTCTATAACTCCATAAGAGAAATTACAGAAGGGTTGAGTGACCAGTAAGGATCTAGCATCTCGGTCTTCTGAAAACCCAGGAGGGGGTAGGAGGGAGGGACGTAAGAATGAAGGCGAGATGAACAACTCACATGGAACGTTATGCTAAGTACATAACTTCTTTATGTGAAGTTGTTCTATCTCGCCGTTCATTCTTACTGATGGGTAGCATCCCAAGCACCATCTATCACGGGTGGCTCACGGGAGTATATTTTTCAGGACAGTGGATCCAAAGGGGCCCTGACAACTTTGTAATGAATGATAAAGGTATGAGGTCTTGACCAAGTGGCTGCTGCACAAATGTTATCAATAGGAAGTCTAGCAGAAAAAGCAGAAGATGTAGAAACTGTTCTGGTTGAGTGAGCTTTCATTTTATGTTGTAAAGGCATATTGGCAGCTGAATAAGCAAATGTAATACAATCAGATAACCATTTAGACAGAGTTGTTTTAGCAACTGGCATACTTTTTCTGGAGTCTGAAAATGAAACAAAAAACTGTTCCGATTTCCTGAAATATTTTGTTCTATCCAAGTAAAATCTGAGCTGTCTGTGAACATCGAGTTTCTGCAGCATGTATTCTAGATTGTTGGAGTGACTGGGGAAAAAAGTGGCAAATCAATAATTTGGTTAAGATTAGTTTCAGTGCAAACCTTAGGCAAAAAGGAGGGGTGTGTTTGAAGTGAGACTCTTGTTAGCATGGAAAAATCAAGTAAGGAGGTTTAATGGACAAGGCTTGAAGCTCTGACACTCTGCAGGTTGAAGAAATAGCCACGGTTAAGGTGTTTACCTCATAAACAAGAGGCACAGGATTTGATTCTCACTGAGAGAAATTAGCTAGTTTAACATGGCCACAAAAGCAGCTAGTCTAGTACTTAACTATTCACCCTATCCACCCTAAAAAGATAGTCTTCCATGACAAAAATCTGAGGTCATATGAGGAAGCTGGTTCAAATGGAGGAAGAATAATGCGGGAAAGCATAAAATTTAGATTCCATGGGGAATAGGGAAATTTCACAGGTGGTCTGAAATGAAAGGTCCCTTTGAGAAAGGCTTTGGATAATTTGTGTGACATAATATTCAAAGCTTCAAATCCAAGATGAAAGTTAGAAATGGCAGCAAGATGAACATGGACTGTTGCTGCTGCAACTCCTTTATTGAAGATCATGGTCAAGAACTCTAGTATAGAGGCCATAGGGGCTTGGAACGGATCAATATTGTTTTTAGAGGCCCATATAGAAATGTTTTTTCCATTTGCTGAGGTATAGCTTCCTCGTAGAGGATTTATGAGAGGATAAGAGAATTTGCTTCGTCTCATTGGAAAGGTTATGGAACCTGGCTATGATGGGAATTGGAGCAGCCAAGCTGTCAGCTTCAGGGACTGCATAGAGGGATGAAGTTCCCCCGAGTGCTTCATTAGGTCCGGAACTGGGTCCAGAGTCCAAGGGTCCTCCAAAAGATGAAGTCGAAGAAAGGGGAACAAAATCCGACAAGGCCAATGGGAGCTATTAGAATGATGGCCCTTCCCAGAGTGTTTGCTTTCTGTAGAACCTTGGGTATCAACGGAATTGGTGGAAAGGCATAGAGGAGACCCAGAGGCCAATCATGAACCAGTGCGTCCCTTGGGGCTTCTCCTGGAGGGGGAATCAGGGCAAAGTAGCTTCTGCATTTCATGTTCATGTGACTGGCAAAAAGGTTGTAGCAAGGCTGGCCACATCTGTGGAATATCCTGTCCACTATTTCTTTCTTGAGGGACCACTCGTGGGGTAATAAACTTGCTCTGCTCAGCTTGTCTGCTATCATGTTGGATTTCCCAGGGATGTGCATTGATAACAGAAAGTGCTGGGTGGATACAGCCCACTGCCATACTCTTAGGGCCTTGCGACAAACTGGAGATAAGTAAAACTGCAAGGAACCACCATGAAAGGTAAAAAAGGTAAAACGTTTTAATATAGAACGAGCGCTTTCACGCACACACAGGTGCGCTTCATCAGGTTACAATTAGACAAAAGAAACCTCTCTACTTATATACAGAAACAAATATCAATTAAACAATTAGTAGAACAATAATCATACAATTAAGACAATAGTCATTCTGCAATTTAAAGAGACAGATTCATAATGTTTTATAGCGCCCATACTCAAGCATATAAACTCAATTGCCAATCTGTTCACCAAAGTCAGTCACCAACAAAGTTTATAAAAATCGTTTATAAAAACATATAATATACATCATGAATCAAACACGCTCTCAAAAAAGGTTACTCTGTGCATCATTCATAGATCCAAGTGACAAAATTCATCAATCCGTATGTCACTACGGATCGAAGACAACGTCTGCTAAATCAATTAACATAAGCAAACGTATTGGTTGAAAGCTTCAATATAACATATTTGCCCTTTAATAATAATGCCAAAAAATTATTATTTACTGCTTAGCCAGGAGATATATTAGCTAAGTAGAAAAAAACCATACTTCATAAAGAATGATAGACCATAATGAAATTAGGTTAAAATTGTTCCGCTATTTGCGTGAACATGTTCAAAAACTATCTTAAAGATATATAAAACAATAAAACTATGTTTACAAATGCCTAACATCAACAGGCTGACAATGAACATCAAGTAAAAACATATCAAATTTATCAAAATTCAAAGACGTTAAGGATGCATCACATTAAAACATAGCATCAATATATGCTTAGGGTATATATTCATACTCATGTTCTATGTGCTTATCTAATTTCATGGTGCACATTTCAATCAGTATCATTTAAACTGCTTGAAATCATACATTGATCTAATGGTTGAACTACTACAATAAATAATGCCATGCACATGTCAATACATACGCAAAAAATATATATATTGGCATGAACTCATACGATCAAAACCATACAAATGTGTACTATTCTATTGTATGGTAAACAGTGATTACCAAAATACAAAGATACACCAATATGTGAACCTAGATCATGTATAAAAACACCAAGAGAACTGGCATATGATATGAAGAGCTATAGTAGAAAGGCCAGGGTATGTTCAAAAAGGCCAGGATATGTTCAAAAAATTGTGTAGCAACCTATAATTATTTATAGATATTTAATGTGAGTAGGTTAAGGGAACAAAGAAGGTAACAAGCATGTCATAAAGATCCTAAAAGGACAGGACGGATACTAACCACCGAATTGAGTCCAGGTTGGACATGGGCTTTTAGTCTCAGTATCCATCTTAATTCAAACATCTCAATGGTGCCTATATGGTCCCCTTCTCTCCTGTTGGGATTCTGACCTGCAAAACCAAGAAGCTAAAACTATGCTGGGGTCTATCATGGCAATGCATAGCTAAGGCATTTGTAAGATTAATCTTCTTTATATCTTAAACATGATTGTAAATACGATCCTTAAATCTACGCAATGTCATCCCTACATAGTATGCATCACATTGATTGCAGGTCGCCAGGTAGATGACATTTTGTGTATCACATGTGGCATAGAAGGTAGGTTTGAAATCCATATTAATACCTGAGATGTTGAAATTTTGAGTCTTATTAATATATTTACATGACGAACATCTACCACATGCATAGGTACCTGTTTTAAAATTGGCTCTTATATCAATGGGAGCAACATCTAGTTTTTCTTTGCAAAGTAGCCTTTTAATATTTAGGCAGTTATTGAACCTAAATGTAGGTTTTTTCCCAACCAGTTGTGAAAGAAAAGGGTCCAAGAGCAGTATCTTCCAATTTCCTCTAATGATCTTAATTAGTTGCTCGACATCATTGGTGTACTTAATTCCATATGCAATGCCCTTACTACTCTCTCTCCTATAGGGAATATAACCTTCCCTTCTTGTATGTGTTGGCATTTCAAAAAGAGAGTTTGTTACACTACTAATTAATTCAGCCGGATAGCCTCTATCTATAAAATATTCCTTTTGATGTTTTATTAATTCCATAGCATCCTGCTCATTGCTACATAATCTAAATATTCTAGTCATCTGACCTTTCACAATGTTACGAAACACATGACGTGGATGTAAACTATCATAATGAAGGATACTATTTTTCCAACATAGTTTTCTATACAAGGTGGTAGTTAAGCTGTTATTATTCTCCTTTGTAATGGTGATATCCAAGAAATTTGCACTTGTAAGGGAACATTCATATGTAAAGCTGAAAAATGAGGTAGTGGAGTTCATATAACATATGAACTCCTTCAACATGTCTATACCTCCATTCCAAAGCATCAAAACGTCGTCTACAAAGCGTCTATATAGGATGACGTTGATAAACCTAGGGTCATTAAATATAAAGTCTTTCTCCCATTTATAGACCACTAAGTTAGCGTATGCATTGGCACAGGGAGTGCCCATGGCTACTCCCCATGTCTGTGCATATACTTTGTGGTCAAATAAGAAGATGTTATTATTCAGGATCAGATCCAGTAGACAACAGATGTTCATTATCTCATTGCTGTCAATAGTGCCAAGCTCAACTAGATGAGACCTTACTGCATCAAGACCATAATCATTAGGGATGCTGGTAAATAAACTTTTAATGTCCAGCGTAACTAATAAGGTATCTCTATTGATGTTATTCCTTACTAGATCTTGTTTTAAGTCATCCAAAAGATCATAAGAGTTCTTTAATATGGTAGGGACAACATTAACCATAACCCCTAATTTAGATTGCACATATAGGGAGGCATTTTCCGTGACCCAGTGTTCACCTGACACTATTGGTCGTAATGGAGGGGGATCTTCATTTTTATGCAGCTTGGGTAATCCCTTAATTAAGGGAATAAGGGGGGGAATCTATCATTAAGAAATCGTAGAGTACTTTATCTATAGATCTAGTCATAAGCAAATCATAAATTGTATCATGTACATAGTTAATGATAGATATTATTTTTGATCTATCTATAACTTTATACGCCTTATCATTGCTAAGCATTTTGTACATTAATTCTTTATAGAGACAAGTATCTAATGCAACAATCCCCCCTCCCTTATCAGCCGGTTTAAAAACTAAACTCATATCATGACAGAGATTATCCAAGGAACACCTTTGTGCATGATTCAGGTTTACAAAGATACCCTTATGTTTCTCCTGTTCATAGTACAAATAGAATTCACGTTCACATGCACGCATAAAACATTCAACAGGCTGCAGCATTGGAGGTATATAACAACTTTTCCTTTTACAAAGTAAGGTTTTATGATTAAAATCAGCATTGTCAGATAAATTGTCCTTAAACAATACCTTCAGCGACAGTTTTCTTGCAAAAAGGCGTAGGCCTATGAGAGTATCGGACAGTGTACTTCCTTTAGAAGGGATGAACGATAAACCTTTATTCAAAATGCATTGTTCGTCTGCTGAAAAAATCCTGGAGGTCAAGTTAAAGAATAGGCAGTTCAGTTCCTTGCTTTCCTTCTCCGTTCTGGCGTTTCCCCTGACATCTTTCTTTTCATTCTTCCCCGACTGAGTGAGCGCGTGCGTACTGCGCTCTTGTAGGGAAGGGGGAAGTTTAAAGGCACGGGTGCAACAAAGATGTTATTCGAATTGTTAGCCTTAGGTTTGGCACCCAAGTTATCATTATTGGTCAGACCCTGTTGATTGCAGGGTAAGGAAATATTAGATTGACCGGACTCCCGGTCAATGGTATCACCTACTTGGCTATTGACCATCGAACGGGCAACCAAAAGTTCAGCAGAAGCATCAGGTTCATTGCTCATCATCTGTGAAGCTTCAGATGCATGGACAGTCTCAGATCCTTCTTTTTGATTAACTCTTGGCCAGACAAAGATGCGACCCAGTTGGAAATCCTGGTAGTCGCGTCTTAACTTCTTGAGTTTTATTTGCTCTAATTTATTGCTGTAGAGGGCTAGTTGCTTATTCATATTGTGTATTTTTAAAGTACAAAACTCTGTTTGGTAGTTCGTGGTAAGAAATTTGTGTTGTTCCTCCACCTTAATTAAGAGCTCGGCCTCAATGGGTGAAAAGTAGTCCAGTAACAAATGTATATACTTGTTGCCGAACTCGATGTTAAGCTGCTGCCACTTCCGTAGTAGCTCCAGGTGGCTGTCCCCGTAGCTCGGCATACACAGAACCCGCATGCCACGGGGGATAACCTTAAAATGAAGACAGGCTTGCAGATGTCTCTTTTGCCAAACAAGCCTATGCAGGCGATACAGATCATTCTCTAGGTTTCTCAGCCGGCCAAAAAAATCATGCAGATTTTCATTACTATTAGCAGTATTTATAGGTGCTTCTGCATTTCATGTTCATGTGACTGGCAAAAAGGTTGTAGCAAGGCTGGCCACACCTGTGGAATATCCTGTCCACTATTTCTTTCTTGAGGGACCACTCGTGGGGTAATAAACTTGCTCTGCTCAGCTTGTCTGCTATCATGTTGGATTTCCCAGGGATGTGCATTGATAACAGAAAGTGCTGGGTGGATACAGCCCACTGCCATACTCTTAGGGCCTTGCAACAAAGGGAATATGACCTAGTTCCTCCTTGTTTGTTCAAGTACCAGACCACTGACGTGTTGTCTGTCTGAATCGCAATCGTACCCAGAGGTAGAAAGTCCTGGAAGTACTGCAACACTAAAAGTACTGCTCTCATCTCTAAGACATTGATATACAGATGTGTCTCTTGATCGGTCCATGTGCCTTGGGCTGTCCTTCCCTGAAAATCCCCCCCACCCCACCCTATCAGGGAAGCATCCATGATCACTGTGGCCGCTGATGTGGGTAAAACAAAGGGACATCCTATCGTGACATGAAGTTAGGTCAACCACCACTGAAGATCCTTTTTGCAAGAGTTTGTGATCATTATCAGGTGAGACATGGGGCTCTTGGTAAGACCACTGAGTGAACAACAACCACTGCAGTATCGGTATGTGCATGCGACCCAGCAGTATGGCCAGAATTGCAGCTGCCATCATACTTAACAACTTTAGAACTTCTGATGCTGGAGCTTTGTTTTTGGATATCAGAATGCGGACCTGTTGCTGGAGTAGTAAGACTCTTTCTACTGGAAGTCTTAGCATGGTGGTGGTGGTGTCCAGTTCTGCTTCGATAAAAACTGTATGTTGCGATGGTGACAAGGCAGATTTTTCTGAGTTTATCGTAATGCCCAGCTGGCTGCAGAGTGACAGAGTAGAGTCCCTGGCTTGAATGAGTTGATGCCTCTCTGGGAGCTGTAGTGAGACCAATGGGCAGATCTCGAAACTGGTAATGATTGGCTCCCAGCCAGAAGTGCAGATGATCCCTGGATGGTCTGGCCATTTTTATATGATAGTACGCATCCTGGAGGTCTATCGAGCACATCCAATTGTCTTTCCCTAAAAAGGGAAGTATCGACTGAAGCGTGACCATCCGAAA
This sequence comes from Protopterus annectens, assembly GCF_019279795.1. Taxonomy (NCBI): domain Eukaryota; kingdom Metazoa; phylum Chordata; order Ceratodontiformes; family Protopteridae; genus Protopterus; species Protopterus annectens. The sequence continues at coordinate 197,948,709 of NC_056750.1, forward strand.
CTTCTCTTTCTTGACAGATCTGTTTAGCCTGCTGAGGTCCAATATAGGTCTCCAGTCCCCTGTCTTTTTTGGAACTAAAAAGAATCTCGAGTAACTTCTGGATCCTGTCTGGTCTGCTGGGACTGGTTGGATGACTCTTTTTCTTAGCAACTGTTTCTTGTTCCCTGTAACTGGGTGGAACGTCTGGGATTTTTCTTGTCAGTGGAGGGGTGTGGCGAATGGAATGAAGTAACCTCTGGAAATGATACTTTGTACCCAGTTGGCATTTGTTATTTTGAGCCAGGTGTCTGGGTACAAAGATAAGCGACCCTCAACTGCCTCCAGAGCAGGACAGTCAGGCCTCCTTTCAGGAGCGCTGGTAGGGCTTCCCAAAGAAGTGATCTCTGTCGCCCTGGTTTTGCGGACCCCCACTGCCGCAAGGGCGGCATCTTCCATTACTGCCCCTCCTCTGCCCCTGGAGGGGGGGGTTCACCACGTGTGTCCTGAAAGGTTCCTTGGGCTTTTCAGAATCAAATTTTCCCTCCCCTTTGATCCTTGGGGTAGGGTCTGGTAGGGGTGGAAAAACGGACTCCGACGGCAGACAGAGTCTTTCCTTCCTGCTCACACCTGGTCAAAGATTCCTTGACTTTGGGCTTAAAAGGGATATTCACAAAGGATGACTTGAAGGGCTCCACAAAGGAACACAAGCGCATCCAGGAGTGTCTCCTTAGAGCAATTCCTGTACCCGCTGCCCTATTCGTTCCATCAGCTGAATAAGAAATGAGGCGCATATACGAGTTAACAATGGAGTTGAGGGTAGCAAGCTGGGAAGCAACTTTGTCTGTAGCTCCTGCAGTTACTGTACCCTGAAGAGTATCTCCCAGCTCTTTAAGGAGATCTCTTTGCAGTCTCGTGAAATGAGTTAAGCCGTTGAGCGAACGGAGTGCAAAAGTCGCTGAACTAAACATGCGCTTCCCATATCTATCCATCATCCTGGAGTCTCTGTTAGGAGGATGGATAGAAGAGGAAGTTTCTGACATTTCCTTTTTGGTGGCTGCCACCACCACCATGGCATCAACTGGCACACCTTTGGTCAAAAAAGATTTATCTTGGGGAGCAGATATAAACTTATTAGGCCTCCTAGGGACAGGCTCCATGGTGTCTGGAGACTCCCACGCCCTTCGTGAGCCCAGCTGTATAAGCTCATCAAAGAGCAGAGACACCCAAGATGTGGATGGCTGAGACCCGAAAGCCTTCAGGAGAACCGACTCATCTTCAGTAGGGTTTGTAGACTGCCAGTCATCACTCTGCCTTAGGATTTCAAGTATCTCTGCAAATGAGATATCCTCAGAGGGGGACCGTGGGGACTCTTCTGATTCATCCGAGTCAGTATCAGATGCTAGGGACTACTGGGGGGAGTCTAGATGTTTCCTCTTACAAATTCTCTTCCTGGGAACCTCATCAGTGGGAGCTTCTGGTAAGGTCTCGGAAAAGCATGGGCCACCCAATGGGACTTCCTGAGGCTCTGGGTCTATACGATTTGCCAGGATCTGTGAAGCAGAAGCAGACACAGGTGCTTTAGGGGATGAAGAAGCCGGACCTGAGGATGAGGATGTCTTAGGAGACATAACTCTTCTCATGGCTTCGAAGGCACCCCTGCTATGATGCGATGGGACCGACGGAGCTGAGGAAACCGTTGATACCCCTGGCACTGGGGCAGTGGGCTCTGAGCCCAAGGTAGGAGCTGAGCTCATCCGAGCTGAAGCCCCAAGAGGCAGAGTCAGAACAGACAAGTCAGTCTGACTATCCTCCCCGGATCCGACCAGAGAGTGTCGGCTCCTAGAGTCCTCGATCGGCACCAAGGACATCAGAGTGAACGGAGCTGAAGACACTGGAGCAGGCGTCGACTCTGAAGGCTCCACAATCAACAAGTCCATCTCCTCTGGCTCTGAAGGACAGGTATGGCTCAGAGCAGGAAGAGTTGTAGCTGGCATAAGGGTTTTCAGCCTGGGTTGGAGCTGATAATTTTGCAAAGGCTGGTGCCTGTAAAAGCTTCTGCATCACATGATCCACATCCAAATCTGAAAGGCTAACAGAAGAAGGAGATGACTGGATCGATGGCGGTACCGGCTGTAATAATGGAGATTTTAGAATTTTGGATACTGGTTCCAAAACCGGGGACCGGCTCCAAAAAGATAAGACAGTCGGCTCCGAGACCTGTGGAGCCGATGTCACAGACTTTTTTGATTCCATGGAAGTTTTGGAAGAATTTAAGGACTTACTAGATCCATCCTGGTCACTCAAAGCCTCCTGGAAAGAAGGTTTCAATAAACCCCTATCAATGAGTTTCCACTTTCTCTCTTGGAGAAACCGAGAAGAAAAGGAATGGCATATGGAGCAGGTTTCTTGCAAGTGTAATGCTCCTAAGCAATAAACGCAATTGACATGACTGTCAGTGACAGAATCCTCTGCCCACATTTAGGGCATTTTTTAAACCCTGACTAAGGGTGTTTGACCTTGTCATCAGCCATGACAAAAAATTATACACACCCAGCAACAATGAAATATATCAATAAGCCTTCTAATAAAAAACAGTCTAACTATAAAAACAGAAGCCCTTCAACTAAGGCTATGTAAGCAGATAATATCCAGTAGTGACAAAAATCACTATCTAAATACAAATAACCAAGCTATACGCTAATAAAGTTAACTCTAATAACTATAAAGCTGTGACAAAGGTCACTATCTAAGCACACAATACTATCTCTAAGAAGAAAAGGTGACAGAAGGTCACTGTTTAAACAACTTTTTAGTCAGAACTTTAAATAGGCCTAAGAAAAAAATGAGGCCAAATATTAAGCTATGAAAAAAGGCACACAAGGGAAAGGGAAAAGTACAGTTTTGTACCTACCATAAATGTAGATGTTCGAGGATCCACATTGCTGCAGTCCTAACCATTGGGGTGTCCGCGCTGTCGTCAGTCTCAATAAAAGTATAAGGCTGAGTTGACCGTGTCAAAAGGCATTAGACTGACGCCAACCGTCCAGGTACCAATGCGCATGACCGACGCCATATCTAGATGTCAGAAGACCCTAAAAACAAGGCCCAAACCAAAACACAAAAAGCCCTGCACCAAAAGCGTATATACAATATATATATATATATATATATAATAATATACAGCAGAGCAACTCACACCACCACCCTAAACACAGAGGAGAAGGTAAATTGGACTGCAGCAATGTGGATCAACATCTACATTTATGGTAGGTACAAAACTGTACTATGTTCTTCATTCCACATTGCTGCAGTCCTAACCATTGGGTAGAATCCCAAAGCAGAGGTAAGGGAGGCTGGCAAATCATAAAGAAGCAGGAGCTGCCAACATGCCTTGCAAAATGGCTGTGGCAAAACCAGCCCTAGATTTAGAGTAGAGAGGAAGGTGGTAATGCTTAGAGAAAGTATGCACTGAACTCCAAGTAGCTGCCTCTAAAATATCCTTAGTTGCCACCCCCCTTAAAAATGCTGTTGAAGTGGCAGTAGCCCTAGTGGAATGAGGCCTAATCCCAGCTGGAATCTCCTTGCCATGATGGGAATAACAAAAAATGCAAAACCCAATCCACTTAGAAATAGTTTGCTTAGACACAGGCTTGCCCTGAGAACTCAAAGCAAAAGAAACAAACAACTGCTGAGACTGCCTGAAATCCTTAGTCCTGCTTAAATAATAGCTATGTACATCTAAAGTGTGCAAAATCTTTTTTATTTTGGGTAGGCAAATGAATAGTTTGGTTTAAAGCCACACTAGAAACCACCTTGGGCATAAAGGAAGGATTAGTACGTAATGATACCCTATCCTTATGGAAAATCAGAAAGGGCTCTACTGCCAAGGGCCTGCAACTCAGAAACCCTTCTTGCAGAAGTAATAGCCAACAAAAAGCAGTCTTCCATGACAAATATTTTAAATCAGCAGTACCCAGACTCAAAAGGTTGTAGAGTAAGTCTTTCCAACACAAAATTGAGATCCCAAGCAGGAGTAGGAGCTCATTTGGGGTCTTATATTCTTTGCCCCTCTGAGAAACTGCTTGAACAAAGGATGCGAAAACAATGGTGGGTCACAATCATAGTGAGCTGAAATTGCTGCAGCATGAATCTTAATGGAAGAGAAGGACAAACCTTTGTCCAATAACTCAGTAAGATATTGAAGAGCCACACTCAAATTAGGCTCAGAAATCTCCAAATTCCTTGCTGCACTCCAAAATAAAAATCTCTTCCATTTTTCTGCATACACTTTCCGTGTACTAGGTCTTCTAGCTTCCATAATCACATTTAAAACTTGTTGAGGAAGTTGAGACCGGCTGTCTCAAAACAGAATATGCCATGCTGTTAGATGAAGAGGCTTGACATTGAGCAGGTGGCCTTCTCTCTGAGACAAAAGGTGTGGAATCAAGGGTAAAGGCCATGGAGGCTTCTTTACTAGACTCCTCAGTAATGGGTACCAGTGCTGCCGAGGCCAATCTGGAGCTATTAAAATCATCCTTGGCTTGTCTTGTCTGACCTTTAGAAGCACCTTTGGAAGAAGAGGCAGAGGTGGATACACATGAAGATTTTTCCAACTGAAAGAAAGAGCATCCACTTTCCAAGCTGTGTGATGTAACCTCTTTGTGCAAAACTTTGGCAGCTGGTGGTTTAGTGGAGAAGCGAACAGATCTATGTCTGGAGTTCCCCAGGACACTGTCAACCTTTGAAATACATGAAGATCCAGTTTCCACCGTGGGGATCCATGATTTGTCTGCTTAACACATCTGCTAAGGAGTTCTGTGCTCCCGGCAGAAACCTTGCCTGAAGAGTTAGTTGCAAGCTGAGCGCAGTCTCCCATAAAATCATTGCTTGCCTGCACAATGGGTAAGAATGTGTTCCCCCTTGCTTGTTGATGTACCACATGACAGTTGTGTTGTCTGTTAGAATCAACACCTGCCCTGGAAGAAGTAACTCCTTGAAAGCCATTAATGCAAACTGGACTGCTAACATCTCTTTCATGTTGATATGTAGATGCTGTAGTCTGGCAGGCCACTTGTCTTGTATCCACTTTCCATTTAGATGAGCTCCCCAAGCAATGTCTGAGGCATCTGTCGTTAGAATCTGACTCGCCTCTGGCTGGGTCACAGAGAGTCCCTTGTTTAGGTGACATTCCTGAGCCCACCACAAAAATTCCTTTTGAATGCAAGGTATTATTTGAATGACAGTGTCCAAATCCTGGCAGTGCTGTGTCCATACATTTTGAGATACCATTGCAGCTTCCTCATATGCAGTTTGGCATTGGGAAGCACCAGAATACAAGATGCCATGAACCCTAATGCTTGAAGGACTGTCCTTGCAGTCAGCACGGACTGATGAGATAGTTGATGAAAGTAAAGGGATAGACTCTGTTGTTTGTCCGGGGTTAAAAGGCCATCTGGGCTGCTGTATTCAGTCTCACACCCAGAAAGCACATGTCTTGAGAGGGTACTAGACTGGACTTTATTTCGTTCACAGAATACCCTAGGCATCTTAGCACTGCTATAACATATTCCAGATGCTGTAGAAGGTCCTCCTTTTCTTGAGCCAGAATCAGGCAGTCGTCCAAGTAAGGATAGATTTGAATTCCTTTTAGTCTGAAGTAAGCTATCACTGGAGCCAGAACCTTTGTGAATACTCTGGGCAGTAGATAAGCCAAAGGGCAATGCAGAGAACTGATAATGAGAATTTCCAGCTCAGATACTTCCTGCAACTTAGTCTTATAGGCACATGAAGGTAAGCTTCCTTGAGATCTAAAGTTACCATCCAGTGGTCTTTGCCCAGCAGAGGTAAAAGCTGTTGTAACGTCAACATCTTGAACTTGGGAATGTCCAGATAAGTGTTGAGGATAGATAAATCCAAAATTGGTCTCCACGTGTTCCCCTTCTTTGGTACTAGGAACAGGCGAGAATAAAATCCTAGGCCTCTTTCCGATACAGGGACTGACTGAATGGCCCCTATTTGGAGTAACAGAGAAATTTGCTTGTGAGCCTCTTTCCTTTGTGTAGGAGGAACGTCTGGCATGCCTTTGAAAGGGGGCAATGTATGGAAATAAAACCTGTAACCGTGGTGAATGATATCCAACACCCATCTGTCTTGAGTAATTAAATCCCAATTTTCTTTGAAAAGAGACAGTCTTCCTCCCAAAGGAGCTGCCAGACGAGAATCTACTGGCAGCTGAAAAGGCAGGTCATTGGGTCTGTTTAAGGACTGACCCCTGCCCTCACCAGAAGTCTGAGCAGGCGACCTCCCTGATCTAGGCCTAAAAGAACCTTGAGCTCTGCCCCTACCACGCCTAGACCTACCCCTAGACTGGGAATCATACGCAGGATATGTCCATCCCTTAGTAGGCCAATTTCTACTAAACTTGGTGGCTGCACCTGCAAAAATCTTTAACAGTTTGCATAGACTTAGCTTTGTCCTCCATTTTCTTCAGGACTGCTTCCACAGGCGAACCAAACAACACATCAGACTGTAAAGGAGCATCCAAAATCCTTGTCTTAACATGCTCAGCTAAATTCTGATCCCTCAACCAGGCATGCCTGCGAAGAACAGAACTAGTGGCAGCCACCCTCGAGGAGGCCTGCACAGCATCAAAACCACATTGCAAAGAATGCTTACCCACTTGTTCAGACACATGAAGTAAATCCAGCAACTCTTTACACTCTATACCTTCCGCCAAAGCATCCACCTTAGATTTCAATTGTGAAAGGAGATAATTTTGATATTTTAGCATGTGAAACTGATATTTCAACGCTCTCATGGCTAGAGTGGAAGAAGTATACACTTTCTTTCCCCACCTATCCAAAGCCCTTGCCTCTTTATCAGTGGGAACAGGATTTTTAACCACAGAGGCCTTAACACCTTTAGGCCCCTGAGAAACAGTTTCTGGGTCCGCCCTAGGACTCTTAAACAAATACTTATGAGCTTCGGGCACCCTATAGTACCTATCAGGTTTAACAGGAGCAGGAGGCAAAGAGTCAGGGTGCAGGGAAGCCTCTGCAAAAACATCTTCCACCACATTCAACACAGGAGGTATAGCTAAGGGCCTATGTTGTGGTAGAAATAAGAATTCCCTAAGCCTTTTCCTGAATCAGAGTAATCTTGGCCTTCCCATTTAAAGTGTTCCCTCATGGAATGCAGAGTCTCTGAAAATGAGAAATCCTCAGGAGGAGAAGCTGTAGGTGTGGAATCATCCACATCAGAATCAGAATAAGGAGGAAAGTCCTGTAATTCTTCCGCAGAAGACAAGCCTCTGAATACTGTTCCAAACTCTCAAACTCAGGTTCCACCCTAGGCCTCTTATCAGGAGGGGCATAGAGCCTCTAATCATAGTAATTAAATCTTCTGCCATTTTAAGCATATGTTTCTTAGGCACAGAACCTGAAGTGCTAGGAGAAACCCCACTGTAGCTGAACTTGGCCTACCTCTGAAAGAAGTTTTGGCAACAGTAGGAAAAGCTCTAACTAACTTGGGAACAGAGGGAAGAACAGTTACCTGAGAAGCCCCTCAGCCTGGCCTACCTCCTGAGAGGGCACATCCTGTAACAATAAAGTGTCTGCCTGAGACTCCAAAGAAACTCCTGGCAAAACCTCTGGCTCCACAGAGTTTTCTAAAGAACCGACGTCCGGGACTGCCGGTTAATCAACAGTAGGCTTCGCTGTTTTGTCTTTCCTTAGATCGAAGCGGGCGCCGGAGCATCCGACGGCATTTTGTAATTACAACGCTTCCCAAACACTAACCTGGCACAGTCTAACCTTCTCTTAATAGTGCGGTTATTAAATCTAGCACAAGAGCGGCAACCAACAACGTCGTGCTCAGGCCCTAAACAAGCTATAGACAGAGTATGGTAATCCGTATGAGGTATGTGTTTCCCAGAAGAAATACAGTTATTTACTTTTTCTGAGATCCGGTTAAATACTGAGGCAAGAAAAACCAAAATGCTCCCCAACGGAGCCAACTTTGATTCGGTCTGAAACTCCGACTTCGGAAATATTTCAGAACGCCAACCTGCACTCGCAAGAACTGCTTCTGCATCGGACCATGCGGCAAAAAAGACTGAAGATATGGTGTCGGTCATGCGCATTAGTACCCTGACGTACTGACGTCAGTCTAATGCGCCTTGACCGACGTCAGCCATATACTTTGGTATTCGGGCCGACTGGACAGCGGACTACCCAATGGTTAGGACTGCAGCAATGTGGAATGAAGAACATCTACAGATATAGCTGTAAGAGCTTAGGTAACTAACTAACTATTTTTTGAAGAAAATATCAACAATATTTAGAATATAGAGAAAAGTAAGTTTTTACTGGCCCCAGCTAGTGAGAACCTCCGATCTGTTGCGGCGTCAAACTAGATCTGAGCTAACTCTAGGTGCATCATGAGATAGGGACTTGGCCATGAGCTATTTGAAAACCATCGAGCTTTGTAGTAGGCCGACTCAGAGCCGAGGGATCAGCTCTGAACCCATCAGTAAGAATGAACAGCGAGATAGAACAACTTCATATTATGAGTTCTGCATGTTGTTCAGTGTTTTCTAACGTAACTAAAGAAAGACCTGTGATTGCCCTTAGCTTCAGATGCCAACCTAAGTTCCTGGGCTGCCTCATAGATCTGATAGTCCTAAGTTCTTAGTCAACTTTTTAAAGTTTTCCTTGACTGGGGGGGGGTCCCAGTCTATTGTATACTCTAATCAGTATTTTCTTCTTTGATTGCAAATTTTATTTATGTTGGTGGATTAACTAGGTAGTTTGATTTTAAATTTCCCATTGTATTTGGATCTAGATGGGACCGCCGATTCTATACATTTACTTATATGGGTATAAAACTCCATTATGAATCTAATGTATGGAACATTTGTGGGCTTGAAGTCTTTGGATTCTCATATATTCATTACAGGGGTTGTGACAGTTTAATAGAAAAGGCTACTAGCTTACAAGCTGACATTATAAGAGAGGGAGTTAATAATGGAACTGCGGACGATGACTCTACATTTGCAACTACAAGTCAGGACTATTTTGTCCGGTAGTTGGGTTAGTAACAGTCTGGTTCATTTCATTTTTAACTGTTAAATCTAAAAACATCTGTGCTTATTCTACTTTAGAGGTCTAGGTATTTCAGTCAGTTGATAGGTAGTTAAAGTCTCATAGAATGATTAATTTCTTATTTCTGGACTGTTTATTCACAATGTTAATGAACATGACAAACTGGCGGTGCTATAGAAGGCTTGTTGATTTTGTTAAGTGTGATTTGGAGTTCAATAAGTTACATTTGTGGGTCTCTGGGAATCTGTAGAGTGGTTATACAGCTTCTGGCAAACATGGACACTCCACGACAGTTGCCACTGGGCTTGAAAGCATGGTAGGCACTAAACCAGATATGGAGGGAGTGCTTTCTGAATGTTTAAACCAGGTTTCAGTGACTACACATATATGGATGCCTTTCAAATGCAGGAGTACCTCAATATCGGGCAGCTTACTGTTTAGACTCTAGGTGCATCATGGGTCAGGGACTTGGCCTCGGGCTATTTGAAAACCATCAAGCTTTGCAGTAGGTCCTGTTTTGCTACTAATATGCTTGACACTTTGGATGTTCGCTAAATAAATTTTGCATAAAAGGCATTATGACGGCAGCATGCAGATACCTCTGAATAAGAGGTTCAGAATATCCCTTGCAAAGCAAGTAGGACTGTCAATCATCCTTTTCCATTCTGACACATACTGGATCACCCTAGAATGACACCATTTTACACCTAATTGTTGAAGCCGATCATATTTTCCTTGTAATTAGGCACCATTCATGGAGCAGGTAAGATTCCTCTCAGTAACAGGGTCTTGCCCACATTTGTGGCATGCATAGAGAGCTCTAACATGTCTCTGGATCTCACTCAGGTTTTTTCTGTCCAAAGTCATTCACCCCCACATGCACAACTCCCATGTCATAGTTATATTTTTGTCTGGTACAAGGATCCTAAGGTCCCTTCACACTATACTCAGCAGTGTATAGAGTTCTTAGGGGAGACTTATGCCTGGCTTACAGAGCAATCTCCAACCCAAACCTAATAAATTGTTTGCACATCCATAAATCAAATAAGACTACTCATTCCAGGGACCTAAGTATGGCCTGCGACTTGAATATGACATGCTGGAGGGACAGGTTTGTCTTCCAGCGACTACTGTGTCTTTGGAATAGGCTGCAAATTCATGTGAAGCATTGCATCTCTATGACACTGTTCAAAATGAACCTGGATGAGTGGATGGGGCACTGTAAATTCTTACCGGGGATAGCACCCACAACCCTTGTAGACATAGGCAGTCATTACTAAATACGGTCCTGGCTACTGACTATAGTATCTATGTTATTACATTGGGATGAAACAGCTAGGCTTGAAATGACCTCTGGGTCGATAGCCTAGTAACCTCCCATGATCCTATGACACTATGGTCTGAGATCTTGGTCCCTGAACGAAAACTCAATATTATTCTGTTTTTGGCCAGCCTAGTGAGTGTGGAATCTGCATTTCTCACTGTGGAGTCACCAAACACAGAAAACATTTTTGCTCATGGAGTGGTCTGATGTACTGGAAATGAAGCTTTGTCTCACAGTGATTCTTTGTTAAGGAGACATTATATGCAGGTGTAGAAGGCTTAGGTAAGAATTTATTTAAGGTGTCAGCATATGACATCATATTATGCAACAGAAATGGGTGCATAATGTGTGCAGTGTTATTGGAATGCTTGTAGTCTCTCTTTTTTGCAACAGCGTGGCAATTTATGGTTACTGCCTTACTTAGAAATTGCTTCACTGAAGGGATGCCATGGAGGACACAAATCACCACCATGATTGCATTAGTGATGATCCTTTTCTTTGGCTTCTTCCTGTCATGTGGTAAGAATATGAATGGGCTCAGGGAGGGACTGGATGCTCAGCAGGCATATGGGCAAAAAAAGAATGCAGAAAAAAAGGGCAGCAACATCTTTACTTATAGAATTAACTAAACTGAACTACTAGTTCACTTTATAGATACTTGTAACTGAGGAATGGATCCATTACCTCTTCCTTTGTTGGCTGATAGACTTCAATACAAATTGACAACATTTTAGTACTTGTCAATGCACGTACATAAAACTTAAGGTAGGAAAGAATGCATGTAAAAAGGCAGAACAGCTGTGACATTTACTCTAAGCTCTGCCTGGCTAGTGACAGCAGAGAAAGCACTGCAAGCTGTCATAAACATGCAGACCAGTGACAGTTATTAATGTTAGCCATACAGCAAACAGGATGAAAACATGAAGATACAATGGCATTTGTAGTAACAATATTCTAATCTGCAAAACATATCAGCAGTTATTTTACAGAGAATATTTAAAAAAAATACAAGAGACTGAGATCACTGCTTGTCCACTTTTGATTAAGGTCAAGTGTGTGCGTGGTGTCTTGACACTACCCCGTTTAACTGAATAAAATGCAGGTAGAAACATTCATAAAGCAGTGCTGCTCCACTTTCTTATATGAACATTTCCATATCACTTAACCCCAGAACCTTATATATAATGGAACAGTGTCTTTGCACAAATGTTTGAAATACATACTTTTGTAGGAAAATTATCACTAAGGAAATGCAAACTTCTGATTGTTTATTTAGTGGGATAATAAATTACAACTTTTGTTCTGTGCATTCTGTACATGTTTATAACATTCATGTTTAATTTGATTACAGGAAACTCAAAGTATTAGTATACCATCAGCTGTCATGTGCCTACTGTCTGATCCTCCTCTTTCATCATCCTTCCTTTTCTGGGCAACTCCTTTACATCTCTTGAAGAACCACAACCAAATACACCAAAGCTTTATAGCATTCCACAAACTGCAAGCCAATTCCACTGTAGTGCTAAGATAATTTATGTACAATCAATATTCAATTTTCTTCCACAAAAATCAGTCTTCTCTAGTGCCTCGGCCACATTCGCCTTTAACAGAGTATACTAAAATCACTCATACTGACACCATTTTATAGCATTAATCACACCTAATTATTCAATTAAACAATTAAATAAAAAACATTATTATAAAAACTTTTAAATACATTAATAATGTATTAACTTACTATCAATTATATTACAAAAAACTTTTCCATGTAAATTCGTGATTTAACCCTATAGGGCTCATTGTATTAAATTTCAAAATCATAAGAGCCTCTTTTTTCTTCAGTAAGCATTTTATTTGCTGTTCGTTCATATATACATTCCTTTCTGTGCTATCTAATACTGTAGCTAGTAACCCCTCCGGATTACCATTATGATATTTATTAAAATGCATTGCTATAGGGCTAGTCTGTTTATTATTTTTGATGTCTGTAATGTGCTCTTTTACTCTGCAGGAGAACTGTCTTTTAGTTTCTCCTACATAAAATTTATTGCATGAACACTCAAAACCATATATAACCCTCTCGGTTCTACAATTAAAAGTTCCATTAGTTTGAAATATAACTTCGTTAATACTAGTAAATTCTTTGATTATATATTTACATGCACTACATTTACCACATATTTGTGTTCCCTGTTTGTCAATTTGCTTACCAACTGTCATTTTTGGCATATTAAACTTGCTGTGGACTATAAAATCATTGATGCTTCCCCCCCTTCTAAAGGAGAAGCACATTTTTTTTACACTGTAAGAAATCAACCTCCCTCTTAACCACTCTCCAACTATGTTTAACTTGTTCCAAAACTTTTTCAGACAATATAGAATAGGTGGAAGTGAAATATATACATTCACTGTCATTATTTCTACTAACACCATTCCTTTTTCTAGATTTTCTATTATTTAAAATTTTATTTAAACTCTCTCTTAAATCTACTTCATGGTAGCCCCTCAGACAAAACTTATTATAACTCTCATTTAGTTCTGTTCTTATTTCAGATGGATTATTACATAGTCTCTTAATTCTTACAAATTCAGTATATGGTATAGATTTAATGGTATGGGGAGGGTGATAACTTTCACCATGCAAAATAGAATTAGTTTCTTTAATCTTTCTATGTATGCTGGTACTGATGTGTGTACCTACTTGTCCTTTTAACACTACATCTAAATAATTTACTTAATTTCCCATTTGTAACCCATCAAATCTCACTCCAATATTATTCTCATGTATTTGATCCATAAATTTATTGATTTGATCTTGCCCTCCTTTACAGATAAATATTAAATTGTCAATAAAACGAAAATATTTACACACATACTTAATAAAAAACTGATTAGTATACATATATGTATTTTCAAAATAACCCATAAAAATATTTGCATAGCTTGGAGCAAAGGATGTCCCCATAGCTGTTCCCTGTAACTGTTTATAAAGACTTCCATTAAATTCAAATATGTTATTATTTAAACATACCATAATTAAATCAACAACATATTCAGCTACTGGATTCTCACCTAAATAATATTTTATAGCCTGAATTCCGTCCTGATGTTTAATGTTGGTATACAGGCTAACAACATCTATTACAAGGAAGTACATGTCTTGTCTTGTTCCCATTTTATGTTACTAATTTTATCCAACAAATTAAACACATCTCTAACATAAGATGGCAATTTCTTTACTGTAGGTCGAAAATATTCATGAAGGAAACATGCTAAATTTTGCAAAAAACTACCACATGCTGAGACTATGGGACGTCCTGGTGGGTCAGTCATATTTTTATGGATCGAACACAGTAAAAGCATGGCATCCTAGGATTTTTGATATTAAATTTTTCCTGCACATCTTTTTGTGAAAAATAGTGTAATCTATGTCCCTTATTTATCAAGTCACAGTTTTGCTTTTGTGCTTTTTCATATTCCCCCATGCTAATTTTTTCATAAACATGTTCATTATTCAGATGTGCATAACACATTGTTAGATACTGTACATAGTTTAGAATAACCAATCTGCCACCTTTATCAGCAGGTTTGAATATCCTTTACATCTCTGTTTCAGTCTTACTTACCCACACAATGTTCCCACTGTCTCTCCTGGTTTCTAGTAAGAAGAAATTTTTTTTTCTAGTCACTAAACACACCCTTTCTTCTACATCTCGCCAACCTTTCTGGTGACTTTCATTTGGATTTATTCCAGTAGAGTGAAGTCCCCCACCTGTATTACCTTCACACCTGAACATGGTACCCAAGATGTGGCCTGTCCAGGGATCTGCAGAGAAGAAACTTTATCTCTTTATTTTTCAAGACTATTCTCCTGAGGACAAACCTACAGTCCCCTCACTCTGTCCTCGATGAACGATCCTAGGGTGATTAATATTCCTAGGACCCTTTTCTGAACTGTTATCATCAGTTCCATTCCCCCTAGCTGACACATCACACCTGGGTTGTTATAACCAAGTGCAGTACTTTGCATTTACCTGCTAAGGAGGACTGCTATCTTTCTTCCCATTTGCTCAATCCTACCAAATCCATCCTTAGACTCGCCATCCTCTCCCAATATTACAGTTATGCCATCAGCAAGGAGGTCTAGCACCTTTTGTTTTCCTCAGACATGTCTGAAATGGAAACGCTAAAGAGTATTATACCCTGAACCAAACCCTGTAGTACTCTGACAGTCATTTCCTTATTCCTGACATCACACCTGTTATGCTAACCAAACATCCTAATCTCCAGCCACATTGCAGATAAGGTTCCTTATTTTCTGTCCTGCCTTGAACACCTGTGGTTTAGCTTTCAGTCACCTCTATAGGCCAGGTTAAAATCCTTGGAGATGTCTGGTTAGACTGCATCTACCAGTAATGCCATGTCAAGTTCCTCTGTAACATAGTCATAAAATTGAGTCAGGTTCAAGTGACAGCTCTTTCTGACCATGAACCTGTGCTGTCATTTTATCCTGAATATCGTTGTCTTCTAGAAAAGTAAAAAACATTTCCTTCAGAATTGCATAATTTTACCTGTCACTGTTGTTAGACTAACAGACCTATTGTTCCAGAGATTTCTCTTGTTTTTCCTCAGGCGTGGGCATGGACATCTCTGCTCTTGTTTCAGTAATCAGTTACAGCTGCATGGGCCAGTGATCTGTTGAAGATCTCAGTCATGAGATATGTCAGCACATTGATAAGATTACTGAGGACTTTGGGAGGCAGTCCATTCATTACCTCTATTTTATCTTCCCTTATTGAGGACAGTTCCCATAATCCTCTTCCCTCTCCATACCAGTCCTGTCAACTGCTCTTCTCACATTACCCTGTCTCTCTATTAGCATGACACTCACCCATCCCTTTTATTTATAAAGCCTGTACTGAAGTATTTATTCACAATTTTTATTTTCCCTGCCCTTTTGATCTCCATCTTGTTCTTACTTAGCCTGGTGTCCTCATTTCTGTTATAAACTTAAATATAATTGTTCCACTTCTTGGCTCCTTCTGCCACCTCCCTTTCAGTGTGCATCTTTGGTGCTATCACCACCTTTACTTTGTAACTGCATCCTCAAACTGTGCCTTTTCTATCACCCCTACATTCCATTCCACATTTTGTGTACCCTCTCTTTTATTCTAATAACTAGCATCAAATTTTCATTCATATGTCGCCACATTGGATTTCTCATTTTCCTTTTTGCTCTGTTCCTTAAACCCTTGCCATTGAGTGCTATCCCTGACCCACTCCAATAGCTTATTTCAACTTGTTTCTAGAACCATAGGTCATTGTCAATCTGTTCCTCTAAAATGTCATATGATAATCTCTGTCTTTCCCTTATTATAAACCACACAGTGGTGTGACTATATTTGGTTAACAGCTATTTCACCTTGGCATCACTGTCACTGCATGTCTTCATTTTGCCTACACCTAGAATAATACCCTTTTGGATACTATCTTGCATCAGCCAGTTTTGCAGTTATTATTCATTTACCATAACTGGAGTTAACATTTTGCTGTTTTTGTGGTAACATATAAGATTCTTCTTCGACTTTCAATGGGTACAGTACTCACTCTTTTATTCTTTGCTCCAGTCTCTCAGCCTCCTCTTTTGATATATCTGTGGGACAATACAGTACATCAGATCTGCCAGCATTCAGCCCTCTTCCTCTATTTACAACAGATTCTAACCCGACATACTTGCTTATCCTCTTCATTTCATGGTAGCCTTCTCTACTCTGATCTTGCATTTTCTGCTATAATTTATTTAGGCTGCTATGCCACCTCCAACCTTGGCTGTTATTCCCCAACTTGCTGCCCAAAACCTCCATGCCTGACCCCCACTTGTAAGTGTTTATGTGATGCCAATGTCCACCTTCCTCTTCCGCATTAATGGTTACTATTTCCCCTTCCCATTCAGAAAGTGACTGTTCCTTTTAAAATTTGTGATTTTTCTGACAAACCTCTGAGGATTAAAGTCACTAAATAATGAAATAAGCCATGCATTTGGAGTGTTTCTCCCCGGGCCTCCGATGAAAATTGGCTTTGTTCTAAGTTGGGCTTTCCCGGTAAACAAATGATAAATAAATACATTTGAGTTTCAGACTTCATATCCTTCAGAAAATGTATGCCAATGTAAATCCTGTTATCCTAACAACTTTCTAGGTTTATAAGAGCAATATTTACAATCTGTCCCTATTTCTGAGCCTCCCCTCATTATTTTAGACTTTGTCCAATTTCTTGTCCTAAGAGGCTGAGAGGTATTAGAGTCCTTGCAGTACAAAGAAATACTACCCAACCATGCTTAGAGTCATCACTTATTCCATCGCTGTGGTCTATGCTTGTTTTCTCCTCCTGCCCAGTTCTACTGTCCAGTCTCTCTTCAGCATCTGTAACCGTCCCTCCTTCTTCCATGATAGTTTAAAGATATAATCATGGGGCCCTGTGTTTACAACCCAGCAATGGGCATCATTGTCCCTTCTGAGGTATGATCAAGCTTGTTCCTAACATGGAGTTGGTGTCTTTTCCTGGTATCCCCCACCCTCCTACTGTCTCAAGTCATTCTCCATTATACATAAATAGTCATTATACTCCTTGATTTTTTTAATTCCTCACTGTATTGACTACAAGTACATATAACACTTCTGAGAATGAAACCTGCAGTCCCATCTCCAGGAATGTCTGCCACCACTGGTTCTGCTTGCTAGCACTTCAGCTATATCCACCGATAAGTAATCAGTGCCTAACTGCATCACAGCCTGCATCTACTACTTCCACGTCTAAGTCTCAGCCTTACCTAGTTCCAGGTTAATACAGCATCTCCTGTCATCATTGCCAAGGTTCTCACTTTTTTGGTTACTATGTAAACATTAAAGCTTCCTTATCTATTGCTATCCTGACTTCTCTTCTTCTATTTCATTTGTTGCTTCATGTCACTATTCCTCCTATTTGTACCCCTTCTTACTCCTGTGGCACCATTCTCAGCCTTACTCACTGTCCTTGTCTGTTGCTTTTTTATTGTACTACACCAGACTCATTTTCTCTTTCCTGTGCTCTACCCTCCTCTTTGAAGCAACCCTATCCATGCCCCACTAAATTCAATTCATTGTCCTGCTTCTTCCCCATTTTCTTGTTCTTCTTTTTCTCCACCTCATCCAGATGATCTTTCTACTGATCTGTCCTAATTGTAGGCACCACTTTTTGATTCTTTTCTCTGTTGTCCTTTCTTGTCCTGATTCCTGCTTGTCATTCTTTAAGCGGCCTCTATCTGATTTCACCAGATCTGGTTCCTGTCTGCCCACTGTTATCCATCCCCCTCTTACTTTTCTGCATTCATTTTATGTCTTCCTTTTTTTTACCTGATTCCACTTGCCATTCTGTCCCTGTACCTTACTGCACCTTGTTCTCCTGTGACTGCCTTGACCCATGTCTGCTTTCTATTGCTCTACCCTACAGCTATTTCAACCCAGCCCTAATATCCCAAGCTCCTCTTTACCTTTTAATTCTTTATATGAAGTAAAGTATAAAAAGTTATGGGAATTCAAAAGCCATTTAGCTGAAACACCATTACGTCCTTAAGGGGTAATCTGCATACATCTCAAGGGCCTCTACTGCAGGAGATTTATAATATTACACAGTGAAGACTCTAGCCTGGCTGAATGATTTGTCTGACTGACCTTTTTATCATTTGAATTGGAAGATTGTAGCCAGAATCAAAAGCTATATACTAACATTGGTCATGAGGACAGTGATTCATGATCTGGCATTGTCCCACATGGATTACTGCAATGCCCTTTATCTGTACTTTCAGGTGGTGGTCTAGCCTACCTGCAGTGAGTATAAAACTTGGTTGTGACTAGATGTATTTTTAAGATCTTGCTTCTCACATTACTTGCCCTATATGACTTATGCCTCTTTAACCGAAATAATTACAGCTGAGATCATCAGGTAAGGGTTTCCTGGCTGTTCCAAACCCCACCATAAAACATCTGGCAGAGTTTATTTTTATCTTAGTGTAGTCGTTTGGAATTACCTACCTTCCTTGATCCAGGCATGCAAAAAGGAGTCCTATTTGGGAAATCCTGTTACAGTCTCTAGGAGAGTTTAATGTGACCCTGGGAAGAGCACCTATTTATACTTCAGCAATTTGAACTTAAAAATAAAAAATAAAAAAGTGTATAATGCTTTGTATAGACATGCTCAAGCTTGCCAAAATTTTGATATATTTATGTTTGGTATTCCAGAAATAGTTAAAATACAACCCAGAGGGGGTGACTGGAAAAATAAACTGAAAAAGAAGGAAAATGAATGGCAGTACAAGTTGGCTGCCATTTTCCACCAGGTTTAAATTATTTTATTTCTATTGCACCTCTACTACATGAAAGAGCTGGTCAAATATAATGTATTTTATTTTAAAGTATGTTCAGTGGGATATACATCTATGTTGGTAATATCAAAATATATACACATTACATTTCATTTTATGGTAAAGGAAGGTAATAATTTCAAGAAGAAATGTGACTATTTTGTAATGGTGTCTTTAATTACTGATTGCTGTTGTCATATGACTTGTACATTTAATTGGTAAGGTTATTTAAATGCTTTGGACTTTTGGATGAATGTTTTCTGATGAAGTCTCACTTGTTATGAGATGAAAGCACTAAATACTATGTGTATTTATTCAATATTTAATTTGCAGCTGGTGGTGTGCTATATTGGAGCCAACTATTTTTTATTTTTACAAGTTTATTAGGGCTGTGAATTTTACAAATATTTCAGCTTGTTTAATTTACAATGTTTAAGACCATTCATTGCATTGAATACTGTCATGGATATTGCAATTGACTCTTTCAGTTAGTTGATGACTTTAGTACTATCCCTAGATTTAAGCCTAGGTTTTATTGCCCCTTGAATGATCTTTTTTCAATCCAATTTCGCTTTCTGATGTCTTAATCATGAAAGTCCCAGTCAAAAAAAATGAAATCATGTTGTAATGTGTAGAATCAGATTCTGAGAGACACTAGGACCACTGTCAATAAAGATGATGTCACAGTGTATCTCAGAAATAACCTGCACATGTAAAAACTGTAGTTTGACATGATATCCTTGTTTAGTTTGTCACTAGTCTTCTTGATTACATTGGTTATGTTAACACATAGATATTTTACCATAGCAAAATTTACATTTAGAAAAGGCAAATGTGTGTGTATTAGTAGTGAATCTCTAATGAGTGTTATTTATGATTTATTTCTGAACCTGATGGGAGCTGTGGTTGGATTTACCCCTGACTAGCCAGATTTGACCTCAAGTATGAAGTACAAAGAATACTAAAGCCAGGAGAGAATAAATCAACATTATATCTCACACCCCACCAGGTACTACTGTTGTTATGCATTGCAGTTTTAGACTTCACCAAACAATTGAGCAGTTTGCTTTACAGCTATCATCTTTTCTACTATCTATGAATGTGTGTTTGTTAATAAGTCTGTGCATTTTGTGTGTGTGAGTGTGTGTGTGTGTGTGTGTGTGTGTGTGTGTGTGTGTATGTTTGTATGCATGACTCTGTGTGTGTGTGTGTGTGTGTGTGTGTGTGTGTGTGTGTGTGTGTGTGTGTGTGTGTGTGTGTGTGTGCGTATGTGTGTGTGTGTGTGTGTATGTGTGTGTGTGTGTGTGAGAGAGAGATTCATAATTGTTTGAAAGACCCATATGACAGAGAGTAAGTGATATGCTTATTTTTTAATGTGCTTTAGTGTTGTCTTCGTTCTGTGTGGAAGATGAAAAGTTTGTGCTTGTTTGAAAACCTAATGTTCTGTTTGAAGTAGAGAGTGACAAAGGTAAGTATTCCAGAGGGAGTTTATTGTAGGATGTACTCCCATGGGAATGACCTAGTACCCATTAAGAAATGATTATCTGAACACTATAATTGTTGGACAATTACTCTACAGTGTCCGTATTAAACATTACAAATGCGGATAATTTTCTTTTTTTTCCCATTCTGCAGGTGCCCATTAGCTGCCACCAGCTTCTCTACTTCTACCACAGGCCCTTCAGGATCAAACTGCCCCTCATCCAGGGCCAGTGAGGAGATTGAGGAGTCTGGTGTAGCATCACATTGCTGTTGGGGAGTGTGCCCTAACTCCCCCTCATCCTATGGTAGACCAGTGAGCTCTACAACTGCTGTCCTTGGGAGGTGCCTGTTCTCTTCTACACGTGCAACCTCCTGTCCGAGCAGTACTCTGCTTGCAGCACAGAGCTCGCTAGGTTTTTAATGCTGCTGCTGCAGTGAGCCTAGGTAGCCTCCCACCCCGTAATTAGTGAAATTGTATCAGCCACTCACTCCCACTCCCCTTCCCCAAGATGGTCTCTGCAGCACCCATGCAGCTAGTCAGACTCAGGTTGTCTGGAGCAGAGTAACGGCTTTATTTTATCACATCTTTCATTCTAGATATCCATTAAAATGGGATCACAACCAGCTGGAAGATATAAATAAAGCTAATCAAGTTCCCTCATACATAGCAAGCATACTGAAACCCTTGTTAAATCTCTCATCCATAGCAAGCATACCAAAACACTTGTTAAATCTCTCTGTGGCAAACAATATGGATAGGCAGAGAGTTACAGGCCCATGGCA
The DNA here is from genome assembly GCF_019279795.1 of Protopterus annectens. Taxonomy (NCBI): domain Eukaryota; kingdom Metazoa; phylum Chordata; order Ceratodontiformes; family Protopteridae; genus Protopterus; species Protopterus annectens. The sequence goes on from NC_056750.1 coordinate 197,969,776, forward strand.
TACAGTGCCTCCTGAGTCTTTTAACCAATGTATTTTTACCTGACCTTCTGTAACTACTGTTCCATTCATTTTTACTATATCCAAAGCACTCCCAATTCCTCCCCTAATGAACACTGTACAACAGCACAGGCAATGTGATCTAGAGTCACAAGTCTGTCTTGAACCATCACCTACCTGCCATCCATGTTCCCTTTTCCTATGCACACTTGTTAGTGTTTATCTCTACCCCCTGTATCTCCACTGACAATAAGGTACAGCCAAATCATATCATCTCATACTATTTCCATCTAGTTCGCATACATTCAGTTGTTTGCAAGCCCATATACATGGCCTTTCATGTTCCATGCTCTGTCTATAAGAGCCTTTATACTCTACCCCCACCCCAGCCTACGTATATTGTTATAATCCAGTTCCTGTCCACAAAGCTTTTCGTACTCCACCCTTGTCTATGTGACAATTCATACTCTAGCCCCTGTCTTCACACCTCTTGACATTTTATCCCCTGTGTAAGAAGTTCTTCATATCTTGTTTTTGCCTTTGTGGCTTTTCATAATCCATTCTCTATTTAGGTGACTCTTCATACTTCATCCATTGTCTGTGTGTCTCCTCATATTCCATCTTCTATCTACATGGCTCCTCATACTCCATCCCCATTAATGTGGCACTTCATACTCATACTCCTGTTTTAGTGGCTCTTTATACTCCACATCTGTCTGTATGGCTCCTCATACTCCATTCCTGTTAACATGGCAGTTCATACTCCTAACCCTGTTTTAATGGCCCTTTATATCCACCTCTGTCTAGATGATTCCTTATACACCATACCCTGCCTACAAGGCTCTTCATACTCCATCTCCAGTCTGCATGGTTCTTGATACTTCATACACTTTCCATGTGACTTTTCATACTCTATCTTCCATCCACATGGCTGTTCATACTAGACCATGTCTATGTGGCTCTTCATACTCCATCACCCTGTCTGTGCCGCTCCTCATATTCATTCCCTGTCTATGTGGTGCTGTCATACTTCAACCTCTGTCTTACTGGCTCTTTATAATCCACGTCTTTCTACATGGCTCCTCACACCCCTGTTTATGTGGCTCTTCTTACTCCACTATCTAAGTGGCTCTTCATACTTCACTTACTCTCTGTGTGGCACCTTGTTTTCCATCTTCTGTCTATATGACACTTCATACTCCATCACATTGTCCTTGAGGCACTTAGTACTCCATCATTTGTTTACAAGGCTTATCATACCTTACGCTCTGTCCAATTATTTTTACTTCACCTTCCCATTAACATCTCTCCTTAAAATCTAAACCTGTTAACTTTGCTCCTTATATTCTGCCCCATGTCTATTTGACTCCAGACAATAAACTAAAAAAGCTGACCATCTAAAGTAGTCTTCCCAAAGATAACCTTCCCTAAGACAGGTGTACCAGGCATATCACTAGCACTATATCTTGGGGATGTATTAAGTCAAGTTGAGCCTGAAAAAAAAACATACTTGTAGATAACATATATACATTCACTACCCACAGGGGTGTGAGGGTTGGTGCAGTGCCAGTTAAGTGGCCTGCATGAGCAGGACAGATTCACATGGATGAGACTATTGCAATGGAGATTAGCTCTTGAGACACGAAATGTCATTTCAGTGGTGGTGAAGGAGAAAGACGTTGTCCATGAGGTTGAAAACTATCAGCTAGATTTAGTAGTTTTACATCTATACATAGTATTGCTTCTGTAACCAGACTTCTTATATGGGGATGGACTCACTGTTACTCTGGAGATGCCCCTTAAGAGAGCCCAAGGGGAGGTATGGGAATACCCACAAGCACCTGACTGAATATCATACAGTTGGAGATTGTGCTAGTAGATGGCAGATCACTTCAATGTGACAATGAGCTGACAAAATGTAAATTTTGCCTGTTATTTGTAAATATGTACTTAAGTATTTAACAAGTGTTCAGAATATTTCACCTTTGTTGAGACTGTGGGTGTGGTTTTGGAAGAATGCCACCAACTGAATCTGCAGTTTTCTAGGGAGCTCTCAGTACTTAAATGGAAAATGACAGAGATACCTACAGGAACATGTTAGGAATTTGTAACTTACCTGACATGAACCTGAGTGGTGAATTGTTGTTGGACTGCTGTTCTAGACATGAACACTATGTCTAAGCACAAGCTGTCTCATAAGTGTAGTTTTGTATTAGAGTGATTGGGTCAAAGGTTGATGATCGACATTACCTCTGAAAAGTGCAAACTGGTGTAGTGATACTCAAGTCTCGGGGGGGGGGGTGTTCTAGTCATAGCAGAATAATGATCCTCAGCCTGCCTGAGAAACCTACATCAGGGTGCTGGATTGGAGACCATCTGAAAGTTGAACCTCTAATTCTGGAGGAGCAATAAGGATTTCATCTTGGCTGAGATATGCTGAATCAAATGCTTTTTCCTGCATATACATACTGAATGGACTTCTCCAGCAAAATGCACTTGTGTTTTGTGGAAATGGAAAGGGGTATTGCTGAGTACTCCAGAATGATGTTTGGAAGGTGCTAGAATAGTATGGGTTCCCAACACTGCTACTGCTGCAAATCATTCTGTCTTTGTACTTACGGAGCGAGACATATGTCATATTTTTGACACTATGTCAAATTAAATGCATTGAAGGTGGGTATAGAACTACATAAAGTAGGGTTTGCATCCCATTCTGCTCAAGATTTTCATGGACTGGATTCTAGTTGGCAGTCAAGGTTTTGAGAACATCCAGTCTTTCAACCAGAGATTGCATCTTTGTTGTTTGAAGCCCATATTACCATCTTAGTGTTAGGTGACTGTGATGTGTAGCATACGATGGAGCAGTTTGTCGCAGGGTGTGAAGCAGATGGGCTGAAAATGAGCACTTTGCAATCTGAGGTTGTGGTTTGTTCTTGCAGTGCTCTCTTCAGGTGGGACAGGACTACCTCAAGTGGAGGAGCTTAGGCATTTTGGGATCTTATTCTAGTGAGAGTAGAGGACATCAGAATGACTAGCATGCTGGCAGAGAGGTGCATACTGCAGGCATTGTACACAACTGCAATGGTGAATAAAAAGCAAAGTCATAGAATAAAGTTTTGAGTTTACTTGTGACCACACAAGCTTTGAGCGGTGACTGAAAGGATGAGATTGCAAATACAAGAGGAAAGAATGAGATTCTTTCTTCTGGATTTCTTGGCCCACTTTATGAGGCAGTGTGAGGGCTTTAGCAATCCTTGAGGATCTCAGAGGACTGCCACTGCATCTTCAGATTAAGAGTCAGCTGAGATGGTTTTTGGACACCTACAGGGGATACTCTCTGGCACCTCCTGTGGAAGTTGCAGCAGTCATGTCATACTAGGAGGAGACTGTGAACAAACTTAGGACACTGTGGACATACTATATATTTCAGTTTGCCTATGAGATTGTGTTGTGGTTGGGAATAGCAAAGTATGGTACACCGTATTCATTTTTCGATCACCATCACCCTGACTTGGACATGATATTTAGAAACTCAATGAAAGAATGAATGGCTGTGGTCTAAATTACTGAATGATATGGGTCACATCAGAAGTAGTATCTGATTTTAACTTAGCTGTAAGTTGTGGTCCTATATGCCTCATTCCTATATGTTTCAGTTTGTGCCAAGGTGTTGGAAATGTAACATGCTCATTGTTATCATTTGTATACTTACATAACTGTCACATTTCAAAGGGGAAGTAAATATACCCGAATATCTTCATCTCTAATCACAACGCTTTCAGTACTGAACGATCGATCACTTTTACATTTTAATTTCTGCACCGTGTATGCTGCACATCTGTGCAGTTGGAAGGAGTTCAGTATCTAATCCTGCTTGCTGTTGGATTTTTTATGAATAACACAGCTAATAGATTATGCTAGCACTTACAACATCTGCAATGGCTTGTGTACCTGTAGTCCTTGCTTTTGCTGACTGAAGGTGGCTGTTTATGCAGGAGGGCCAGGACTCTTCCTCCATTACGTTGAATCTCAGCCAATCTTTGGTCTGTTAGCACATCCTTCATTAGCACTTGGTGTTGTGCTATCACACTGGAAGCCTCCTGAGATAATAAAGAAATAAATAAAAAGAACAAGGTTTAAATTTGTTTGGGGTTAACACCAGCAATAGTGATGAGTTTAATTGGTACCTTAGTATAATTCACATAATTAGCTCTAATTGAAATGTTACTTAGGAAAAGTTTTTTTCTGTGTTTCTTCTTTATCTCAGTTTAAGCCTGATAGTTGAGGGATTTTGCTGGTAAGACAAAAAAGCAAACACTTGCAGCATTACATCTGTCTATTCAAACATCATGCCGAATATTGTTTCTCAAAAGGTGAGGCTTGTACCCCTCAGAAAGCTGAAGCAGGGCTGAAAATGCTATATGTTTAAAATATTAACTATTCAGTATTGTTTTACGTGAGATAAGGCCAAATGCAAAACTATAATAGTTAGTGTTTGCGTGTGTTTTTGCGTGTGTTTTTGCGTGCGTGTGTGTGTGTGTGTGTGTGTGTGTGTGTGTGTGTGTGCGCGTTGTGTGTTTATGTATTTATGTGTGTGTGCATCCGTGCACTTGTCGGTATGTATGCATGAGTACGTGTGTGTGCTCACTCATGTCTGGGCATGTGTGTGCCTGTGTGACTGTGTTTGTGCATGGGGATAGTCTTCTGCTGTTACATGTTTTGGAGACTCAGAATCCTTTTCTGCTACCCATAGAAGGCTGTAGGACTTTTCTGTGGCTTGAGTGAGGCTTACTCTGACACAGTCTCAAAACTTGTGGCCAGGATTAAGACAAACAGTATTTTTTTTATATATAGAAGCAAAGAAAATGTGGGTGAGTGTCACATGAACTACACTAAGATTACAGATTTGAAGTGATAACAGTTGGATAATGGAACAACATTTGAAAAATTCTGACTAGTGTTAATACATCTAGCTGACTTACTATATAATGAGAACAGAAATATTTTGGAAGGTCAGCTGCATGGCATAGAGAGATAAAGCTGTTACTATATCTCAAACAATCTGAGTTTGAATAGCAGTTTGGGTCTCTATAGGAGATAGCCGAGGGGCTGGGAGTGAGCAGCTATTGCTGGATTGCTCTTCCCGGAAGGGAGAAGGGAGGGAGGGAGGCAGCTCTAGCTTGTTACAAATGTAACACCTCCGAGGAGCACATCAAGTCAAAGCCAAGTCAAGTCCAAGAAAGCTTTATTGTCATTCAGAACTACACCACAGTGTAGCTGCACGGAATTGTGATGTTTCATTCCCAGTGCAAAAACACACATACAGAGAATAATAATAATAAAATAACATGAAATAAAAGTAAAAATAGAATAAAATAATAACATAACGATCAGACACGTTACATATAAATAAAACTGAGCAACAACTTGTGCATGACCTTACTGTAACATAAGAACTAAGCAGCATATGGAATGGTCAGTATGAATATTGCACAGTGTGATTAATATTGCACTTCATAGAGTCCTATGGTATGGTAAAGGTGTGAACCAACTTTAAATATACACATTTGTAAATTATTGCACATGAAAAATCTTAATACTCATAGTACAACAAAGCCTGGATATGTAAGGATCTGTACCATCAGACAAAAAGCATAACTATGTGGTAGGAGGGAAGTATGCATTGACAGTCTCCTGGCTCATTTTTCACAAGAGTTCAGTAGTCTAATGGATAGACAAAGAAACTGTTAAGTCTAGAAATCCTACAGTGCGTACTTCTGCATCTCTTATCTGAGAAGAGGTGGGAAAACATAATGTTTGCTGGATGTGAATGATCAGTGGATATCTTCCTGGCTCTACTTATGCAGTGTGATTCATATAGGTCTTCTAGAGGTGCAAGAGAGGAACCAATGATTTTCTCTGCTGCCCTTACAACTCGCCTTAGAGCCTTGTGATTATAGGTGTTGCAGCCCTCATACCAGATAATGATGTTATTGGTAAGGATGCTTTTAATGGTAAAAAGTTTGGAGGATGGTTTTCGATAGTTTTGCCTTCCTCAGTTTCCTTAGGAAGTGCAATCATTGCTGAGCTTTTTTGACTGTAAAATACATGAACTGACCAGGACAGGTCCTCAGTGATATGTACTCCCAGAAACTTTGTAGTTTTGAACCTTTCCACTGTCATCTATTTCATCTCTAGAGGTTGGTGTGGTTCTTGAGACCTCCTGAAATCTGCAATCAATTCCTTAGTCTTGCTGACATTCAGCGCCAAGTTGTTTTTGTCACACCAGCCCAACAGATGCTTAATCTCGTTCTTGTAGGCAGTCTCCTCTCTGTCTCTGAGGAGACCTATGACTGTGGTGTCATCCACGAATTTGATGATTTTATTGGACTCATTTCTGGCCATGCAGTCATGTGTCAGCATGGTGAACAGCAGAGACTTAAGACGTACCCATGTGGTACTCCTGTATTCAGGGTTATGCTTTCGGAACTGTTGTCACCCACACAAACCCTTTGAGGCCTTTCCGTGATGAAGCTTAGAATCCAATTACATAAGTGGGAGTTGACGCCCGACTGTAGTAGTTTCATTATCAGATTTTGTGGGATGACCGTATTGAAGCCAGAACTGAAGTCTATGAACACTAGTCTTGCTTAGCAGTTCTTGCCTTCCAAGTTGGTCAAAGTTTCATGGACTGCTAGGGAGATGGCATCCGATGTACTACGGTTCGTCCTGTATGCAAACTGCAATGTGTCCAGAGTCACTGGTACGCTTGAGTCTATGTGATCTTTAAGCAGCCTCTCAAAGCATTTCATCACTGTCGAGGTTAAAGAAACATCTGTGCTGTTATGGTGTTTAGCATTAATAAAGCTGAGGGTCATCTGGTGTACAGAGACATGCATCTCAATGGGGAGATAGTAGAAGTCAGCAACTTAACAAACTGGAAGTGGGTGTTCCCAAGAAGGACAGAATAGGCTGTCTCCCAGGACCATCTGATCTGTTTCCTACCACCTAGCTCTTGGCAGGGAATAGAAAAGCACATTAGAATTCTTTGTTGGGAATGAATGAGCTTTAGGACTCTCGTCCAGCATGGGATTGCCACCTCATGTGGTAGTGGAGTCATCAGGCAAGGTCTTGGGAGTGAGCAGAAACAAATGGCTGGAACTTTAACGCTGCAGGTGTATAACGTATCACTTTCATCCACACTGTGAAAAAAAACAGCCATGCCCCATTAAATACGCATTTTCAAGGAGAGAGGAAAGGCTTTGGCCATGACCTAGTCCAGAGACGAACGTAGTTTTAGAGAATAGCAGCAAATGTTTACAGTAAAGAAAAACAAGTTAATGCAATGCAAATAGCTGCTGTATAGATTCCCACTAACAATCAAAATCATAGAAAGTTCAGGGCTACTGGGTCTTGTGACCATTACCAGTTACCATCTTAAACTGTACCGTCCTTCTAGAGAATGGCTATGCCAGCCATGCCTGGGATGAATTTGTAACCACACATCCAATTATCCAGGTCCTGTTTGAAGGAAAATAGTGCACCCCACTACTTTATCTGCAGGGGAATCAATTCTAGAGATGAGGAAGACACTAAGTGATAAATCTTTCTCTCCACCTTGTCTTACTGAACTGATAAAGCAGGTTTAGATATCTTGTCATGGTATTTGTGTGGTTTGCTTTATGAAGTTACAAGATATCCTGGACTACTGGGTCCCTGACTGCTCAGAAGGCAGGCTATAGGTGTCCCCCGTGGAGCCTATAAGATACAGAAAAGAGGGGCAGAGCTTCAAGTCTTTTCTAGTAGTTTAAGGATTTTAATCTTATGATAGCCCTTCTTAGGAACTTCTATGGTCTTTCTAACTGGCTGATATGTCTGGTAAGATACATCCCAAAGGGGGCATTGTATTCTAAAATTGGTCTGATCAGTACTGAATACAAGGGGACAATAACCTCTTTCGATCTAAATGATATTCCTTTAGCCATCAGCTGCATCAAGTAGAAGGATTTCCTGACAACTGCTCCTACATGGTGATTAAAGGAGAGGAATTATCAACCCAAGTTCCTAGGTCTCTAACTGTAATTTCTTTTGAAAGGGTTATTATTATTTCTATATGCTGGATGGCTTCTGTGGGGATTTGATAATGGCTCACAGTTTGCAGACATCCACAGACTTAGTTAGCCATACATTTTGGATTTTAGTGTGTAGTTCAAAGAGATAAATACCAAAAAAAAAACAAACAAACAAAAAAAAAAAAAAAACATTCCCAGTGTTGTGCCCTGTGGGAAAACACTGGCCACCTTCATGTCCTCTGATGCTGCCTCTACCACCCACACTGAGTGGGGTCTGTCGTTTAGCCAATTTGTTATCCATCTTGCCACATAGTGGTCTATTTCTAATGCATTTAGTTTATTAATTATGCTAGTGTGGGAGATGGTGTCAAATGCCTTGGCCAAATCAAGGCAGGTTTGTACATACAGTGTGGTCATTACCAACAGCTTGTGCTACCTTTTCAAATAAGTTTACCTGGCTCATTAGACAGGAGCCACCTTTTACAAAACTAAACTTTTGTGGATCTAGCTTGATGAGATTTTTGAATATCAGTTTTAATCAAGTCTGTTATAGTGTGTTCCAGGGCCTTACAAAAATGAAACTGATCAGACTGATGGGCCTATAGTTTCTGGAGAAGTTGTAGGACCACCTGTAAGGACTGGGATCATCAGTGCTGTGCACCATACTTACTGGGTTGAGCCTAGCTAAATAACTTATGGAAAGATTCCACCTGGTACTATTTATTCAACAGTTGGATATGTTATCAGGTCCCATGAAGGAAGTATACTAAATTTATTTGCTATGATATTGGCAATGTCCACCAGGTCTAAGTATTTTTTTCTTTAAGTTGGAGTTCTATACATTGCTGAATAGTTATGTTGGAAAACTAAGAAAGAATAAATAATTATTTATATGTGTTCTTAACTTTAGATGCCTTAGTAGATCTAACAGTGCTTTTAAGATTCTTAGTCACATTCCTAATATTTTTTCTGGACTTGAAGGCCATTAGATCTGCTATATACTTTAATGAATCATTTTTTTTCATTTTACTGTAGATGTTATTTATATTAGTGGACCACCAGGTTGGTTTGCTTTTAATTTTCCCATTATATTAGGATCTGTACAGAAATGCCAATTCTATACATTTATTTATGTAGGTATAAAATTCCTTTGCAAATCTGTCTGCTGAGGTAATGTCTGGGGTGATGTTTCTATTACTGAATTTTGAGACATTCATCATAGAATCTGAGGAGATTCATCTGATTGAAGTTTTTGAATTCTGATATAGTAATTGCATCCATGTGAAGTTGTGACTGTACAGTACTAAGAAAAGCCCAACTGCTGAATTAATCAATCAAAACATTCATATATGGAAATTCTGTATTTTTCTGATTGTTTGGTGTTTTGATTATTTTTTATTGTACTTTATTTACAAAAATGTTTATTTATGTATTTATCATATTTTAGTATGGCAAAGTTTTATGACGGTCGATTGATTTTCATCATGTACAAATCTATGAAGGATATTTAATTAAGTTACTTTTTATGTGGTTGATGAAGTTTGTTCTAAACATTCCTGATGAAAGTACTTACTAGTATTTACAATTAAATGTCGGAGACTAATTATTTATAATAATGTCTCAGGGTGGTGTAATACAGCTTCAGTGGTTTTATTTAAACTCCATAACCTAACACACTCATACTGGGCGACTTCAACTACCCCTCCATTAACTGGGAAAACTACTCATTTACCAATACACTTGTCCAACGTTTCCTGGAATTCATTAATTCCAATGCCCTGGACCAGCTCGTTCTTACCCCCACTAGAGGTAGCAACATCCTTGACCTGGTCATTACATGGGACCAACATGGGTGACTGTTGCTCTACACCAATAGTCAACTCCTCTCTGGTTAGATCCGACCACAAACTAATCACCTTGGAAATCCACATCCCTCCCACCCCCCTGCAAAGGTAACCACCATGAAAAACTTCTCCAAAGCTAACTTTGGGCTCTTAAGAACATGTAAATGGAGCATAGTTGCATGACCACCGAATCATACACCAATACACTGTACGAACACAAATGCATAGATCTCGCCATACCCAATAGAACCAAGATGTTCACCTCCAAAAAAAGGAGGCCAATCTGGTGGTCCCCTGCCATAAACAAACTATACAACAGAAGCAGAAAATTGATGTGGAATAAGGTGAAGTCCCAAGACTGGAAAAACTCCTTTATCAGCCTCAACAAAAAGTTGAGATCCATCATCAAATCCTCTAAAGCTAGCTATGAAAACAGAATTGCAGCAGATAGTAAAGACAACCACAAGGCCTTCTATAGTTATGTAAAGAAGCTCCACAGCAATACCCAGATTTGCTCTGAGCTACTGCACAATGGTACCTCTTATACCGAGCAAACAGATATTGCTAATATACTGGCCAACAGATTCAGTGCCAACTTCACCTCCCCCAAAGGACCAATCACAATACCAGTAGATTGTCAGGCACCCAGTATTACTGCTGCACTGTTTAAAACAGCACTGTCCAAGGTCAATAATACAGCTTCTATGGGACCTGACAATATCCCTGGCTGTGTTCTACATGAACTACAGAGTGAACTGGCACCTCACCTGTGTGCCTTGTTCAAGCACGGCCACACCTCAGGCTTTGTCCCTACCAAATGGCGCATTGCTATAGTCATCCCTCTCCACAAAGGAGGAGCGACTACAGACCTTGGGAACTATCACCCTATTAGCCTGACAAGTCTGACATGCAAAGCTATGGGACGCATCATCATGGACCTAATAAACAAGGATATAGGGAATCTCCAAACTCTGGATCCTGCACAGTTTGGTTTTGTGAAGGGTAGATCATGCCTGCTCAACTTGGTCAACTTCTTTGAGTCAGTCACCAGAGCTGTGGATGAAGGCAAGGTGGTTCATACTGCCTACCTTGATCTGGCCAAGGCCTTTGATACCATTCCCCACTCAGGAATCACAGAAAAACTCACTAAACTAGGCATCAACCCGTATATCACTAGGTGGGTTACAAATTGGCTCACAGATAAAACCCACAGTGTGAAAGAAGCTGACTCCAAGTCAGACTGTTGATCAGTCACGACTGGAGTCCCACAGGGATTGGTCTTGTGTCCTCTCCTGTTTGGTATCTACTTCTCAGAAGTCCACTCCAACACAAAGGGACTCTGGCTGACAAAGTTTGCAGACGACTGCAAGTTGGGAGCCATTATTAACTCCCAAAGTAATGTTGACATCCTACAGAAAGGCCTCACTGAGACCAACGACTGGTGTCAGAACCATGGCCTTAAGCTCAATACCAAAAAATGTGTCGTCACCCCCTTTGGGAAAAACCCAGTTCCTATGAACTACCACATTGATGGTAGTCCATTGAACACAGAAGGTGTTATAAGAGATCTGGGAACACAGGTTGACAGCAACCTCTCTTTTGACCTACACACTGCCACTGTAGTCAGAAAGTCTTTCTATGTGGCACATCTCATTACTAAGGGTTTTGCATCCAGGAAGAAAGAGGTCATTGTCTCCCTCTACTCTTCCCTCATTAGACCAATCATCGAGTGCAATGCCACATTTGGTATGTACTTCACTAGACACCTGCAACAACTGGAGAGGCCGCAAACGTATGTCACAAAGAGGATCCTAGGCCTTAAACACGTGTCCTGTATGGACAGACTCAAAAAACTCCAATTATTCTCTGTCTCATATTGCCTACTTAGAGGCGATCTCTGCTTGACTTATAAAGCCATGTCTGACCCAGCTCTGTTAGAAATGCTACATCTAAAGAAATCCCAATACCTCCGCACCACACACTCCAGAGACATCAACCTCATTACCACAATCAACAAAATGTGCTGGAGGGACAGGTTCATAACCCAGAGACTGCCCATGCTATGAAATAGACTTCCCATACATGTCAAACAGAGCACCTCACTGACCCTCTTCAAGAGAAATCCTTGATGAGTGGATGGGAAATAGAAAATTCACCCCCGGGGATCAATCCAGTGGCTCTACTCGACAGAGGCACTGGAAATTAAGGTTGGGTGGCACGATACCAGGGTAATCCTATGGGCTAGGTTTGTAAAGGCTCCAGGGCCATTAGCTTAGTACACACCTATGAACCTATGGATGGGGAACCAAAAATTCATCCCTGGTGTGGCACCTATTTCTCTGATGCAAACAGGTAACCTGTAAATGGTTCATCTCCCAGACCCATGCTTACAATTATCAAGGGTATCAGAACTCGTCAGAGATTTGGGATGCATGGCTAGGCTTAAAAAGGCCCTTGTGGTTGTTAGCCTAGCAAACACTTATGAACCTATGTTCAGGACGGATAACTTTTCAACAATTAGCCATGATCATGTTTATTTCGGAGCTGGAATGGAGTGTCAAAAATTACTAGTTCAAGCTCAGGCAGGTTTGGGTTTGAATTCACTGAAAAGATAACTGATAGTTTGAGCATCAAAGAAAATACATATAATCAGATCTACAGTAGTTGAGAGGAGGCAAAATATACAGCAGACAGAAAAAAGAAAATGCAGTCAAATGACACCCACTGTGAACTGGTAGGTATAAAAATTAGCCAGACTGTGTTACGTGGCAGTTGTTATGTAGTACACATACTAAGGTGGAAATAGACAGAATCGGGTGCAGAAGTATGAGCTACATCAACAGTTACTTACTTCCGATAGTGAAATTAGAACTGTGATGAAACAACTAAGGCAGGATGTATTTTGTGACAATAAAGACAACCCTGGAACATATAACAATTGCTGGAATATATTGACCACCAAAGTCAAGTGCAAATGACCTAGAGGAATTCATACATTTCTTACATGAAACACAGGAGGGAAGAATAATATTAGCTGGGGACTTAAATTTAACAGAAACAGACTGGAATAATACTGATTCAACAATGTTAGTAAAGAACTTATTCACAGAGTATATTCAGGAACAACAAAATGCTTCAGATTGTAATAAAAACCTACTAGGGGACGGCATATACTAGATATTGTTTGTGTTCCCAAAGAAATAAGTTCACGTCAGGTTTTACCACCATTGATGTGCAGTGATCATGGGGTTATTAAGGTTAATTTGTTGCTAGATAATTCTGCCAAACTGAAATCTAAGCCAATGCACAGAAGGTTAATTACTGATTATAAGGAAGCAAAACAGTTAGTATATAAAACTAATTGGAGTGAGGTGTTCAGTGGAAAAAACTGCAAATGGAATGTGGAAAGTTTTGAAAGAGAAATTGTTTGAGTGCAAAAAGTCAAAAAAATATTTAACATCAGGATCTAGGCACTCAACATCAGGGGGGTATATTTCCGTAAGAACAAGATACCTGATTAAGGTGAGAGACAAAAAAATATAAGAAATGGAAGAGAGGTCAAACAAACAAGCTGGACAAACAGATTAAGCATAGTGTTAGACAAGCTCAAGAAAATTTTGAAGAAAATTTATATAAAAATATTGAGCATAACAGGAAACCTTTTTATAGATACATAAGAGGTGGAAGGAGTAAAGATATACAAATTGATAAACTGCATATTCTAAAATTTATTCTCAGACACAACAGATTATAGATATATTTACTAAATCTTATGCAAAACAGTTTGGCTCCACAAAAGGAGTGGTAAGTTGTCCTAGTGACACCCAGGTAACCCCAGATACTGGAATCAAATTAGATTATATTGAAAAACAACTGCGCAAACTGGATCCAAACAAAGCGCAGGTAGGAGACAGAATAAGTAACAATGACCCGAGAACACTTCAGCAAGAACTTACACTACCATTATATCTATTATTCACTAGGTCATATAAATATGGGGAGAGTCCTCAAGATTGGAGACATGCACTTATTAAACCTGTCTTTAAGGGAAAGGGGAGTAGGACAAACCCAGAATCATACAGACCCTTAAGTCTACTTTCATGTTGTGGAAAAATAATGGAGAAGGTAATACTGGATAAGTTATTGTCAGAACTAGATAGGTTGGGACTTGAAACCATATATCAGCATGCATATGTTGAAAATAGATTTATTACCACCTGTAACATGATTTTCTATAACAATATAATAACAGCTATGAATGAAAAATTGCGCTGTGATGTGATTTATATAGATTTAGCTTCAGCATTTGACAGGGTCATACACAAAACACTGATCAATAAATTAGTACAACTAGGTATTGATGTACTGTTGATAAGATGGATAGCTGCGTGACTTACAAATAGGACATGGCAAGTATCACACACCAACTGGACAAGTGAAATCCTTGGTTACAGTCAAGGTGTCTCACAGGGCTCTGTCCTAGGCCCTTACTTGTTTAGATTTTATCTTTCAGACCTTACTTTTTCATCTGAGGTGTTCTACAGTCTAAATGCTGATGACCTGAAATTGGGTGAACTGATTACAAGTGTTACAGATAAGGTATGTCTGCAAAATAATTTGACTAAATTGACCATTTGGACACAGGAGAATAATATGATGATAAATACATCAAAAAACTAAGCATATGAGATTTGGGAGACATAAATTGAAAGGTGAATATTTAATACAGCACACAGTAACTGAAACTGTAGACTCATTTATGGACCTGGGTATATGGGTAGATTCAGCTATGAGTTTTTCTAATCATATCAACCAATTGGCTAATGATAGTTATAAAACTATAGGTTGTATTAAAAGATTTATAAAGTCTAGGAAATCAAACATAACGAAGTCATTGTTTGTTAGTTACATTAGACCCAAACTTGAGTATGGAATAACAATATGGAAACCCTATAGGAAAACAAGCATGAATAAACTGGAAATACAGCGGAAATATACCAAGGGCATCCATGGATGTGAGCATCTAAGTTATTATGAAAGACTAAAATATCTGAACTTGTACAGTGTCTCTTACAGATATTTAAGAGGAGATCTTATTCAGGTATATAGGGTATTTAGGGATAACTACCTCTGGGAATGTTTGGGATTATCAAAAGTACTAGAGAATTATTAGACAAACTATATAGAAGATTCTATAGTAATGAGAAGTGTACTAATTGGTTCTCTAACAGAGTAGCTGATTCTTAGAATAGACTACCAAATAACATTAAAGCAAGTACTAGCTTAGATATTTTTAAGAACAGCCTGGACATTTATTATGGGAACAAGTGTTTTGGTATATTGGCAAGCTAGAAGGGCATTGATGCCCATGCTTGAAATATTTGTATGTAAAAACTTTTAGCCCAATAAATTCAGACAAATCAACTACCAATATTATTTTGTAGGGAGCAAGCCCTTTGCATTACTGTGTAGTCAGGTTTCAATCCCACTCCTTAACTTATCCCATGGTCATACTACCAGAAATAAAGGGAAAACACAACTCCAATGAAAAAGCTGACCCAGTTCCTATCTGTGGCACTCTACTGCAGAAAGTACTAAATTGTAATATTACTTGTAATTTAGAAAAGTACAAAGCACACCTAACTCCCCATTCACTAACTCCCATTTGCTGGAGATTATCACAAAGTACAGTTGACTAGAAAAAATGAACACTGACTCTAGGAAACTGATACTAAAAATAACGGTACTCACTGCTAATGAAGCTTGACGCCTCTGGTACAATACCAAAAGACTTAATGAAATACCTCTGAATAAACTATTTGTTCTCAGTAAGGTGTTAGCTTCAGTTTCTTTTAATTCATTTCTTGGCACTTAACTGTTTCTGGCAGGTATGGAATGCATACTTTTCAGTTTAAAGGACAAAACTGTTGAAAAGATGTGCCTGTGATTGTTTCTTAGCTGGAAACACATTGGGTAAGAGAGCTGGGAGGGCTAGCCAGAGCTTACATTTTATGGTGATTGCCTACTAACAATACAAAGTTCATTATTTAGGATTACATTTTGGCATAACCTGTTAATATTTTGCTATCTGAACTGAAACAGAATGTTTATTATGTCTGAAAATTTTTTTTCATTTATTTTCATATCAGACATATCAGATTTAGAAAATAGTTCATGACCTTACACACCTTTACTGATAGCAGTCTCACATTGATTTGCATATGCCAAAATGCTAAAAACATCCTAAATAGATCATCTAAGTTTATAAAACAGTAATTAGTTAAAAATTCTACAAAGGACACTTTGTGTGGGCTGGAACCAATAATGTGCTAACATAATATGGCTCCATATTAAGTAAAAAGGCGCTAACATTTTCTGCGTCAGCTGGTCTGAAGGCATTTAAGCAAAGTGATATTTCTTAATATATGCGAGAGTACAAAATGTTTAAAGGGATAAAATAGAAAAATAAGCAATTCAAAGCATCAACATAATTGTACTGAGTCTCAGTAAAATGGTAAAATCCATGCCACAGTTTGAAATGCTTTGCAAATACAATGTAAAGTATAAGGCACAATGCAGTATTAATAACCTAGATAATGACAATAAATTTAAAATATAAGCTATAGCTGACCCTCCTAACCCTCTTACCCATTTTTGTTGTAAAGGGAAATAGATTTTAGAAATGCTTCATGAACCTTTGAGGTGCAAAAGAACAGGGGCATATTCCAAAATACTTTGAATTGATAGAAAGACAGAAACTCCGGTCTGCTAATGATTGGCAGTAGAGTTTTACAAAATGCTGAGGTGCCAGCTCGACACTCAACCTTCAACGAAGGCACGCCCATTTATGCACATATGTCTTTCAAATGCTACCCAACCGCGGGGAGCACATGCAGACTCCACACAGAAGGCACTCCCAAGCCCAGCCGAGAATCGAACGGGAGAACCTCTTGCTGTGAGGTAACAGCGTACAGTGCAAACATAAAAGACAGTATTCAAAGAGATTCTCACTGTCCTTACTAACTGGTTAATGTGGTTGGTCTATCTGCACAATGAAGACAGATTAAGAAGTAAGGTAAAAGTGCAGAGAGAAATACCCCACTAGCATCTCATTACCATGCTCTGAATCGAACACTGCTGTCACCAGTGACCATGTTAGTGTTCTCACTAGCATTCCACTCACCACAACAGCATAATACCTCTACCCAGACAGGTATGAGACAGACACACACACACCCACACACACACACCCACACACACACACACACACACACACACACACACACACACACACACACACACACACACACACACACACACACACACACACACACAGCTCTGGTTTACTTACAGCTAGTACTCCAATAAGAATGACTAGATGGACTACATCAAAAGATGATATTCACTTTTTCCTCCTACAGAAAAAAAATAACTGAAAAATAACTCTCTGAATCACTCTACTGACTTAGCCTGGAACCACAGCCATCTTTTGGAGGACAGCATATGGCTAGTTAGCAATAACTGCTCACTCAGACTTCTCTAATAACATGCAGTTAACCCAGCGAGACTGTCCTCAGTGTTATGGCCACAACTGCATCATGGTAAGCCTTTTGGATTCCAATGAAACTGTTCTGTGCATAGGACACAGTGCAATTTGTGCTTGTATTGTGTCCCTTTGTATGGGTGACATGATAAAGAATGGTGAGGCAAGCTGTGTCAGCACAGATGTGGTTGTGTGATACACATGCAGACACAATTAAATTATTAAAGCCTAGTCTGCTCTGAATATAAAATAAATATCCCCATTTTATAATGCATACCCTGAATATAAAACAAATAGTCCCAGTTTGTTTATAGTGCATACCTTGAATATAAACTACACAGCCCCAGTTTATTTAAAATGGATACCTTGAAGACAAAATAAACAGACCTAGTTATTTTAAAGTCAATACCCTGAACATAAAACAAAGAGACCATTCTTTTTTAACTTCATACCCTGGATATAAAATAAACAGCAGCAGTTTATTTAAAGTACATTTGAAGTCCATACCCCAAATATAAAAAGTGTGCTCACACAAGCCAGTGGGCATTTTCCATAATCTTAGTATAAAACCTTAAGAACAGCATTGGTAGGACTATGAACATGCATGCAGGCATGCACACTTGTATATATACACACACACACACACACACACACACACACACACACACACACACACACACACACACACACACACACGCACGCGCACACAGCATGTTTGCATTCTGTGAAAAAAAAAACGTTTGCCATATTACTTTACACTTAGTGTTTCTTGCCTTTACAATCACCCTGAGAGCAAAAGACTTTTACTCCAAGTTTCTTTAATTTCCCCTTGATCAATCTTATCAGAAATACCTCACACTTAGCAGTCTGCCATCTTCCAACTGACTCGTGACAGAAGTTCCCAGGATTCCACACGCTATTCCTGTCAATAAAGAGATGCATTGCCCTGCATACTCCATTGCTGGTCATGATATGACTGAACATCCTTTTTTGTAACTGCTTTTGTTTCCTGGACTGCAGCTAGTTCTGCTGAAGTGCTGAGCTGAATGCATAGTATCAGTTTCTTCTGTACACCGAACATGGTATGGTAATATGCAGTACTGATTCTTGATATACCATTTCCTGAAGGTATAATATGCTGTAAGATGGATTTTCTGGGTTATTTATTTTTTTTACTTCAAATGAGAAAACTGTGTGAAATAACACTAGGGGGGATGCAACACTCTCCCATGATGGAGAGTAACAGATCCAGTATTTTTGATACTCTGACTGGAGCGTGCACTATCTGTTCCAGAGTGTTTGTGTTAATAAAGCCCAGGAAATGTTGTGCCTGCAAGTTGGTGGAAGTGTATGTTTCCCAGTCTACAGAGGTGTAGTTAAAATCTATTGTACACACTACCGTACCTTACAGCATACTATACTTCTAAGCTATATTAGACTGAAGGTTAGTACCGTACGTTACCATATCTTACAGGCTATATAGAGTGAAGGCCAGTACTGCACCCTACTGTACCTTATAGCATACTATACCTCCAGGCTATAGCTCTACTGCACATTACCATACCTTACAGTATACTATACTTCTAGGCTATAGTACAGCAATGGTTAGTACTGCATGTTACCATATCTTACAGCATACTATACTTCTAGGGTACAGAAGAGCAAAGGATAGTACTGCACCCTACTGTACCTTACAGCATACTATACTTCTAGGCTATAGTAGAGTGAAGGTTAGTATTGCACATTACCATACCTTACAGCATAGGGAATCATGTTGATAGACTGGCACCTTTTCCCCTGACAGCAAATACTCTAAAAATATTTCAGTGAAAACATATCCCACAGAGTATCTTGTGGCACTAGTTTCCAATGCCAAGATACTTATCAACACTTGGTATTGCCAAATACGTGTTGCTATTATTACTTAGTTTTGAAAACAAAATATCAATAGCTTCTGGGTGTTCATTTTTGTTCTGAATATTCAGTGGGCAAAACATATATTTAAATTCCTCTAGATGATTGTCACTATTGAAGTGACATCCTGAACCCATATGCAAAAATCTGGCCAAAATCAATAAACCCTACAAGTCCCGTTTACACAGTGTGCATGTTGCTCTGCAGTACACACAGGGCAACACGCTGTTTCGGATTCAGTAAGCGTCTCTATACAGTGTGTAGAGCTGCACAAACAAGATAAACACTGTGGCACGCTAATTACAGCATAAGCAGCTGAATCGTATGCTAATCAACCAATCCAAGATGGAGGAGCTATTCAACAAGCATATAAAGCAACCATGTAGACTTGGTGCTGGTTTTCCCTGTGAATTCCAAAACTTAATGGAATACAGCCATGGAAAGGAGGCAATACAGAAAAAATGTTATGGGCTGCTGTCACTTTAATTAATTTGCATGTGCAACAAGCTGAAGTCTATGCTGTTGCTGCTAACAGACCATGGCCAAAAAGGAGAAGAGTTTTTAGGCCCCATTTAACTTATCAAAATCTGCATGAGGTGGAAATTGTACAGCATTACAGGGCAGATAGAGAGACACAACAGGAACTATGCAAATTCTGCATCCTCAACTCAGACCCAGGGCACACCATGGGGAACCCATACCAGTGAAGACACAGGTGTATGTAGCACTTAGAATTTTATCTACAGAAATCTTTCAGAGACCAACAGGGGACACGTTGGGGGTGTCACAGGCATCAGAATCCAGCTACAGGAATCTTCCAGAGACCAAAAGGGGACATTTTGGGGGTGTCTAGGCATCAGCATCCAGGATCCTCTTTCAATTCTTGAATGCTATGCTCCAATATGCCAGTGACCACATATATTTTCCCTGTACTCCTGAGGACAGGGCCACAAATATGTAGTAGTTCTACCCTGTAGCACACTACCCTGAAGTACTGGGTGCCATAGATTTTAAACATATAGAAATCAAGGCACCACCCAGAGAACAGGGAAGGCTGTATATAAATAGAAAGGGCTTCCACTCTATTAACTGCCAAGTTGTATGTAATGCCAAGGGAATCATCTTGAATGTGTGTACTGGCAACCCAGGCAGTTACTTCCAATCACATATCTGGCACACCTCCCAACTCTATCAGATGTTCACTAGGGGTGATATCCTACAGGGTCATTTACTGGGGGATGCAGGTTATGCCCTGGAATTGTGTCTGAGGATGCCCATCAGAAATGCACAAACACCTGCTGAAGAATGCCATAATGAGGCACACACTCCAACCAGGAATATCACAGAGTGTATGTTTGGGCTGCTGAATTCACGGTTCTGGTGCCTAGATATATCTGGCACAGCCCTGCAGTAAAATCCATGTACCTGTACTGAAATATCCACTGTCTATACCATGCTTCACAACATCATCCTGAGAAAACAGCATCAGCAGGATCAACAAGGGGAAGGGGAATGTGCACACATCCCACTACCATTGGCAACATCACCACAGCCACACCAGGTGAGGAGTCAGCGAGGTAACCAGCAGCTGCTGTGGGTGTAGGCAGATGTAGGAGTGCTCAATACACCCTCACATTGGCTAAGAGGCAATGCATAGTACACTCATTCACCACCTAAGGGGCTGAAACCTTCATCCTCTGCACATACATAAAGTAACACTGATGCCAGGCAACACTCACAACCTCTACCTACCCATGTAATGGCTATGAAATGCTAACAGCAGACAGACTCAGCCCTGAACTGAAACTGTTGCAATGTCTGGATTTACAAGGTAAGTGTTGAACCTGGAGTGTATTGTGTAATAATATGAATGACTGGCATATCCTTGTATGTTGTTACTTGGTAATGTAAGTAAGTAAAAGGTGGGAGATTTGTACAGAAACGACTTTAGCATGTGACAGTAGAGACTTATGTGACTACATGTATCCTCTATCAAGTAGGAGGCCTCAGGCATTAACGATTCACACCTCTCAAAAGTACTGATGGTCACAGAATATCCTCAGTTTGGCATCATACTTCTTTACTGAAAAATCAATAGGGAGAGAAATTAGAAAGTAATGAGACACATTTAGTTTCAGACTTCAAAACCCTCAGAAGATTAAAAATACTGATGCAAAAAATGTTGATGGTATCAGCTGTCTAACTTTCTAAGACCAAAACATGTCAAAAGTTCAATTAGCAAAACATCACAAACGCAGATATATTAAGCACCAACATTTGAGTAGTTATACTTCATTTTTCTGCAACCTGTGGGTATTCAGATCCATATCGGATCCGAGCCAGCAAATTATTTTCTAGCATCTTCTCCGAGCTCCGAGCTCCTCCCCTACCCATAACGCACCACCATCTCTTGCCTTCCCTCAGATCGAGTTTGCTGCAACTATACACATTAGCAACTCAGCCCCAAAAACCCAACATACTTATGGATATGATAATGTCAGGGGGACGGAGGGAGGAAGGTTGCAGAAAAATGGAACGTTATGGTGAGTACATAACTTCTTTATCTGAAGTAGTTAACTTCATTTTATCTGCAACCTGTGGGACAGAGTCCCCAGCTACTTAAATCTTGGGAGGCCCTCATGGAAGGATATTTCTGAGCACCACAGAGCCAAAGGATGCTCTTCCTCTAGAAATCAGATCTAATTTATAATGAGAAATGAAGGTATGTGGATTTGCCCAAGTTGCTGCTGCGCAAATGTCATCCAAAGAAACCCTAGACCAAGAGGCAGCAGAAGTTGCCATGGACCTGGTAGAGTGAACTTTAATTATACCAGGATGAGATAAACCTTTTGCTTTGTAAACATATGAAATGCAAAGAGTGATCCATCTAGCTAAGGAAACCTTGGAAATGGCCTTTCCCAAAAAGGGTTTGGAAAAGGAAACGAACAATTGGTTGGACTTGCGGGATGACTTTGTTCTATGAAGATAGAAACAAAGTTGTCTATGAACATCTAACAAGTGAAGTTTATATTCACTCTTGTTTTGGAAATTGGGAAAGAAAATGGGTAGATTAATAACTGGTTTATGTTTGATTCAGATGCCACTTTGGGTAAGAATGACGGAGAGATACCCTATTCTTATGGAAGACCAAATAAGGAGGCACGGCAGACAAAGCCTGAAGCTCAGAAACCCTCCTGGTTGATGTAATGGCCACTAGAAAGGCTGTCTTCCAAGTCAAAAATTTTAGTTCCACTGAAGCTGCAGGTTCAAAGGGGAAAGCCATCAATGCCTGGAGGATGAAGGTAAGGTCCCAAGGAGGGACCAAATCTTTGACAGGAGGATGCAAAAGAAAAGTGCCTTTAAGAAAAGCCTTACACAGTTCAGAAGAGGCCAAGGCAATGTTATCTTCCCCAACATGAAAATTAGAAATGGCTGCCAACTGTACTTTCACCGTGGAGAAGCTAGTTTCTTGCTGAAAGATACTAGTCAAAAAATCTAACACCATCAGAACAGGAGCTGTAAAAGGATCCAGGTTCCTGTGAGAGGACCAAATGGAAAAACGCTTCCATTTACTGCAATAAACCTTCCTAGTGGAAGGTTTAAGAGAGGCCACTAGTATAGATTTTACAGGGGATGAAAGACCAGGAGTCCTGGCAATCAGTGGAACTGGAGCAACCAAGCTGTCAGCTTGAGGCTGTCCAGGTTGGGCGGGCAGGCACCCGAAGGATGAGAGATTAGATTCGGGCAGGGATCCAGAATCCACGGAGGAGCTAGAAGATGAGACCAAAGGAAAGGAAACCAAACCTGGCAAGGACAGAATGGGGCAATGAGGATCACTTTGCACCCAAGTCGGCAAGCTTTCTGAAGAAACTTCAGAATGAGTGGTAATGGAGGGTAAGCATACAGAAGCCCGGGGGCCAAACATGGACTAGAGTGTCTCTGAGGGCATCCCCTGGGGAGGGAATCAGAGCGAAGAGCCCGCTGCACTTCGCATTGGAAGGAGATGCTTAGAGATCGCAGCAAGGCTGTCACCAAGCAAGGAATATCTCCTCCGCTACTGACTGTTTCAGAGACCACTCGTACTGCATCAGAATAGCCCCACTCAATCTGTCTGCTAAAATGTTGGAGTGTCCTGGGATGTGCTTTGCAATCAGAAACCGACCGGTGGAAGTCGCCCACTCCCACACTCTCATGGCCTCGCGACACAGGGGATAGGATCTGGTTCCCCCTTGTTTGTTGACACACCAGACAACCGACATGTTGTCTGACTGAACTGCAATCATTCCGAGAGGGAGGATAGTGTGAAAGGCTTTCAATGCTAAAAGCACTGCCCTCATCTCTAGAACATTTATGTGCAACTTGATCTCTGTCTGGGACCACATGCCTTGGACTGTCCTTACCAAACAGAGTCCCCCCACCCAAGTTGGGAGGCGTCCGTGGTCACTGTGGCTTGGACTGGGGATGACATGAAGGGGCATCCCACTGCAACCTCTGGTGAACTTAGCCACCAAAGAAGGGACGTCCTGCAGGTGTGACTGATTCTGATTGGAAAATCCATGGGCAGGTCTAGCTAAGACCATTGGACTGCCAGAGTCCTTTGAAGAACCCACATATGAAGGCGTGCGCAAGGAAGAATAGATATAGAGGCGGCCATGGAGCCCAGAGCCTGGAGAACATCGCTCGCCTTTGGAAATTTGAGGTTCACTATTTGAGCTATGTGACACCTGAGATGTAAGACCCTTTCTGGTGTTAAGAAAACTTTTAGCTGCAAAGTGTCTAGCCGTGCCCCGATAAAGTCTAGAACTTGTACCGGTTGCAATTGGGATTTGTGAACATTGACTGTAATCCCCAATCGATCTGCCAAGAGAAGAAAGTAGTCTCGGACCAGACACAGAAGATGCTTGGTGGACTCAGCGAAGAGTCAGTCATCCAGCTACGGAAAGACCTGAATTCCCTGAAGCCTCAGGTGAGCTGCTACGACTGCCATTACCTTGGTGAACACCCTGGGGGCTGTGGTGAGAGTGAAGGGTAGAGCTCTGAACTGGAAGTGACTGGATCCCAGCCGGAAGTGAAGAAACCTCCTGGAGCTTCTGTGAACTTTGATATGGTAGTAGGCATCCTGGAGGTCTAACAAGCACATCCAGTCACACTCTCAGAGATAAGGTAGAATGCACTGTGAGCTGACCATCAAGAACTTTTGTTTGGTGATGGGCAGGTCCAAGATGGGCCTGAGATCCCCTGTCTTTTTTGGCACTAAAAAGAACCTGGAGTAAACACCTAATCCGGACTGGCCGAAGGGGTTCATAGGTAGGTACTAGGCTATAGGCCCAAGAGCCTACGTACGCCTAGCCAACAAGGTTTCCTAGCTTACGCCACTCAAGAAAGTTATTTTCCTGTGCCACTGTCAGGCAGAGACACAGAAGTGATCCCGGGGTGTATTTCCTATTTCCCATCCACTCATCAAGATTTGTCTTGAAGAGTGCTAATGAAGAACTTTGATTGACATAGATGAGTAGCCTGTTCCAGAGTATGGGAAGTCTCTAGGACAGGAATCTATCCTTCCAGCATGTCCTATTTATTGTGGTGATAAGGTTTAGGTCCCTCGAATGTGTAGCTCAGAGGGATTGTGATTTCTTTAGGTGTAGCATGTCCAACAGCTCTGGGCTTGACATAGCTTTATATGTTAGGCAGAGATCACCTCGGAGTAGGCGATATGCTACGGAGTAAAGCTGGAGTTTTTTGAGGCGGTCAGTGTAGGACATTTGTTTGAGGCCAGTAATCCTCTTTGTGATGTACTTCTGTGGCTTTTCCAGCTACTGCAGATGTCTTGTGAGGTACATTCCAAAAGGGGCGTTGTACTCTATAATGGGTCTAATGAGTGTCGAATAGAGGGGAACAATGACCTCTTTTTTCCTGGATGAGAACCCTTTTATGATGAGGTGTGCCACTTAGAAGGACTTCCTGACTACTGTGGCAATGTGACTATCAAAGGAGAGACTGCTGTCCACCTGGGTCCCAAGGTCTTTTATCACGCATTCAGTGTTAAGTAGATTGCTGCCTATGTGGTAGTTCATGGGTACAGAGTTTTTATCAAAGGGGATGACACTGCACTTTTTGGCACTGAGCTTGAGGCCATGGCTCTGACACCAGGCATCTGTCTCAGCGAGGCCCTTCTGTAGGATGTCCACATCATTAGGGGACTTGACTATGGCTCCTAGTTTGCAGTCATCTGTGAACTTCATTAGCCAGAGGCCTTCTGTGTTAGCCTGTACTTCAGAGAAGTAGATACCAAACAGGAGAGGTCCCAGGACGGAACCCTGAGGTACTCCACTTGTCACTGCTTTGAGGTCAGATTTGGAGTCTGTAACTTTTACAGTGTGGGTTCTGTCAGTGAGCCAGTTGGCAACCCATCTTATGATGTAGGGATTTATACCTAGTTTTAGTGAGTTTAGTAATAATTCCAGAATGGGGGATGGTGTCGAAAGCCTTGGCAAGGTCAAGATAGGCTGTGTGAACCACCTTACCCTCATCTACGGCTTTGGTGACTGCCTCAAAGAAGTCGATCAGGTTCAGGAGGCATGATCTGCCTTTCACAAACCTGAGCTGGGACTGGTCCGATGGCTCATTTTTGAAGTAGCTTTAAAACCTCTAAAGCTGCAGCCTCCCTGTGAGTGGGTGTCTTGTAGGCCCCGGCAAGCCAACAAATAGGATAGCGTAGCCTCTGGATATTATTTGTAGAACCCAATGATCTGTATTTATGGACTCCCATGCTGCTGGGTGCAATGACAATCTCCCCCTGACTGCCTCCAGAGTAGGACAGTCAGGCAACCCCTCAGGGCTGTTGAGCGGGCCTGTCAGAAAAAGGTTCTCTAGACCCGAAATTCCTAGGACCCCTTCTACCTCTGGGTCGGCGTTGATCCTGTCCCCCTCTGCCTCTGGGGGAATAGTTGTCCTGAGACTCCCATGAAAACTGAGATTTCCAGAACCACATCTTCTTTTGCCCTCTTTGATTCCTAGAAAAGGACTGCTGAGGGTTAGAGAAGCGGATCCCGATGGCAGACAAAGTCTTCCCGTCTTTTTCACTTTGGACAAGAGTGTCACATACTGTCTTCCTGAAAAGGGAGGAACCATCATAGGGGACATTGATAAATGACGTCTTGAAAGGCTCCACAAACTGAAACAACCTGAGCCAGGCATGACGCCTCATGGCTATGCTTGTCCTAGCCGCTCCTTCCATAGCGTGGAAAAAGAGACACATGGACATGTTCGATACCGACTTCAGAGTCGACATTTTCATGGAGAACAGTTGTTTGTCCTGCTGCTATAAGGACTCTTGGGGCGACTCAGTGAATTCTGAGACAAGGTCTCGCTAAAGCCGGATAACGTGCCAAATAGTTCCGTGCATGGATGGAAACAGTCACTGACGAATAAAACCGCTTCCCAAACCTATCCACCGACCAGAACTCCTTGTCCGGATGGTGAACTGAGGAACTTTCCTGTGCTAGTTCCTTCTTGGTGGCTGCTGTGACCACCATAGCATCAATGGGCGCTCCTTTAGACCAGGGTTGTCTGTTGGTGGGAGGAGACAGAATCTTGTCAGGGCATTTGGGGATAGGCTCTACAATGTCAGGCTCCTTCCATGCCCACTTGGTGATAAGGTCCACAAAGGGATCTGCTGGCGAGGACACCCAGGAAGTAGATGGGCCCATGCCAAAGGCCTCCAGGAACACGGACTAATCCGTAGAAGGTTTTGAGGCTGACCAACCTCCCCTCTGGCGGAGAATCTCCATGATGTATCTGAAGGAGACATCTTCGGGAGGTGACCTGGGGAAACCTTCTCCTTCCTCTAAGTCTGTGTCCGTAATGAGGGACTCAGAGGAGTTCAAGTGCCTCCTTTTGCACTTGCGCTTATGGTTGCCCTATTCAGTGGGGCACTTTGAGTAGGACGCGTGAGCCGCAGGGGGTTCCTCAGAGGGAATAACCTGGGGGTCCTCTGGCATGGGCTGACCTTCAGACAGGATGAAGGGAGTCGACGCCAAATGCAGAGGGGTCTGGGTGGAATCTGAGGAGATGGACTGGGGTCTCAATCCTTGGGAGAGAACCCTCTCCACCACATCGAACACTGATGAAGAACGTACCTCCTTGGCACCCATTAAGGAAGAAGCCCTCCCCGGGTCCGAAGCAGGGATCGGAGCCAAAGCGAGGGTAGCCTGAGGTCCAAGGGAATGGTTCGGATCCGAACAAGCTGGAGCCGAAGAAGAATCCATTCCCTCAGGTCTGACTCTCTGTCCATGGCTCCGAGAGTCACCCGGATCCGGACTAGCCAGAGTTGAGGTTGGAGGAACCGTCAGCACCAAGCTACCAGCTTCAAAGAGTCTCAGATCCAAAAACCTTGAAGCAGTCGCCCGGATCGGGGAAGGAGAGATGGGGCAGAAAAAGGGCATGGAGGTCCCATCCGGAGGGAGAGGGGCCTGGCATCTGTATTTGGGCCTGAAGAAATCTCTGCATCATCCTGTCCATGTCTTAGTCTGATAGGCTCTGAGTTGATTGCAAAGAAGCAACCAACTCAGATCTGGCTTGTCTGCACAGTAAGGGTGAGGAAGGCCGCGGATCCGAAGATTCCAGAGGCTCCGGCGAGAAACGGGGTGATCGGAGTCATGGAGAAACTGGCCTCGAAGTCTTAGAAGGAGGGGATCTCTTACAAGGCCTATCCCTCCTCTTTTTTTATCCTCCCTGTGCCTTTCTCTGTCCTTGTCTCTGTCTTTTTCTTTCTGCTTGTCTGCCCCAGCAACAGAAGAAGTGGAAGTTTGAGTCCCTATCTTGATGGGAGGTTTGGTGGGAGTACCAGAGACTGAGGCCAAAGCAGAATCCAGCATAGAAGCAGGGAGAAGACCCACGGTGACCAATTTGGCCTTTTGATCCCTTAGGGCCCTTGGGTTAAAACCCACACAGATAGCACACTGGCTGGATAAATGGGGCACTCCCAAACAAATTACGCACAGAGTGTGACCATCAGCCGGTGAGAACTTATGGCCACACTCTGTACATTTTTTGAAGACTGATTTAGGCTGATCAGCCATAATCCAACACTGAACGCCACTCCTTACAGAAAGAATACAACACACACACACACACACACACACACACACACACACACACACACACACACACACACACACACACACACACACACACACACACACACACACACTGAGGTAAAGTGGGCCTAACAGCAACTGACAAGACAAAAACTTTTTTTTTTTTGAACCGACGAACAAAGCGTTATACTAATGGGGGAGGTAGGATACACTAACGATCACAGACACACTAAATAGGAAGAACAATCCCAACTTATTATCCTTGAGCTCAGAGCAAAAGAAACCACAATGCTCACTATGGCGCAGCAAATGAGATCTGGGGGAAGGCAAGAGATGGTGGTGCATTATGGGTAGGGGAGGGGCTCGGAGCTTGGAGCAGATGCTAGAAAATAATTTGCCGGCTCGGATCCGCTATGGATCTGAATACCCACAGGTTGCAGATAAAATTAAGTAAACGACTTCAGATTGAGCTTTAAGCTTCATGACTGAACCATGTAACTGCTGTTTGTATGGGTCCTCCAGGTGAAATTGGTGTGTGAGTGACTGCAGGAAAACAGACAAGCTCTGTTTTAGCTCTATGTTTTGGTATGTTGGACAGGTGTGAGCCATGCATGGTAGAGGTGGCAGTTTATTGTTATTGTACTGGACAGTGAGAAAAAGCCCTGTCAGGAGTTGCACTGGCATGCCCACACTTACGGTCAGATGCACTGTTGCTACCTGAATGTGACTGATGTCAGCTGGATGAGCTCCCCTCATGAGGATGCCCAAGACCACAACCCCATAGCCTGCCACAACTGGGTGTGGACACCTCAACCATTGATGGAGCAGTGGAAATAGTGCCACTATGGCAGCATGATCAGGAACTGCCACATTGGCTAACAGCAGATGATGTGGCTGACCTATGCCCATGAGGATGCTATCCCCCACCCAGCAGACATTCCATCAGAGACACCACCCATTCCAATGTGTCAATCCATTGAATAAGCAATATGGTGATGGCATGTCAACCTGTGCCACATCTACTACCCTAAGCATTTCTCTGGAAAACCTATAAGAATGTCCCTGCACCTCCATGACTGCTCTAAATATACGTCAAGTAGCATGGGAAGACACAGCTGGATCAGGTGGAAGATGGACAGCAGGCCACCTCTGATTAGCCCAAACAACCCTCCTGCATAGCAGCCCACCCAGAGTCAACAGGAACTGAAGCTACAGTAAACACACTTCTCTGATTGAGTGTCTCACCCTCCACCTGTCCAACATCTGAGGGCTCACTGAAATGGGTTGGTGTAGGCCTACTGTCTGTGTCTGATGGAATTACAAGGGATGGCTGAATGTTAACCTCAGTGTCAGATTCAACCTCTGCACCCCCCGACTGTGCCGCTGTTTGGTTGCCATTATCATCAGAGCCTTCTAATATTCTGACATCAGGTGGTAAGAGTCCTAAATTTCCACTGTCATGATCACCTGTGATAATAAAAAATAAACACAGGAAAAAAAATAATAGCTACACTACTATACTCAAAAATATACTAACAAGCTAACAGTGGTGCCACTACTACATACAGTACAGCAATACATACAACAGTCCTGACACCCATATCACACATATGGACAAAAAAAAAACATTTAGTTTGCCATGTGCCGATGATGCTATGTTTCCCATAGATGATGGTCCTGGAAGAAGTTAAGCAAAAGGTAAGGACACCATCATAACAATTAACAGTAACACAGGAGGTTAAAACTTTTTGTCCTTTATATGTCTATTAACAATACTTTTAACAACTAGGATGACAAGTCCACCCTAAGCCCATGTGTAATCAATTGGAATGTGTTAACTGTATCAATCCACAACTACCCCCTCCCCAAACTAATTTAGTGTTAAACAGAAATTAAGTATTGCTCTCAATATTTTACTACACAAGAAGTATTTCATAATTGAGATAGGTAAGCCTACCTGTTAGCTCCTCCTGGGACATACTTGTTCTCCCTGAAACAGTAGCACCAATGTCAATGACACGCTGTTGTGCACAGTGAGCTGTCTGGATCCCTGATAGTGGACAGGAACTCTTCATTTGCTGTTAGTGGTGTCTCTGTAGAAGTCCCCCCCCCAGTACCCATCCATTCATGGGCCACTTCAGTTGCTCTCCTCCATGCAGATAAAATCATGTCAGTGGCTTTATGGTGCACCTGATCATATGCCCAGCTGTGTCCAGCTAGTGCATTCACATCAGCAACTATCTGCTCCTAAATT
The DNA here is from genome assembly GCF_019279795.1 of Protopterus annectens. Lineage (NCBI taxonomy): Eukaryota > Metazoa > Chordata > Ceratodontiformes > Protopteridae > Protopterus > Protopterus annectens. The sequence continues at coordinate 198,000,498 of NC_056750.1, forward strand.
TGCATTCTACCTGACATATCTTCACTTCTCCTCTCAAGCAGAAAGGCAACATGTCACCGAAAAGCTTCCACAATTACCTCATTCTCAGGGTCACTGAAGGGGAGAGGTTTGGGGATTGGGACACCTGGGTGCCCTAGTCCTAGGTGATGTAAAATACAACAGAAGGATAATACACATAACTATCACATAACTAAAAGTCCTGTTTCGATATAACATACAAAATATAGAATTTCATTATTACCCACTGGAGAAACATAAACAGTCAAGATATTCAAATATAAAAATAGGAACTATGTGGTTGTAACATATGACAATCACACACAAAGCAAGGTTGGATCCAAAACAAGGAGAGTAATATTAGCAAAAATCTTGCTTGTGCCAAAACAGAAATGCAACTTTGCTCCCCCACCCCAAAAATGCAGGCAAATGACACATTTTGCTAACAAACCATCCATGAAAGGTTAAAAGCGCTATCAAATGAATGATCCCTGAAACTTGTGTCCAGATTTACCACAGAACATTCCATTTAAGCTATTGCCAGTCATACCTCCCTGTGGTCAGCACTTCCCTAGAGGTGTGTATGGTCCATCGTAGAAGGCTAGCATCCTGTGCTTTGACAATACCAGACATTTCCATTCATGAAAATAACAACAGAAGAGTTTACAGAGAAAAACAGTTGTAACATTTGCACTTATAATGACAGTTAATAAGGCTGTGTATCTGAGAAAGTGAAATGCCCTGGCAAACATGCCCATACCATCAGTACACTTCTAAAAAATGCATACAGATAAAAGTAGCATTTGTTAATGCACACACACACACACACACACACAAACACACACACATATATATATATATATATATATATATATATATATATATATAAATACGGTGTGTGTGTGTGTGTGTGTGTGTGTGTGTGTGTATATATATATATGTATATATATATATATATATATATATATATATATATATATATATATATATATAAATAAATATGGCTTTCTATCACATTAGGGAATGGCAGCTGGTCGAGAGTGAGATTGTCAAAGTGTACTTTTCTAGTACTTGAACCCAAATACATTGACTACATGACATTGAAGGGGTAGTGCAGTTTGAGTATTTGAGTTTGAATTTTTGAGTGGAGATTGCGGTTCAGTGAGGAACAGGGAATTAACCCATATACTCACTGTAGTGTGATCTCTTAGTTGGTATATATAATTTGCAGGGGGTGCAGGGCGGCTTGCCCCCTACAAAATAGTAAAATTCATGTGCCGTTGACTGTAGAGTGTCACGGTATTTTACAGTACATAGCATGGGTGACTGACATCGCCACCTGCTATGTCGAATACATCGAACTACTGGTGTCGATGTACTGTGTTTCGAGTTTGCTGGTTGTTCGATGTTGTGGTTTTCTACAAATTCGAGTTGACATTGAGGCCAGTCGATGAATGCTGTTTCAAGATTTCAATAGTAAACCTATATATATATATATATATATATATATATATATATATATACACAGATTTTTCATAATGACATTTCAGCATATGAAGTATATAGCTGAAGAATGCAAGTATACCTTATTAAGACCAGTAGTCTTCTGTGCAGATATATCCTGAAATAATATCCTCTTCTGTACTATCCACATAAACAAGTCTCCACATCTTCAGTTTCCCTAGCTACACAGTTCCATTTTTATGATGTCGATTCAGGGCTGTGAGCATGGTGAAGATGCAAATGAGGTGTGAACTCATTAGAATTGCTGAACACCAGTTATTTGGCTCCATGTAGTAGATGCAAACATAGTGCAGGCACTCCCTCAGTCTTTGTTGGTAATGAATTGCAACTGTGAAGGATTACTGGTAGGGAGAAGGAAAACACAACAGCAATTCAGACTGCCCTACCTCCAGTGGGTGAGTCAGCCAGGTTAAACGTGCAAAGTGTAGAAGTAATCGTACCAAGGTTTTAAATGTAAGTAAGCGGCACACATTTCACAGTTTCTGTTCAGTAACATCCAACCTCCCCTTCATTTGTTGACAACTGTATATCATTGCCATTTAATATTCTCATACATTTTAAGGACAATGATACAGAATGCCTTACAGACTGCATATCTCAGGTTACTGCTCAGATAAGACAAGAAAGAGCAACATACACAGAGATAAGACATAGCTGCATTTTTGCAAGCAATAGTTATAAATAGTTGTGTGATCACTCAGTGTACTACATCTGAAATTAATACATGTATAAACAACTTTAATATATTTTATTAGTAATGTGGATGATGTTGCAGTTGGTTGTATGCACAATGATTTCAGTTCTCTGCTGTAAAGCTGTTTGTGTGGCAAAGAGGGATAAGACACCCTTACTGTTGTGCAGGTTTATTGGAGTGAGAGTTCAAATCCAGACATGTGTAAAATATTTCATGTGTAGCAACATACATTTTGTAGTGTTGTCTATTTAATAGATGTCTTTTCTTTATTTCAACTAATTTTCCATTTTTTGTGTTTTTTTTTTTTTCTTAATACCAGTTTTTGCACAGTGCATGGCTTAGTGCAAACAAGGGAAATGGAGAAAAACAGTGAACTTCAGGTTTAGCTGTGCTTATGTCTAGTTTGTGCGATGCTTAGCAGTGTGCAAACCTGGACTAGTGTTCCAACCAGGAAGCAGACAGAACACCTGCATTTAGGGTGCAAACAGCGTAAAGGTCAAGAAGAATACTTGTTGCAGTTTTTGGTTTTCATCAAGCAATGATGCTAAGCAACATCGCATGGCAGTTAGCAAGCTTCCCAAACACCTGCAGCCATCAAACACCTGCAAATAGGATCCAAGCAGTCAACAATTTAAAATGGTTAACACACAGAACTGAAGAATAAATAGGGAATTATGCAATTGTCATTTAACTATTCCTGTGGCAGCAGGTGTAAGTGTAGGGCTGCCATACAGATGGTCCTGGTTTCAATACAAGATACTGGAGACATTTTTACTGTTGTTCCATTTCACATTACATTCAATCTCACTTATAACACTGTGTACTATATTTCTATAAGTATAATTCTGCTATCTGCACTTGAATGGCCTTCACACTTAAGACACATAGATAAATGAATCTATACATAAGGACCTTGTCATTTTATACACATACATAGTTAACACCTCAGAATGTCATCTGTATTTATCAATAATTCATGACTATGTCTAAGAAGCATTTCTTCTGTGGCAAAGATGGAAAATCACAGCTGTGGAAGAAAATGTTTTGTCCCTTATGAATAGGTTTGAATCCCACAATACAAAAATCAATTTTATCAGTGTATAAAGCCAAACCAAAAATGTGTCAGGCCATGAAAGTTATGCCTCCAGTGCATGTCTGCAAAGTTAAATCACTTAACAGTCTCAGTGCAGACACCCCTCAAAATAATGTCAAGTGTCAGATTAACCTTCCAATTTCAAAAATTGCTTTCCTCCCTGCTTGGCACTGTTGCTCTCTGCTTAACATTGTGCAAACATGGTTGGCATCATTCATTTCTCTGGTTTGAGCACTAGAAGGGAATGTGCCCAATTTAGGCCACAGTGGTGGGGTATTCAGGAGTCCAGGATATTTACTGAATGCTTGGTAAAGCACCACAGCCTAAGGCTTCTGCAGGGGTACTATTCTGGCTCCCAGTATAAGTCTGAGGATTGGAAAAGTCTGGGCAAGGCTGTATCCAGAATGACTGGCATCCCACACACTGGAGAACACTGTAGGAACCATTTCAATGACCTAAAAAGGTGCAAGAGGGATACGCTCAACCAGTGGTTGGATGAGTTTCAAACCAGTGACATACTACAATTGTGTAAGTATGCTAATAAAGAGAATTTATAATACATGGAACGCTAAATATAGGCAAGACATGTATGCATAATGCTCTTCTGTTCTTTTCTTTTAACAGCTAATTCTGAAATTGACTTAAATCAGCAGGCTCATGCAGATCATTTGGAGAAACTGAGGGAAGCAAGTGGTATGTATGCAGCACAAGATAACTATTACAGTAGCTGTAAAAGTTAAAGATAGATCACTTTGTTTTCTATACAGTAGTAGCAAAGTGAGCATGCATATTCTAATTGTAAAAGCAAGTATATACATGCATAAGTCTGTAGCACAAACCAACTTTAAAAGTCAAGTGTAAGACAGTAGTCAGAGGTTGTGGGTTCAAATACTATGAGTAACAACTATAGAATACTGCATTTATTTTAATAATATTACATACATTAAACTCTATACAAGTGGCATAAAGGCCCTACTGTTAACTGTAATCTATATAATTGGACCAAGCATATGTGCAATATATGCACATTTCAAACAGTACTTTGAGCAATCTATAATTAAGTTTGTAGTTGTTAGGACATATACTTCAATATAATATTCTAGATAAATATGATGGTACTCATTTTATTTCATGTTTTCCTCTCTCCCCAACCCTTACCTCTTTTTTTATTTTCTATTATGTGTCTTCAGAATGTCTCCATGTCATCCATCTGTACGAAATCAGTAAAAGCTTCACAGCACAGTGAGGGAGGCCAACCACAGTGGCTTAGCCTGCCTCTGCTCCACCGGCTTCAGCACCAATGCCCAGCACATCTGGGACTCAACCTGGCAGTACTTCCTCTGCTGCCCTACAGGTAGCACTACCCCAGCAGCTGGTGTTGTGGTACCCTCTGGGAGTACTAGTGGAGGCAGGGATTTTATCAGCTGCCAGGAGATGGCAGGGTTGGTGCGCACAGTTGTGCACAGAACAATTGGTGTAGGCCTACGCTGGATGGAGAGGCTGCTTTCCCTTATGGTCTGTATGAGGAGAAGACATCAAGCACTCAAGCAGCCAATGGAGTAAGGGGACAGTAATGACAGTCCTATGGGTAAAGGCTAGATTCTCACTGTCCCCATGTTTGATGGACATGAGCTTGTGTTATTCCCTCCCTCACCCTAATCATGGTGTCTCCCAAACCGTTGTGTCCCTCACCATCCCTGTGTCTTGTTTTGTTTGTCCTATTTGTGTGTATTTGTTTCCTCACCTACCCAACTTATCTGACCCAGAAATACCAATGTTCCTTACCCATCATTCCTCTCTTACTGAAGTAAAAAAAAAAGTGGGCACCTGTCCCGCAAAATATATATATATATATATATATATATATATATATATATATATATATATATATATATCCCATACACAGCTCTCCATTTTACACACATGTCTTCTTGACATAGTTGATCTGGTCCAATTGTATATACATCATGACCGCACTGTTGTCACTCCTCTTTGTGGAGGAGACAGTCCAAATTCAGCTAATATTCTGTACATACTTTCATTTTATGCTACTGAAGAAATGGATAGCTATGGTTCTTTCCTACCTCCCTCCTGCACATTCCTATATTGCTGTCCCTTTGTTCTTCCCAGTGCTTGCCACCCATTTTGCAACTTTCCTATCTACTCCATTTTAACACCTATAATCTGGTCAAAAAATAGCATCACACATAACAAACATAAGTACCAAAAAAAAAAAAAAACAAAAAAAAATAATGGAGTCCTTCACTTTTTGGCCTCTGTGTTTGCAAGGACTTTAGCATTGTGCACCAATGCCAAATGACAATGAGCAGTGTTTCTGTAGTATGGTTATCTCCATTCAATGCCACTTAGGCACACTGTACTACATCAAAATACACTAACACACAATGAAGGTGGAATAAAGTAAAATTTTATAGCATTACCAATACATATTTAAAAGTGTTACACACACCTGGATTCGAGTCTTCTATCATCTAGGCTGAAAAAAAGAATCTGTCAATGCATTTATACCTGCTGCCACAGAGTCAACTAAGCAGCAGGTGTGTTTTATACACTGAATACTAAATCTCATAATTTTAGCAATGAGCCTCGAATTTGTGCACTGCTTAACTACGCGCAAACAGAGAAAGCAGTAGAAATGTGTATCTCACATGCACAAACACTTTGCCAGATATCGGGCAAACCCGCTGTTCGGTGGTGTGCTATGCAAAGTAAATAATAGTATGTATTACTTTTGTTTACTGTCCATTTAGTCTTCATGCCATGGAACTACATGTGGAAACATAAAAAAATGAAGACCCTTGTGACAATGTGAGGTATTGCCAGCTATGGCAGGAGAAGTAGGACAATGGATGTGTGACATATGCCAGCACAGCTAGCTGGAATTTCATAAAGAATTATATATCATTTGTATATCAAACTGATTTGTAAACATGCTTGTGTTGAAAATGTACGTGTAAAGATGCTTATGTTAACAATGTATCAACACTGTATCCTACTGGACATTAATGAAATATACATTTATATCAGACTGTACTGTTGTAAATAGGATACTGGAAGACAACAGGTTAATCTCAGTCCAGTTAACTTTGAAAAATAGCAAGAAATTTAATTGCTTAATTTAGTCCATAAAGATTGCATCTTACAATTCTGATTGCACCCAAATATGAAATGTCTGTGTCAGAGAACGCTTTATTAGCTCCTGTAGGAAAAGTGGAAGTGTTTATTTTTTTATAACTTCCAGAAGCTGCAACAGATCTTAGCAAAACTCTGTGTGTGTATTACTGACACATATGTGTGAAATTCTGGGTCGGTTGCTAGGAACGGAGGATAGCATGGGAACCAGAAGTCAGATGACGAGATGTATGTGATGTCATTCTGTGATCCATAACTGAAATTACATTTTTTAATTCTAGATGAGACTGACGTCTCACAGCACTCTGTTTTTGGAACCTGACAAAAAAGGATCCCTCACCTACTTCATCTTGTCTTGCTCTAATAAATGACCAGGGAATAGTAATTCTTCAGATCAGTCAGGAAAATATAGTGAGATTAGTTAAGTACTATTTTTTCTATCTGTATGAATCTAGTCATCTGTGTTATTTTAATATTTCCTGTGACTGAAACTCAGGTGTTTATCGTAAATATATATTTAGTATTTCCATGTTATTTTATTATTTATTATTAAATATATTTAAACTTTTCATTGTGGCTGGTCCTTTAGAGAATATTTTAAACTTTGAGAGTATTCATACCTATTTAGTGACTCTGTGGCTACTTCTGAAAGCTTTGCTGCATTAATCAAAACACTGCCATTTGTATTAATATTAATTTCACTCAGTATAATTGGGTACCCTTATAAGAGTCTTAGAGTAGCTGGCCTTGGAGTGTCTGTTGGCAGCAACTACCCTACAGTGTGGGCAGAAGGGGGCATAGCTAGTAAATCTGTGCCAGCCTTTCCCAGGTGTGTGTGTGTGTGTGTGTGTGTGTGTGTGTGTGTGTGTGTGTGAAAATCAAATATCAAAGAGTGTGTGCATTGGCTGCTTGGAGCAGGGACACGAAGCACTGGTTTCACAGAGAGTGTGCTGGAGAACTTGGCTTAGACACTCAGCTGAGGACTCAAGTCTATAGCTGTGCCAGTGGGAAGTATTACTGGAGGCAGATAGAGAGAGAGGAATTCAGACCCCAGACTGAGTGTGTTCCCTGTGTGCTCTTAAGGGACACTGTGCTTGATGCAGAGAGCTGCATCTTGAAATACTGTCTGTATCTATTTTTGTTCCAAGTGAACGTCCCTCTCCAGTGTCAGTGGTGACAATTCAGTTTCCTTGATTACTGGTCCAGAGAAGGGACATTGCCGCCCTAAGAATATGTCACATATTTCCAATGCAGCCATGTGTTACTTCTCCCCATGCACTGCAACCCTAGTATCTCAGTACTTGTTCACAAATATATCAACTGCACTACATAAATTAATAACAAATGTTGTGTTATATACCAAGCACATCTTTAGAATGACAGTAAACATTCAGATTTTTCAGTACTTGTAGTAATGTGGACATCTGCTTGCATATAGTTTGTAAAGCTGTCTCTTAAAGTATGCCTGCACATTAGAACACAACCACCACATAATACATATTGCACACTCAGTCTGGTAACATGCATTACTTGAAATATCTTGACAGTTTAGCATACCTAGACATTCATTTCATGCTGGCCTCCCAACATCCACTGCTGATGTCATCCACTATAAGTTGTCCCGCAGCCTTGTAAAAGTCAGACATGTGCCGTGGCACTTGTGTAAAGTACTGAGTTCTCCAGTCTGTGAACTTAGGTAAGGGTTCTGTTCTCCTTGCAGTCAGCTGGGAGGTGTGTGTATGTTTATGAGTCAGAAGAATATAAGTTACCACTACAGACCCATGGACTGTAAATTTTCTGACACTTGCATATGCCTGCACATCTATTTCATGCTGGCCTCCCAACATCTTCACCCCAAAATCTACTGCAGATGTCATCCACTATAAGCTGTCCTGCAGCTTCGCTGTGGTGCGAGTATAAAGTACTGAGTTCCCCAGTTTGTGACTTTAGTTACGTAGGTGTTCTAATCCCATTGCAGTAAACTGGCATGTGTGTGTTTGTGTGTGTATGTGTATGTGTGTGTGTGTGTGTGTGTGTGTGTGTGTGTGTGTGTGTGTGTGTGTGTGTGTGTGTGTGTGTGTGTGTGTGTGTGTGTGTGTGTGTGTGTGTGTGTGTGTGTGTGTGTGTGTGTGTGCGCGCGCACTTGCTTGATATTAGAGGGAGCATTTTACATCAGCATGTGGGACACTGCTATTACTAATTACTCCTCATTAGAGACTGCTGATGTCATCAGCTATAGCTGATTTGCAGATGCACAGTATTCCCATCAGGGCAGGGTCAGAGACTGGCCTGTAGGCCAGATACAAGTCACCTTATCCTATACAATACAGATTAATGACAGGGCTTTCAGTCTATCCACATATGTCATGGCACGGTTTGTAGGACCTGTATTTTCTTAGTGAAAAATCATGGACCTTTTCTATAGGGACACTAGTAATATCCCAGCTGTGTGCAACAGACATGTGTGAGCTGTTAATGCTAAATCCATGACTTTTACGTCTGTTAGATGTCCTGACAGAGGTCATCAAGGGCTTGCATGATGAGAACAATATCATCATCTGGAACGTGACCAGTTCCAGGCATTCGACACAAATGCACACTGAAGTATTCACTCTATACTGTCAGATGTGGCCATAAACAGCTCTATCACCAAGTGGGACCACTGGATCACTTGCATGGCATCTAAATATGTTGAAATGTGTGAAGTAACATATACCTCTGGTCCACTGATGAGGTCCGTACATTTGGGCCATCTGCTAGGCCCTTTTCTGTTCATTATTTAAGTCACAGATATCAAGATTCACATACTCATCCTGTGTCCAAACAGCTGTCTGGAAGACTACAGATTGTGAACAATGGTAAAAAACAACAAAAAAGCAAGTTAGCGACTTTAAACTTCACAAAGACCAATTTATTGTAAGCGCTTTCATTGAGGCAAATGCCCCAACTTCATCAGACAACTCAACAGCCATAAAAACCTCCATTTTATACTCACATTCAACATAATTAAACAATTAAACAGTTAAATTCTTGATTGAACCATTAGTTAAAACTACTTCATATTTAAAGTGCCCTTGCTTCCTGACTTACAGTTTATCGCAATGCCTTAGAAGCTATGGCAACAATATAAAAAACTTGTTTTTACATGTTATTAAAAACCCCTAATAAATATTATAAAATCATAAAATACTTAGTTATTACAAAAATGTTTTGTTTGTATTTATATTCAATCTAAATAATGAAAATTCAGAAAAATCAGACAAAATAATAGGCACCTCTAAAGGACCCTAACTATCTTTCATTATATAAATACCATATAAATCCATGACTTGCATAAATAATTAAATATCTAAAAAATGTATGTAAAAAATGTAAGTTAGATATGATAAACATCAGTTTGTGTATAAATATAACCTATACTAATCTAATAAACATAATAGCGAAAGTATTAGATTAAAAACATATTCGTTAAGTTTGCATTTTATCTAGAAAGTGCTTTTAACTTCAATATACATTTTATAGAAGCATATTCATTCAGCCCAGGGGGTGTATGTACTGATGTCCGAATTTGCCACATAAATTCACATTCGTCTAATCTTAATTCCCATGGTCCCCCTCTTAGATTAGGTTCAACTTTCTGAATTACTGTAAAGGCAAACTTATGTGTTGGATTCTCGGCTATGTGCTTAGCCAGGGCGTTTGTCAGAAATCCCTTTTGAATATTATATTGGTGCTCATAAATTCTTTGCTTCAGCTTTCTGTTTTGCCTATATAAAATGATGGGCAACATTCACATGATGCCACATACACTACTCCCTGGGAATCACAAGTATACTTTCCTCTTATTACATATTGTCTATCTCTAATGGTATACTGCTTTCCTAATTTTATGTACTTGCACTGCTGACAGTGTCCACATTTACCCATACCATTTCTAAATGTATGCGCGTGGCTCTGTCTTTCTAAAAAGCTTTTCAAATTTGGGTCTCTTCTATATATGAAATATGGTCATGACTCCAACACTTTATTAATTCTGTTATCTTCCAGGATTATAGTCCAGTTCTTCAGTATGATGTCCTTAATGTAACTAACGTCTAAAGAATATGTAATCAATAGACTAGCTGTTACATTACTAACTGTTCTTGGCTGAGTAGCCATGTGTTCTGTTTCAACAGGATTTTGTATATCATCACCCCTATAGTTATCTTGGTAGCCATTCTGTACTATGGGTCTAAAATGGCCGGAAGTTCTTTTAAAGTTAACTTCATCTATAATATGTGTAAGGAAAGGTTCTGGGTACCCCCTTTAAAGAAACCTGTCTTTCAAATTTGCACATTCCAGTATGTAATCACTATCTGCAGAAACCATTCTGGCTGCCCTTACTATTTGGCCCTTTACAACAGCTTTCTTTTGAAAATATGGGTGACAGCTTGTAAAGTGCAGAAAGGCATTTGAATAGGAGGGCTTTCTATAAATGGTTGTTCTATACCTATTATTACTTTTATCCTTAGTTATTCGAATGTCTAAAAAACTGATAGAATCCATTTCCACCTGGTATGTGGATTCTAAAAAGTTGGTAAACTCGGTTATTTTTGTAATAAATTCATCTACCATGCTTGTTTGGCCCTTCCACACAAAAAAACATGTCGTCTTGGTACCTTGTGTACCATGATACATTATCCTTGTAGATGTTATTACTAAAAAGGAAATGCCTTTCCCAAAATGCCATTACGCAATTGGCAAAACTGCCGCCACAAGGTGAGCCCATGGCCAACCCTGTTTTCTGCAAATAAAGATCTCCATTAAAGTACATGAAATTATTTGATAACACTAGTTCTAGTAATATTTCAATCACACAGATGTCCAAATTTCCAGCTCCTTTTAAATGTAGGAACTCCCTAACCCATTGTATTCCAAGCATTTGTGGAATTACTGTATAGAGGTCCTTTATATCCACAGTTAAGAAGGCAAACTCATTATATTCTAAATTATTAATGCCTTCTAAAAAATCCCCATGAATCAGAAAAAAATTTGTATTTCAGTTCTTAGATAGGGCTTCAATTTGTTGTCTATGTATTTTGCCCATGCGTATGTAATCGACCCCCTCCCATCTACTATGGGCCTGAGAGGTGGATCATTTAAATTTTTATGTATCTTAGGAGACCCAAATAGAGTTGGTATACCTGGTGCTGGCATATTCAAATATTTTAGGATGTGAATAGTAATACTTGCTTCCAAAAACAGATCATTTAGAACATTGTGAATTATTTTATATGCCCCATTAAGTTCATTTAAGCTGACATGTTCATAAGTTTCACTTCTTAAATGTTCAAGCATTTTTTTAATATGCATATCTTGATTCATAAACACCAACCCTCTTCCCCTGTCCGGTTTCATAGCTCTAATGTGACACAATCTTAACAACTGCAAAAAGTCAAGTTCTTCTTGTGTAAAATTTCTTTGTGTTTTATGTTTATACAGTGATATACTATTTTTGCTGTCAAACATAGCCCTTAAATCCATTTCACAAACACGTTCAAAGATAGCAAGAGACTCATGGAGGGGTGGGTTAAATAAACTTGAAATACTAAAACTAGTATTCAGTGAAGTGTCCTCTAGGACATCTGAAAATCTGGGAGCAAGTGGACAAGGTTTAACATATGCAAATGTTTCTAGTGGCTCTTTGAATTCTCGGCTGAGCCGTTCTTCACCAGGAAATAGTACACAAATTGCTATGGAGTCAGGTATGGTACCTTCTAATGGGGCTAATGTGCATAATGACCTGACTCCTAGTTTAAATGAACAACGGACTAATAATGCTCCTAACACAGTGCCTACTATGGGGGAATATTTAAAAACTACCTCATTTTTTACGATTACAAGTTCTAATGGTAATGCTAGCAGCTCTACACAGTCGCCTATATTAACTCAACTTCAGAATTTGACACTAAATTGTTCAGGTGTCGGGAATTGCAACTGGAAGTATCATACTTCCGTGAATGTATCACCAAGTGTATTGTCCCTAAAGGGTTGCGCCAATGGCGTTATCCAGTTGGCATTATAAATAAATCTCCTACTCACTGTGACTTGATTCAGCTTTTTGATCGCCATGGATTTGAGTTTTTAGAGCTGTTAAGTAAACAATATACAGTTCAAATTGATTCACTAAAAACCGAACTCGAATTTTTAGAGCATAATATTACTACTAACCCAGAGTTTGTACGCTATAAATTCTAGTATGAATAAAGCAATAGAGATAAAAAAGAAGAACATTTTCAGTGACATCAATGAATATTCCAAAGGAATAGCTTACCCCCCAGCCCCTGATGCGAATAAACCAATCAGTAGTTTGACCCAGGGGGAATGACAACACATATTGGACAATGGAGCTAATGGGGAGGAGCTTGAAGTGACACAAGGTGATTTAAACGACCAACCACAAACAACAACCTTGCGCTGAAGTGAAAGAATAAGAGATGACAACCAGCAACGAGTAAGTACGCAAGGTAATGACCAAGGGAATGATGGTAACAATAGAAATAATCAGGATTTTTGGGGACACCAGCAGAACCAACAAGGCCAGTGGAGGAGCAACAACAGGAACCAGGGAATGCAACGGAGATACCAGAATTATCGTAAAAGATGACAAGGGAAGAACAAAGTTTGAAGATACATGTGAGTTCTTTGCAAGATTTTAAAATATTTAATTACACTGTTCTGGACATTGATGTAAATATGGTGGATACTTTTAATAAGGGGCTTACCTTTGTCCCTGATAGAAAAGCTGATCTTGCAAAAACTATTGTAGACCTTAAACTGTTTGTAAGGAAATTGAATCTAACAGCTTTGATGGGGCCCAATTCTTCACTGAATAGTAGTTTTAGGGTTTCAGGTTTATTTAACCCACCCCTCCATGAGTCTCTTGCTTTCTTTGAACATGTTTGTGAAATGGATTTAAGGGCTATGTTTGACAGCAAAAATAGTATATCACTGTACAAACATAAAACACAAAGAAATTTTACTCAAGAAGAACTTGACTTTTTGCAGTTGTTAAGATTGTGTCACATTAATGCTATGGAACCGGACAAGGGAGGAGGGTTAGTGTTTATGAATCAAGATATGTATATTAATAAAATGCTTGAACATTTAAGAAGTGAAACTTATGAACATGTCAGCTTAAATGAACTTAATGGGGCATACAAAGAATTCACAATGTTCTAAATGATCTGTTTTTGGAAGCAAGTATTACTATTGACATCCTAAAATATTTGAATATGCCAGCACCAGTTATACCAACTCTATTTGGGTCTCCTAAGATACATAAAAATTTAAATGATCCACCTCTCAGGCCCATAGTAGATGGGAGGGGGTCGATTACATACGCACGTGCAAAATACATAGACAACAAATTGAAGCCCTATCTAAGAAGTGAAACACAGATTTGTTCTGATTCATGGGGATTTTTAGAAGGCATTAATAATTTAGAATATAATAATGAGTTTGCCTTCTTAACTGTGGATATAAAGGACCTCTATACCGTAATTCCACAAATGCTTGGAATACAATGGGTTAGGGAGTTGCTACATTTAAAAGGAGCTGGAAATTTGGACATCTATGTGATTGAAACATTACTAGAACTAGTGTTATCAAATAATTTCATGTACTTTAATGGAGACCTTTATTTGCAGAAAACAGGGGTGGCCATGGGCTAACCCTGTGGCAGCAGTTTTGCCAATTGTGTAATGGCATTTTGGGAAAGGCATTTCCTTTTTAGTAATAACATCTACAAGGATAATGTATCATGGTACACAAGGTACCAAGACAACATGATTTTTGTGTGGAAGGGCCAAACAAATATGGTAGATGAATTTATTACAAAAATAACCGAGTTTACCAACTTTTTAGAATTCACATACCAGGTGGAAATGGATTCTATCAGTTTTTTAGACATTCGGATAAGGATACAAGTAATAATAGGTTAATAACCATTTATAGAAAGCCCACCTACTCAAATGCCTTTCTGAACTTTACAAGCTGTCACCCATATTTTCAAAAGAAAGCTGTTGTACAGGGCCAAACAGTAAGGGCAGCCAGAATGGTTTCTGAAGATAGTGATTACATACTGGAATGTGCAAATTTGAAAGACATGTTTCTTAAAAGGGGGTACCCAGAACCTTTCCTTACACATATTATAGATGAAGTTAACTTTAAAAGAACCACCGGCCATTTTAGACCCATAGTACAGAATGGCTACCAAGATAACTATAGGGGTGATGATATACAAAATCCCGTTGAAACAGAACACATGGGTACTCAACCAAGAACAGTTAATAATGTAACAGCTAGTCTATTGATTACATATTCTTTAGACGTTAGTTACATTAAGGACATCATACTGAAGAACTGGACTATAATCCTGGAAGATAACAGAATTAATAAAGTGTTGGAGTCATGACCACATTTCACATATAGAAGAGGCCCAAATTTGAAAAGCCTTTTAGAAAGACAGAGCCACGAGCATACATTCAGAAATGGTATGGGTAAATGTGGACACTGTCAACAGTGCAAGTACATAAAATTAGGAAAGCAATATACCATTAGAGATAGACAATATGTAATAAGAGGAAAGTATACTTGTGATTCCCAGGGAGTAGTATATGTGGCATTATGTGAATTTTGCCCATCATTTTATATAGGCAAAACAGAAAGAAAGCTGAAGCAAAGAATTTATGAGCACCAATATAATATTTAAAAGGGAATTCTGACAAACACCCTGGCTAAGCACATAGCCGAGAATCCAACACATAAGTTTGCCTTTACAGTAATTCAGAAAGTTGAACCTAATCTAAGAGGGGGACCATGGGAATTAAGATTAGAGGAATGTGAACTTATTTGGCAAATTCGGACATCAGCACATACACCCTCTGGGCTGAATGAAACTGCTTCTATAAAGTGTATATTGAAGTTAAAAGCACTTTCTAGATAAAATGCTAACTTAAAGAATATGTTTTTAATCTAATACTTTCGCTATTAAGTTTATTAGATTAGTATAGGTTATATTTGTACACAAACTGATGTTTATCATATCTAACTTACATTTTTTACATACATTTTTTAGATATTTAATTATTTATGCAAGTCATGGATTTATATCGTATTTATATAATGAAAGATAGTTAGGGTCCTTTAGAAGTGCCTATTATTTTGTCTGATTTTTCTGAATTTTCGATATTTAGATTGAATATAAATACAAACAAAAAGTTTTTGTAATAGTAAGTATTTTATAATATTTATTAGGGGTTTTTAATAACATGTAAAAAAAAGTTTTTATACTGTTGCCATAGCTTCTAAGGCATTGCAATAAATTGTAAGTCAGGAAGCAAGGGCACTTTAAATATGAAGTAGTTTTAACTAATGGTTCAATCAAGAATTTAACTGTTTAATTGTTTAATTATGTTGAATGTGAGTATAAAGTGGAGGTTTTTATGGCTGTTGAGTTGTCTGATGAAGTTGGGGCATTTGCCTCGACGAAAGCGCTTACAATAAATTGGTCTTTGTGAAGTTTAAAGCAGCTAACTTTTAGTTATGTACTCACCATAACTTCAGATGTTTGGGATCCATCTCGCCTACATTCTGACTGATGGGTTCGGAGCCGATCCCTCGGCTCCGACTCGGCACGCTTATGCTATAGAGCGAGGCCTCTAATTGGCTGAGCTATCTTTATCCCAGGATGCATCACCACTAATCCCCCAGATCTTGTTTGTCCACATTCATGCACACATGCACAGCTTGTTTATATAACATTGTTAGATGTTTCAAGATGAAACAACAGGATTCGGACCTTCTGATATCCTCTGATCTCCAAGGAAGGGGGAAGGAGGGTGGGTTATTAGGAATGTAGGCGAGATGGATCCCAAACATCTGAAGTTATGGTGAGTACATAACTAAAAGATGTTATGTGATCCTATCTCGCCTACATTCTGACTGATGGGACAGCGTCCCTAGCACCTAAATCCCGGGTGGCTCATTGGAAAACACTCCTGAGCACTGTGGAACCAAATGAAGCTCATCCTCTAGATGCCACATCTAATTTGTAGTGGGAAATGAAGGTGTGCGGAGAAGACCATGTAGCCGCAGCACAAATGTCACCAATAGCAAGCTTAGAATGAAATGCTACCGAAGTAGCCATAGCCCTTGTAGAATGAGCCTTGACAGAGGTGGTAAGCTCTTTGTTAGAATAAATATAAGCTTGAGTAATACAGTCCCTGATCCATTTGGCAATAGTGACCTTTGTGACAGCATTGCCCAATTTGTTTTCTGCAAAGGATACAAACAACTGATCTGTTTTCCTTGATTGTTTGGTCCTATCTAAATAAAAACGTAACTGTCTGTGGACATCTAGTGTGTGGAATATAAACTCCGCTTTATTAGAGTATTTTGGGAAAAAAACTGGAAGCTCTAACGATTGTTGCAAGCATAAAGTAGAACAAACTTTAGGAACAAAAGAAGGATTTGGTCTGAGGGATACCCTGTCTGTATGAAAAACCAAGTACGGGGGTTTCACTGACAAAGCTTGAAGTTCTGAAACCCTTCTGGCTGAAGTAATCACCACTAGAAAGGCTGTTTTCCATGATAGAAACTTTAGATCACAGGTAGCTGCCGGTTCAAAGGGAAAAGAAGTCAAGGCACGCAACACTATATCGAGATCCCATGGAGGTGCAGGATGAGAAATCGGAGGTCTTAATAGAGCAGCACCTTTCAAGAAGGTCTTACACAATCTGTTGCTCATTAAAGGTGGGTCTATGGATTCATGAAAATTAGAAATTGCTGCCAATTGTACTTTGATGGTAGAAACTGAAGAGCCTTGATTGAAAAGAGAGGTCAGGAATTTTAGTACTTCTGCCACGGGAGTAGAAATGGGGTCCAGGCCCCGGAGTTGAGCCCAAATAGCAAACCTTTTCCATTTGCTAGAATACAGTTTCTTTGTAGCAGACTTGTGGGCTGAAGATAATATGTGCACATCTGGATCCAGTGTATGACTCCTGACTATCGTTGGAAGAGGAGGAGCCAGGCCGTCAATTTTAAGGTGTGTAGGGACTGGTGTAATAGTCCCGACTGATGAATCAGTAGGTCTGGGACCTGGTCCAGGAACCATGGACCTTCCAGAGCATGTTTCCAAAGATAGGGAAACCACACTTGACGAGGCCAGTAAGGAGCAATTAAGATCATCCTGCTCCCTAAGAGAGATGCCTTTTGAATCACCCTGGGGAGGAGAGGAACTGAAGGGAAGGCATAAAGCAGGCCGGTGGGCCAAGGATGGACTAATGCGTCCATGGGGCTCTTCCCCGGAGCCGGGGTTAGGGAGAAAAATTCTTTGCACTTGATTCAGAGGAGTCGCGAAGAGGTCGCAACACGGAACTCCCCATTCGCTGAAAATCTGCCTTGTAACTGTCATATTCAGAGAACATTCATGAGGAGAGAGGATGGTTCTGCTCAACCTGTCGGCTATGACATTGGACTTGCCCGGTATGTGAGTAGCCACTAGGAAGCGTTTGGTCGAGACTGCCCATTCCCAAACTCTCATGGCTTCTCTGCAAAGAGGATAGGATCTGGTCCCTCCCTGTTTGTTCAGGTACCAGACAACTGACATGTTGTCTGAGTGAACAGCAATTACGCCCTGAGGGAGATAATCGTGAAGGGCTTGAAGGGACAGGAGTACTGCCCTCATTTCTAGGATGTTGATGTGAAGAGGGGTCTCTTCCCGGTGCCATTTCCCTTGGACTGACCTGCCCAGGGAATGCCCCCCCCACCCCATCTGGGAGGCGTCCGTGGTCAAAGTGGCCGCCGGAGGAGGAAGAACAAAGGGTCGTCCCTGATCCAAATTGGAGGACACTAGCCACCAGCGAAGGTCCCGTTTGCAAGATTCCGTGATCCATATGAGGTGATTGAGAGGGAGTTCCTGAAACGACCACTGAGTTGAAAGAAGCCACTGGAGGATTCTCATGTGCAACCTTGCCAAGGGAACTAGCAGAACCGTGGCAGACATGGATCCCAATAGCTGCTGGACCATTCTGGCTGGGGCTTTGGACCTGGGGAGTAAGGCTTGAACTTGATTTTGAATGGTTTGAATTCTGTCTGTAGGTAGATAGACCCGCATCTGGTTTGAATCTATCTCTACCCCTATGAATCTTATTCTTTGAGATGGCCGCAACACAGACTTTGGCCAATTGAAGGTGATTCCAAGGGAATTGCCCAGTAATATAGTGGCTTGTAGGCTCCGCAGAAGTAGATGCTTGGAGGTGGCAGTTAGGAGCCAGTCGTCTAGGTACGGAAACACCTGGAATCCTAGACTTCTCAGGTGAGCAGTCACTACTGCCAAGCATTTGGTGAACACCCTGGGGCTGTGGTGAGACCAAAGGGCAGCACGGAACTGAAAATGACTGCCTCCTAGGCTGAAGCGCAGATGTCTCCTGGACGTTTGATGTATTCTGATATGATAATACGCGTCCTTGAGATCTATGGAGCACATCCAAACACCCTTCTCCAACAATGGGAGAATGGTTTGTAGAGTGACCATTCAGAACTTGGACTTCCTGACTGAACGGTTTAGGATGCTTAGGTCCAAAATGGGCCTCAAGTCCCCGGTCTTTTTTGGCACCAAAAAGAATCTTGAGTAAGTCCCTAATCCAATCTGGTCTGCGGGGACCGGTTGGATGACTCCTTTTTGCAGCAGCTTTGAAATTTCTGAGGCTGCGGTATCCCGTTGACTGGGTGGCGGGTCCGGGATTTTTTTGGACTGAGGGGGGGGTCGAGAGAATGGGATGGAGTAACCTCCGGCGATAATCCGAAGCACCCATCGGTCCTGAGTGATCCCTTCCCAGGCCTTCAGGTGCTTCGAAAAACGACCCCCGACTGGCTCCGGAGCAGCACAGCCGGGCAATCCCTCAGGGACTATGAAAGGCTGAAGAGCCACGAAAGGACTCGCGGTCTCCAGTGTTGCGAGGGCCTCTGCCGCCTCTGGGACGGCGTCTTCCGGATGAATTTCCCCCTCCTCTGCCTCTGGAGGGGGAACCTTCCTGCTGAGAGGGGTAAGACTTCTGAGATCTACGGAACCACATCTTCCCTCCTCTTTTAGCCTTGGGATAAGGCCGAAAGGGAGTGGAAAATCGTGTCCCTACGGCAGTCAGAGTCTTACCCTCCAGTTCACAGCGGGTAAGTGTGTCTTTTACCTTGGGTCCAAACAGGGAGGACCCATCAAAGGGGGCGTTGGCAAATGAAGACTTAAAGGCCTCCGCGAAATGACACAGGCGGAGCCAGGCTTGTCTCCGTAGAGCAATGCCTGTACCTGCCGCTCTACTCGCCCCTTCGGCCGCATACGAAATGAGCCTCATGGACGAGTTCGAAATGGATGACATTGTAGCCAGCTGAGATCCAACCGTCTGGGCCAGCTCCTCAGGCAGGTTACCCAAGAGGGTATCGGATCGCTCCTTAATCAGATCCCTCTGAAATCTTGTAAAGTGCGTCAGGTAGTTCAAAGACCTCAGTGTAAAGGCCGCTGAACTAAGGGTGCGCCACCGCATCGATCCATGCTCCTAGACTCCTTATTAGGAGGATGGACGGACGAAGCCTCTGCTACATCTTGCTGGGTAGCAGATGCCACCACCATAGCATCTACAGCCACACCTTTCATAAGGAACTCTCTATCCGGGGGCGCCGAGAGAAATTTGTTCGGACGAGCGGGCACCGGTTCCACAGAGTCTGGGTGTTCCGCCTTCGACAGATCAAATCCAAGAGCTCGTCGAAGGGCGGAGACACCCAGGAGGCGGAGGGCTGAGCCCCGAAGGCCTTCAGGAACACCGACTCATCAGCAGAGGGAGGTTTGGACTGCCAGCCACCTCGTTGTTTTAGGGCTTCTAGGATGTCTGCAAAGGAGACATCATCCGAGGACGACTTGGGGGACCCCTCTGCATCATCGAGATCAGTGTCAGATGTCAAAGACTCGTCTTGCACGTTCTCTTCCTGGGAGGTTCTTCCGAAGAGGCTTCAGAAGGACCTCCAGGAGGGGGAGAAACCCCGGCGGGGGTAACCTGAGGCCCAGGGGCTCCACTGTCTACTGACAGGGGGACTGCCAACGACCCAGTCTCCAAATGTAGGGAAGGAGCTGGGGAAACTGTGGAGGTAGCCAAGGAAGATTTGGCTAAAGCACTCCTCATAGCCCTGAAGGCGGGACCACCAGAATCCTGGGAGGGTCCCCCCTCTGTGGCCACGACAGTGGACGGTACTCCTGCCGCCGACGCACCAAGAGGGAGACTTGGGACTGAAAGCATCAATCCCGAAGCCTCCCCCCCAGGGCCGAAGGAAGAAGTCCGTGCACTGAACTCTGACCCAAGAGCCGGAGTCGGAGCAAGGGTCGGGCCCGACCCTAACACCTCCACTGGTTCCACCAGCACCTGCTCCAATGGTGCCGAAGCTGTTGGAGGAGGAAATACAGTAGGGGGGTGGACCATCGACTCCGAAGCCAAATGGGCTGGAGCCGAAACCATCTTTTGGAACACCGGAGACTGGAAGAGTCGAAGGAGCACCCTGTCGATGTCCGAATCAGGCATCTTGGATGATCTCGAGGATACCGATCGGGCCCGAACCGATTTCTCCATCGGCTCCGAAGGGCTCGGGGACTGGCTCCGAAATGACTCAACAATTATCGGCTCCGAGGAAACTTTCAAGGAAATTTCCCTCGGTGCCGATAAGGACTTTGGCTCCGAGGGGGAAGAGTCTGAGCCGATGACCCTTATCGGCTCCAATATCAGTGGAGCCGATAAGGGTGACCGCCTCGATGCCCCAGACCTCGGCTCCGAAACCAGAGGGGTCGAGGCTGGAGGCATCGAGGCAGACCGTTCCGACCTCGGCTCCGAAGTCCGTGGAGCCGATGGAGAAGTCTGCTTAGTTTTCTTAGCGGTCGGTTCCGACTGACTGGTCGGAGCCGACACTTTCCTCTTTTTAGAAGGAGACGGAGAGGAGGATAAAGCCTCCTCGAAGGAAGGCTTGATTAATCCTTTGAGGATTAATTTGTTTTTCCTCTCTTGGAGGACTCTGTAAGAAAACGCATGGCATACACTGCACGATTCTTGCAGATGTTTTGCACCTAGACAATAGACGCACGAGGAGTGGTCGTCCGTAATGGACATTTTGAAGCCACACCTCGTGCACTTTTTAAACCCGGAGGGTTTATGCTCTTTAGACATAATCAGGCTAAAAAATAGATAACCACAAGTAAACAACAAAGGGTTTGACACACAAGAACCAAAATATATATGCCACTGGATTAGTGTTAAATATTTAAACTAAAGAACTTTTTTTTTTTTTTTTTACACACAAGATTGAAAGAGAAAGGGAGAAAAAGAGGGTCAAGACCTTCTAACTTAAACGGGTACTTGACCCACACACAACTACTAAAGTAGTAGTAACCACAGGGGAAGGCCCCTCTAACTTAAACGGGAACCTTCTCTGACAGGAAAAAACACGAAAATTTCAACCAAATTCCACAAAAACACTCGTACACAAAGAATAGCCGTTAAAACAGCTTTTGGTTTTAAATGAAGCAAATACTGACAGGAAAAAAGCCTAATAATAGTACTTAGCCCAGCCAATGTTGAGACCACGTCCAAGCTCTGTAAGCGGCAAACGAGATCTGGGGGATTAGTGGTGATGCATCCTGGGATAAAGATAGCTCAGCCAATTAGAGGCCTCGCTCTATAGCATAAGCGTGCCGAGTCGGAGCCGAGGGATCGGCTCCGAACCCATCAGTCAGAATGTAGGCGAGATAGGATCACATAACATCTTGCTTTTTTGTTGTTTTTTGCCAAGTTAGTAAAGTGCACAGTTTGTAGATTGTGAACAATCATTGACTGCAATTGTGATATTAGTATAATACAGACATTATCAACACAGTAAAAATTTTGCTGCAGCCGTGACAACACATGAGATGAAGGAAAAACATGGAGGGGAGGGATTTGTTACATTATGAAAACAAATGCAAAAACCAAGGAAAATGTAGACATCTCAGCCTATAAGCAGACCAACTGGTATGTGACCTGTGTCCTGGGGTAGATGGTATGTGGAACATCCACCAGAATGTGGCTACAGTGGTGAGTACTCCATTGTATGTAAGACAAGTACTGAGTATGTGCAGGACATCCACATCAAAGATCATAATACCTCCATAGTTCACAGCCTTCATCACACCAATAACTGAGTACAATGGACCCTTCATCGTGTACCTCACTACACATCTTCCAGTGATGTGTAACTGAAGTGTAACACCTTTGTCATACTGAGCTACCAAAAATCTTATTGGCCATACCTAGGTATTCTTTTTGTTGCATAAACACTACTGCTTGATGGTGCAGAACACTCATCAAGATCTTACACCAGATGCATGTGTGATACCTGTTCTGGTGATGCACACAGTAGTGATGCACACAGTACATACATAGCTGTTTGACAACATTGATGGCATGGGCTACATTCATGACAGTGTGGATTATGCTATATATCTATCTATCTATATATATATATATATATATATATATATATATATATATATATATATATATATATATATATATATGCCATGCACACCAGTCAACTAGCCTGGATTTATTATAAAGTCACATACACATATAGCAGTGTCCCTCCTAACATCTCCAGCAGATGATGTGCTTAATTACCCAGACAGACATGTCATAATAGTGGTACAAGTCTGTTCATGCAGAACCATCTATGATCACTCAGAATAAGTTCATCGGAGCAGAGTGGTTTAACCCTGCTTTGCTCGGGTTTGCTCCGCGCCACCCCTGCCCCCAAATCCCACTCGTCCCTAGTGCTGCTAAATTTATTACCCATAAACCACTCCCCCACCTTTTTAACCAATCAGCAATAACCAGCTAATCTATAGCTCCATCCAACACCTATAGGTTTGACTCCTTAAATTCAATACCAACAATATGACCCAGATAGTCACAATAGTAGTACCCAAAATAGCCTTACCATTATCACTACTACCACTGATCCTTATCTCACATCATATAACCACTTATGAAAATCAGTCTTACCTAGGATTCCACTATCTGGTGTGCCAAACTTCCACCCCCCTAGCCTCTATCACAATCAGCTACTTTAAAACTCCCCTCCCTTCCAACTCCATTATCCCAACTACTATCAACCAATTAAACCCAGTAATATTAGCCTTAAAGCCAGACACTATCAAAAACTTATAAATAAACTACTGAAACTCATAGTCATCTTAAAGAGCAACCTTATGAAGGATGGAGACATTCACCCAAACCCTGGCCCATCCTCAACGGCTGTCCCTAGCTCCCATACTTACAATCCTACCATCATAACCCTGTCAAATCGGCCCCATAATTCATTCCTGGCCTGCCATCTTAACACACATAGCTTAAATAACAAAGTCCATAACCTACATGCCCTCTTAGCTGTTTATACCCCAGACATATTTTGCCTTACAGAAACCTTGTTAAAACCTACAACTAAGGATAATGAAGTAACTCCCCCTGGGTATAACATACTTAAATTAGGCCGGAACATGAGGAAGGGTGGTGGGGTAGCTTTGATATACAAGTCTACCCTGTTACAAAGGACATTAAACAACCACCCCTGATTAATAATGCAGAAATCCTTATTACCAGAATACAAATAAATAAAAACAAATGTAAATACATTGCCTGTGTATACATTACCCCAGGTAAGAACGCTAATGGCCTAGAGAATATCCTGCACTGGTTATCCACTAACTACTCCAGGAAACCATTGTACTGGGAGACATCAACATTGATTGGTACACCTGTTCCTCAGACTCTCCTACTACCCACACTAACCTACACAGGTTTACACAAACCATATCCTCCCCCACCAGGTTCAGTAAACTCAATAGCAAGGAAAGCACCCTAGACAGGATACTTATTAATGGCCATCCCCAAATGTACAAGTCAGGGCCTCCGCCAGATGATCTAAATGACCACTGTCTTACTTATCTTATTAAGCTTAGAGAAGACAACCCCAATCAGCCTACCTACAAAACTATTAGAAGCAATAAAAACTTTAACCTTGATAATTTTCAAAAAGAACTCAAAGCTTGCCATTGGTCAGTCCTAAAACAACTTCCGACTACTTCAGTACCAAATCCCTTACCATCCTTGATTCCCACGCTCCGACCAGAACTATTAAAACCAAATCAAAAATTGCACCACAGCTTTCAAAAGACACTAAAGCTAAAATCTTACTTAGAAATAAAGTATGAGCCACATGGCATGCTTCGAAAGCCCCACTAGACCAACTCAGATTCCGACAGTTAGGGAACAATATCAAAAAATCTATAATTCTAGATAAGAAAAGATACTACGGCCATCTGCAACAGAAACACCAAAGCAAACCTGAAAGGTTTTGGGCTGCAATAAACAAACTCCTTCACCCAGGCCACACCACCCCATCCCCTTCAGTAGCCAATCTCAAACCTCCAGAGGACATTGCAAATACCTTCAACAGCTTCTTCACAGAGACTATCCAGTCTCTAGGCAGCCAACTCACTCCCACCTGCTCTAATTTAAGTATTGACATATCCAGTACACAGCCCTTCTTCAGTTTTCAACCTGTACCTACTCCTGTTATCCGAGCCCTAATTAAGAAACTAAAACCTACCACTCTAGCTGCTGATATCCTCCCTGCAGAGCCGCAGACGCCATAGCACATCCTATCTCTATTCTGATCAACAGAACTATTTCCGAAGGTACCATCCCCTCAATCTGGAAAATATCCCATGTTATACTTCTCCATAAAGGAGGTAACTCCAAAGAACTGTCAAACTTCAGACCAATAGCCATTCTGTCACCCCTAGCTAAAATTATGGAGAAATGTGTCCACAAACAACTTACGTACCATCTTATTCAAAACAAGTTATTGTCTGACTCTCAGCACAGCTTTAGACCACACCATAGTACCATCTCAGCTCTCCTATCTTTCCCTGATGTCATTAATCACAATCATAATAATAAACTTTCCTCTGCACTCTTTCTTGATCTCTCCAAGGCCTTTGATATGGTCAGCTATCAACTTCTCCCCCACACTCTGAACGCTGTCTCCTTAGATCCCCACTCTCTACAATAGGTCCAATCCTACCTTTCTGGTTGACAACAAGCAGTCCTTTGGCAGGACAAGCTATCCACCTGCCTTCCCATCAATCTAGGAGTCCCTCAGGGCTCTATACTAGACCCCCTGCATTTCTCCATCTTTATAAATGATCTCCACTCCATCATCCCAAATGCCACCTGCTTTCGATATGCAGATGATTCCACTTTGATCTACTTGGCCAACTCTCCGACAAACGTATTGTCACTAACCCAGAACACTTTCAGCGCAGTTGAAAATTGGCTAGCTAATCACCTACTGATCTTGAATCCCAGCAAAACTAAACTGCTTCTTTTTTCCCCAACCTGCAGGTCCTCCCCTCCATTCTTCACCACAGACTCCAAAAATGGCACCATCATCTCTCCTGAAGACCGAACCAAGCTCCTAGGAGTTATAGTAGATAATGACCTCAAATCTGACATCCATATAAATCACACTATCAAGAGCATTAATAAAAAACTAGGCTCCCTTTATAAGATCAAACCTTTCCTTACGCCTCTTGCTGGAACTGCTATCGCCCATTCCCATCTACTCTCTACCCTTCTGTATGCATCCGCTCTATTCACCAACCTGAACAAAACCGACCTTAACAAACTATCCTGCTGTTACAACCACATTGCCAGATTTGCTACTGGACAGCATTTAGGACATACCACTGTCATAATCTAAAGATGTTAGGGTGGCTTGAACTGCCTACTCTGTTGCAGTCCAATCAGCTCATAGTAGCTCATAAAATCCTCTACCAATCTGATAACACACCTGCACTTAAAAATATTATCTGCCCCCATAGTTCCCTTAGGTCATTACGCTTATCTGACAGACTACTGGTGCTCACCCTCAAAGCTAACAACTCTGCAGGGGATGCTCTGCCAACTCTTTTGGCAAATTATGGAACCTTCTTCCTGCAGACATTACCCAAAAAACCTCTCTGCCCCTATTCACAAAAAACTCAAAACCATATTAAATCACACTGGTTATGTCCTTGCTCTAACCCTGACTAGAACCATCTCTGTAACCTTTATTAGATATCACTTTTGTACCTACCTATGTATGCTTTATTACATATGAATGTTTTTCATGAACAGCTTGCTCTGTCAATGTATGTATCTTAGGTGTAATATGTTTTATTGGAATTAATTTGCGTGTTATTATGTGGAGCTTTTCTCTCCGGGCCTCCACTGAAAATGGACACATATTTAGTTGGACTATCCCGGTCAACAAATGTAAAAAAAAAAAAATAAATAAATAAATAAAAATAACATATGTTGTGTCAGAGACATGGTATTACTGATGGTATTCTTCTGATATTGTCTGTGATTGTGTGTGCTTCTTTTACTGTTGTCCATGGGCCTGTAACTGTGTCCCACTTTTTGGAGACCTGTTCTGACATTACACTCATATTCAGGCATATAAGTTTGCACAGCTTCACAATAGGCACACAACTCCAATTGTATATTACATCCCTGACAGATGCCCTCTCCATTGTTCATGCTAGGATGCTTATCTTACAAAGACATACCTTCTCCATTGTTATGTCACCTTGTCTGACAGTCACATGATATACATTTTTACTATGAAGTCCATACTGCACCATGTTGACATGTGATTAGTGTTCCTGCTACAAGTGTCTTCCATTCACATGCACTCATCTGCTGTATATTACAATGTTTCACCTGTCCTCTTTCCCTGTGTTCATTCCTACAATTTATCTGTGCGTCCCCAAGCAATACAAATACTTTCCCCGACTGTTTATTTTAAATGGCAGTCCAAGTACCCTTACAGATCATTTACGTAACTTTTGTACAGAATAGCTTGAATGGGTTTGTACACTACTCTGCACTGTATACACTGTCCTGTACTGTGTTTGGCACATATACATTACTATATAATAAACCTGGTAATCTTTGTGGCATTCCAAGCAAGCCCGTTATCCTAGATTGCTGTAAAAGAAAAAGGTTCACTATCCATGCTGGACTACATGGTTTCCTGGCCGCCACCACTTTTGGCTGCCATGAAACCTCTCGTTTACATTTAAATGCAGTGCACAGCATGAATATATTATTAGCACTGCTGCTTATTGAGCAAACATGTAAACTCTGTGTAGGCTTCAAGCAAAGCCTACACGGAGTTTATTGAAACTCGCTGAGTAAATATTCTGTGATAAATGAATAACTTCCATCTTCAGGCGGTCCTTTTTTAAGAAAGTGATTCCTCCATAGTTCACTTTTTTATACCTAAACCTCATGGGTACACAATTTGGGAAGAGAAGGGGCATATTGATTTTGATCTGCATGAAAATTCTCATTGTCAGCACTACTAATAAAAACATTATGCCTGGTACAGTCAAACTATTAGCTTGTAGTCTCTTGCAACATGGCAAAGCTTATTATTAGCATTAGTATTTTGGCATATAGAATAGAGTAAGGAAGAGACTACATTAAAAATACTTTTAGTGCATTAGTAAGGTCATAACATCTAAACTAAAGGGTCAAGTTTCAGGATGAGTATGAGAAAGCATTACTTCAGTGACAGAAAAGTACACAAAGGAATGGTATCCCAAAATGGTTAATACAGAGCAAAATAAGTGAACTGTTAAATAGATCATAGAATAACTTACAAAAAAAAAGAAGTAGACAGATGAAGGAGCATCTCTAAGATAGTAGCAGCATCAATCAGGCAGGATAGCTGGTAAACCATTTAGCTTCTACTGCTAGCCTAAATGTGTGTGTTTGTATGTAGGGTGTGTGTGTGTGTGTCTGTGTGTGTGTGTGTACGTGTTTTGTGTTTGTATTTGTGTTCTGAAATCAATCACAGTCTTGTCTCTGTATGTATGAATGAATGAATGTGATGTACGCACACGTGTGTGTGTGTGTGTGTGTGTGTGTGTGTGTGTGTGTGTGTGTGTGTGTGTGTGTGTGTGTGTGTGTGTAAAACCAGCTGTGTGGCATGAAGGGATGGACCTTGATTATGACCTAGATGTCCAATCTTTGGCATGATACTGCTGAGCCTGCTCACCTGTCTCAAAGGGTAGCTTGGGTGCAGGTATCATGGGATGGATACCTCACCTTTAAATCCCAGACTGACACCAGAAATAAAACATTGTCACCTGCCTAAAAGTGGTCAATGCTGCTAGTGGACAATATATTTCATGGAAATGGGTCTCAAAGCCCTTCACTTGTTTCAGGCATACACAGAGGAATATTAGAACTTAAAAACAAAAATGAAAAAAAAAATGCTCACTGGTTGACAAGAGGAGAACATTTGGTAGGGAAATAGGTATATAGACATAGATAGAAATATACAAACACAGACACAGATATATATATATATATATATATATATATATATATATATATATATATATATATATATATATATATATATATATATATATATATATATATATATATATATATATGGGTTTACTTTATATGGCCAACATTTCATAAAGTCGACTTTCATATGGCCGAGACCATATGATCGACTTTCAGAAAGCCGATCATGTAAAGTAAACACAAAAAAACACAATGAACACTTACCTAAAAACTGTTAGCAGGGGGGCTATGCACCCCCATGGGCACTCTGCCCCCCCCATAACTTAAATATACCAACTACGAGATCGCACTATAGTGCGGAAAAGGCACATTTTCCCATTCCACACTGTATGGAGATAGCAGTTCCCCATGGTTGACTTTTCAAAAGTCGATCATATGGTCTTGGCCATATGAATTTCAACTATGTGAAAAGTCGATCATGGGAAGGGGACCCATATATATATCTATATATATATAGAGAGAGAGAGACAAAGATACAGAATAGCTCATATATGTGTGTGTGTGTGTGTGTGTGTGTGTGGGGGGGGGTACTCTAGCTTAGACGAGGGCAGCCAACAGTCTATGATGTTAAAATGTGGATGGAGTTTTGGCTGTTGCTAACATTATAGTCTATCCTGATTGGTTAATGATGTCACATATTGTCTAAAATGGACTATGGACAGGCTGAATGGTTTCACCAAGTTTGAAAGACTCCAGTCATATTGGTTTGCAAACATACACAAGGAACCAACATCTTGTCCCACTGGTGCTTGAACTTACATTGGAAGGGGTTTTGATGAATCATTCATGAACTCTATTTGGATCACTGGTTTTTACTAGTGGATGGTAGCACAGTCTACTAATGACATAACAAAAGGTATGGCTCAGAGAATCAGTAGCTGAGACATTCATGACCTCTGTAATAAAGTTTGTTTTTATTAATTCAGTAAATTAGTGTGTCTTACCTCTGTCACTCCAGGATAAGTCTGAGTTTCCAGTCTGTTGGTAATAGACTGTAGGAAGGAAAGCACCTCTTGGCAGGCATCTGAGAAGGGCTCAATTTTCTAAAGAAACAAAAACAGGGAAACAGTTCCATTAAACCTGTGCAGAACACAGTATATAGTTAATGCTTTCCAATTTCTACGTTTTAATTATTTTAAATAAATGTTTTGGTTCCCTTGCTGATTTCAAGCCAATTAGAACCACTCCCAGCAGACAGCAGAAGTAAATGCAGTGGCTACAGCACTGAGGCAGGCACACTGCCTGCTAAGACCTTTCTACTTATGCCCTATGCATAATTCCCTATGCAATCTTCATATTTCTTTTTAATTTCTCCAAGTCTTTTTTGTTTCTAAATACCATGACCCCATTCCTAAGTCAAATTATGATTAAAGTTCATGAAATTAGTATTGTTTCAATCTTTGATGTTAGCCAGAAGTGCACTTCGTAGAACCTGCAATGTGCCCAGTAATGACTTCTTCTGCAATTCCTACTCAGTTATATATCGTTAATATTTCTAAGTACGACTGTAAATTCTTTTTTACAAGACACATTGCTCCTACCAGTATTGCAAATATCTGAGTATCCTTCTTCCACATTGACCTCATTTCTGCCTGCAAATTCGGGTATTTTATGACTTTGTGTCTCTGTATGTAAGACACTGTAGTCACTGGGTGTAGCAGTTTCAATGATCAATGGTAATTTTGTCTTCTTTTCATGGACTACTATAGCTGGTTTTCTCACATCTAGTTTTTGAACTTTTGGTAATGGGTGATCCCATGTGATATAAACTTCATCATTTTCTATTTTCTATTGATTTGTGGCTCTTGTTTCCAATGTTTTTCAGCTACTTCAATATTATAATGTTTGCACATTGCCCAGTGTAACAGTCTTGCCATATTATTACACCTTTCAGTATACAGTCCTTCTGCTATTAGTATATCACAGCCAGCAACAAGATGTGCGACTGTTTACAATTTTGTTTTACAAAACCTACACTGTCTGTTTCTCCACATGTTCAATGGACTTTGTAAACCAGCATGTATGTAGTCCACTATCTCAGGCCACCAATATTAACCTTTCATCTTTTGCTTGAAATTCACTTCTCATTAACTATTCCTGCATTTGATCCTGATCAACATGAGGTTGTTCCAAGAGTTTTCTGTATCTGCAAATATATTTATGCATTTTCCACATTTCTTGCCTTCTCATCTAATAAGTCACCTTATATTCTTTCAAAATTTTTTTGGCACGTTTATTTACTGTCTGATTCTTATCTACTTCTGGTTTGATGCCCTTCCTGCTTAACACTGATATGCTTCTGCTAAACTAAGCAGGGAAGTTATCTTAGAGTTATTCTCCTCATGTTTTAAAACGTTCACTATGTTTGGGTCTTGTGAGGTTAGGAGATGTGTGAAGTCCTATGATTGCAGATCATTTCATGCAATCAATTTTGTGGAGACCCATACCTCCTTCAGAATGGGGAAAAAGAAGTTATGTACCTACCATAACGTTCCATGTTAGTTGTCCTTCATCTCGCCTTCCTTCTTGCTGGATGAGTTGGTCGGCTCCGACTCAGCCACTTTCTATAGCTCGAGATCTCTTTACTGGCTCGAGGCTACCCCTTATCCCAGAATGCCCAGCGTCAGCTACCCAGATCTCATTTGAGATAGCTCACACTAGACATAATCATAGAAGACAATCCATTATTATTAAACCTGGATATACAGTAAATTGTCATGGTTTGCATGGGAAGCAAATAAGAACAAAACAAGTTAGCCAGTGAAACCATTGAAAAACTCTCAATCCTCGAGGAAGGGGGAAGTAGGAGGGACGCAAGAAGGAAGGCGAGATGAAGGACAACTAACATGGAACATTATGGTAGGTACATAACTTCTTTATGTTAAGTTGTCCAATCTCACCTTCATTCTTGCTGGATGGGACAGCGTCCCTAGCACCTCAATCCTGGGTGGCTCATTGGAACAGACTCTTCAGAACCGTGGAACCAAAGGAAGCCCTGCCTCGGGAGACCACATCTACTTTGTAATGAGAAATAAATGTATGAAGATCTGCCCAAGTAGCTACTGTACAAATTGAATCTATGGGCAATCTAGATTGAAAAGCTACAGAAGTAGCTAATGACCTGGTTGAATGACCTTTGGGTCTTGCTGGAAGATCTTTTTGTCGCAAATGGTAAGTACAGGCAATGGTGTCTGATAACCATTTTGATAAGGTTACTTTAGAAATTGGAAGGCCTTGTTTGTTGTTAGCAAATGAAAGGAACAACTGATCTGATTTTCTCAGCTTTTTAGTTCTATGGAGATAGAAACGTAGTTGTCTATGCACATCCAGTTGGTGTAATCTGTATTCTGCCTTGTTGGAATGATTAGGGAAAAAGACAGGAAGTTTAATGGATTGATTCAAATTGTGTTCTGAACAAACTTTAAGTAGAAAAGATGGGTTGGTTCTCAGAGAAACTCTGTCTTTGTGAAAAACCAGGTATGGCGGGTGAACACATAGGGCATGGAGTTCTGAAACACGTCTGGCAGAAGTAATAGCAACTAGGAAGAGAGTTTTCAAAGAGAGAAATTTCAAAGAACATGATGCTGCAGGTTCAAAGGGTGGCAGTATCAAGGAGGCCAGAACCAAATTGAGATCCCAAGGTGGAAGAGGCTCTCTCACTGGGAGTCTGAGTAGAGATGTACCTCTCATGAAGGACTTACAGAGTTTGTGAGACATTATGCTTGAGTTAAAAACTCCGATGTGAAAATTTGAAATGGCAGCTAGTTGCACTCTGATGGTAGCAGTAGCTGCACCAGATTGAAACAGTTCTGCTAAGAAATCCAAAATTTCATGTACTGGAGCTGTAAAAGGATCTAAATTCCTGGGTTCTGCCCAGTAAGAGAATCTTTTCCATTTGCTAGCATAAACTTTCCTTGTAGTTGTCTTATGGGAGGAAACAATAATATCACGCACTGCTGGGGAAATATTGGGGATCCTGGCTAAGATTGGAAGTGGAGTAACCAAGCTGTGAGCTTGAGAGATTTGAGGGATTGATGTAACCCACCTGACTGATGAATCAAGAGGTCCAGCACTGGGTCCAGAACCCAAGGCTGGGCTAGAAGGTGGGGGTGAAGGAACGGAAACCAAATGTGTCGAGACCCATAGGGGGCAATGAGGATCATCTTGCAACCCAACAATTTTCATTTCTGAATGACGTTTGGAATTAGGGGGAAGGGGGGGAAAGCATAAAGGAGTCCCTGAGGCCAATCTTGGACTAGAGCATCCCTGGGTGTCTGACCCAGAGGAGGAACAAGGGAAAAGTAGCTGCTGCATTTGTTGTTGAGGGGAGAGGCAAATAGATTGCAGCAAGGCTAGCCCATTTGAGGAAAATAAGATCCACAATTTCCTGTTTCAGAGACCGCTCGTGCCACATGAGGATAGCCCTGCTGAGCCTGTCCGTTATTACATTGGATTTCCCAGGGATATGCATTGCTGTTAGAAAACATTGGGAGGAAATCGCCCATTGCCACAGTCTGAGGGCCTCTCGGCACAAGGGGTAAGACCTGGTTCCGCCATGTTTGCTGATGTACCAAACCACTGACATGTTGTCCATCTGTATTGCAATAGTCCTGGCAGGGAGACAGTCTTGAAGAGCTTGCAACTCTAGGAGCACTGCTCCATCTCCAGGACGTTGATGAGCAAGTGGTACTCGTGAGGTTGCCATGTGCCTTGGACTGTCTTCCCTAGATAATGCCCCTCCCACCCTATCAGGGAAGTGTCCATGGTCACTGTGGCAACCGGATGGGATTCCATAAAAAGGTCTGCCCTGAGTCGCTAGTGGGGAGACCATCCACCAGGAAAGGTGTATTTTGCAAGATTCCATAATTAGCATCATGTCAGATATGTGTAATTCCTGGAAGGACCATTGTGTGAAAAGAAGCCACTGAAGGATTCTCATGTGAAAGCGTGCTAAGGGAACTAGAAGAATGGCTGCTGCCATGGACCCTAGAGCTTAATGGACATATTTGACTTGAATTCTTTTGCTCCTCAGGAGAAGTGACACCTGTTGTTGAATAATGGAAACTCTTTCCTGAGGCAATTTTACAATCATTTTTCTTGTGCCTAGCTCTGCTCCTATGTATGTAATAGATTGACAGGGCAATAAGGCAGATTTTTCGAAGTTTATTGTGATGCCTAGTTGAGCACAGGATGTGATGGTGTAATCTTGTGCATCTATAAGTTGTTGCTTGGTGGTAGCAGTGAGGAGCCAGTCGTCTAGATAAGGAAACACCTGGAATCCTGAGCCGTAACTACTGCCATGCATTTGGTGAACACCTGGGGGCTGTGCTGAGACCAAAGGGCAGAGCTCTGAATTGGTAATGACTGGCCCCTAGCCGGAATTGTAGAAATCTCCTCAACTGTCTGTCCATTTTTATATTAAAGTACGCATCCTGAAGATCTATGGAGCACATCCAATTTTCCTGACTCAGAAAGGGGAGAATGGACTGCAGTGTTACCATTCAGAACTTTTCTTTTTGTACAGATATGTTTAATCTTCTGAGATCCAGAATTGGTCTCCAGTCCCCTGTCTTTTTGGGCACTAAAAAGAATCTTGAGTAAGTTCCGAATCCTACTTGGTCTGCAGGGACCTCCTGGATGGCTCTTTTTTTCTAGCAGTCTTGAAACTTCTGTGACTTCCTGATCCCATAGATTAGGTGGAACATCTGGGATGGATTTTTTTGAAACAAGAGGGGGGTGATGGAAGAGAATTTTGTAACCTCCGGATATAATGGATAGCACCCATTTGTCTTTTGTAATATTTTGCAAGGTGATTGGGTACAATGAAAGCCTTCCCCCAACTGCCTCCAGAGTTGAGCAGTCGGCATCCCTTAAGGGATGCTGATAGGGTTTGGAAGAGAACGTATCTCTGTCACCCTGATTTTGCGGAGCCCCTCTGCCACGAGGGTGGTGTCTGCCATTATTACTGTTTCCCTCTCTGCCCCTAGGGGAAAAATCACCACGTGCATCAGGCAAGGGTCCCTGGGATTTTTGAAACCACATCTTTCCACCCTTCTGACCCTTTGGGTATGGTCTGGTAGGAGTGGAAAAACGGACTCCCACATCAGAGAGCATCTTGCCTTTCCTGCTGGCACCTGATAAGCATGTCTTTCACCTGTGGCCCAAAGAGAGAGGAGCCATCAAAGGGGGTATTGGTGAAGGACGCTCTAAAATGTTCCGCAAACTGACACAGCCGCAGCCAAGAATGTCTCCTAAGAGCCACTCCTGTTCCTGCAGCTCTGCTTGCTCCATCGGCTGCATACAAAATAAGCCTCATGGAGGAGTTGACTACTGAATTTAAAGTCGCCAGCTGGGTAGCTACCTTGGCTGAAGCTCCCTCAGCTGTGGGATCTTGTAGGGTATCTCCAAGCTCTTTTAGGAGATCCCTCTGAAGTCTAGTAAAATGGGAAAGATAGTTCAGGGACCTAGGGGAGAAGGTCGCTGATGGAAACATTCACTTCCCATATATGTCCATTGTATGAGACTTTTTATTCGGTGGCTGGACAGATGAGGAGGTTTCAGCTAACTCTCTCTTTGTGGCTGCTGCTATCACCATGGCATCAACTGGGATACTTTTAGTCAGGAATTGTTTGTTTTGGGGAGCAGTGATAAATTTATTAGGTCTCCTTGGGACAGGTTCCACGGAATCTGGAGCTGACCAAGCCTTTCAAGACACTATGGACATGAGTGGATCAAAAAGCGGAGACACCCAGGAGGTGGAAGGTCGGGAACCAAATGCGTCCAGGTATACAGACTCATCCTCAGAGGGGGCTAGGGAAGTCCAGCTATGCCTCTGCCTAAGAATCTCGAGGATGTCCAAAAAGGAAACATCTTCAGAGGGGGACCTTGGGGACCCCTCCGATTCATTCAGGTCTGTATCTGAGATGACAGACTCAGAGGAGTCTTGGTGCATCCTCTTGCACTCTTTCTTCTGAGAAGCCTGCCCAGAATGCTCTGGGGAGGTTTCAGAAGAAGAGGGATCACCCAATGCGGTGTCCTCGGGCATAGGTTCCCTATGCTTTGGGGCTGGAGGAGGAGCAGAGGTTGGCACAGGTACCGAAGGGGACGGGGCTGATGGGACCGGTAGTGGGGCCATCTGTGGGGACAGCACTCTCCGCATGACCTCAAAAGCATCACGGTCTCGACACAGAGGGCTCTGGCTCCGAGGCCGATGTGGGAGCCGAGATCAACCGGGCCGACGCTCTGAGAAAGAGAGCGGGGTTGGACAAGGGTCCGATGCCACTCCCCCCCCCCCCAGAGCCGACGAGAGAGCTTAGCCGCCCAGATACCTTGATGGAAGGAAGAACCAAGGTAATCAGAGCTGAAGAGGATTTCATCAGAGCCGAAGGAACCACTATTGGAACATCCATGGACTCCGGCTCTGAACTAAGCACAGTTGGAGGAGGAATCGATATCGAAGCGAATGGAGCCAAGGCCTGTTGAGGCGGGCTCAAAAGCAATTTTGCAAGGGTCTGTGACTTTAGCAACCTACTAACCACTCTCTCCACGTCCTGATCTGATAACCTTGATGATCAAGAGGAGTGAGAAGATGAGCGATGAGTGGCTGTGCTCTGAAGTAAGGGTGATTGTGGCACTGAGCGAATTGTCTCCAATGAAGGAAACCTAGCTCTTTTGTAGCTCCGAGACAGCTCCGAGGTAACAGTTGGAGATGATGGAGGAGTAGTCTTGTCTGTGCTAGAGGGCACTGACACACTTGGTCTGTCAAGCTCACAGGTCGGTTCCGAACATGGAGCAGATGGCTTGACTGACTTCAAAGATTTCACTGGCTGAGATGCTTTAGCCGGAGAATCCTGTTTCAACAATCCACGGAGGATTAGCTTGTTTTTCCGCTCCTGCAGAACTCTTGGACTAAAGGCATGACAAATAGAGCAAGAGTCCTGCAGGTGCAGAGCCCCCAAGCAGTACACACTACTAGTGTGCCCATCTGTCAGAGACATCTTCTGACAGCATGAGTCACACTTTTTAAACCCTGAGGTTTTAACTTCCTTGGACATTTTGAGAAAAAAGGAAGGAAGTACCACAAAAAGACACACTACAATAATAAAAAATTATATTGATAAAAATCTTAAAGGACAGCCTCTAACTTAAATGGCTGTCCTTAAGGGGGGGGGGGACTCTCTAACTTAAACGCGTTCAGGGAATAACAGACGGCCTAGCGACTAAGGGGTGATGGCCAACACAATACAAAACACAACAAAGGACAAGATAAGGGGTTTACGACTAAATAAACTTACAAACTACTATAAACAGAGAAAAAAATACTAACTTTTCAAATAAATTATTTAACTTAAAACAGAGAAAAAAGTTATACTAAGCCTGAGCCAGTATTGACGCAACCTCGCAGTTAAAGTGTCAAATGAGATCTGGGTAGCTGACGCTGGGCATTCTGAGATAAGGTGTAGCCTCGAGCCAGTAAAGAGCTCTCGAGCTATAGAAAGTGGCCAAATCAGAGCCAAGGATCGACTCCGAACCCATCCAGCAAGAACGAAGGCGAGATTGGACAGCTTAACATTATATAGTTTTGGTATACACAGATTTTTATAAATCATTTGATAAGCATGAAGCATCTGTCTTGTTTTTTGTTCAACCAATCCAACAACTTTTGGGGCCAGTCAATCACTCTAAAACTGTAGGTTAGGGCAGGAAGAGCAAATTGATTTATAGCTTGGACTTTGTTCCTAGATGTCAGCGCTGTTTTCAGTATTACGCCTAATATTCTCTACTAAGTTTTATTTGCATTTGTTCATGTTTTATTGTTGATCCTTCATCAATTCTCAAATATTTATACACTCCCTCTTGCTCAGGTTCTTTTATATTATATTCCTGTCCCATGCTGATGTTTCCTTGGTGCTGCCGCTTTCCTGCTTTAAAGGTTGCTTTTGCACATTTATCAAGACCAAATGACATTCTTATATCATCTGAAAAAGTTTTGACCACTTGCAGTTCTGCTTTCAGTTCCTCATCTGATGAACTATACAGTTTTAAATCAACCACCCAAAAGAAAGTGAGAAGTCACTTTGTTGCTTTCTGGGAGCCATATTGTAGACGTGACCTAATCTGTTATGCAGACAGGCTAATAAGTTAAAGGCAAGACAAAAGAGCAGCGGTGACAAAGAGTCACCCTGGAATATCCCCTTTCAATTTTTATCCCTGAAATAATAATTTGTCCTTTACCGTGGCTTAACTGCAAAGTGGTTTGCCACTGTTTCATGGTCAGTGTAATGTAATCGATCAATGTAGGGTGTATCACATACATTTTTAAGCACTCTTTTATCCATGAATGTGGGATACTGTCAAATGCTTTTTTGTAGTCTATCCATGCCATACTTGGATTCTTCCCCTTTTTACAGTTCTCTATTATGACTTTATTTAACAACAAATGATCCTTTGTTCCATATGACGTTCTTTTACCTTTTGTTCTATTGTAATGACTGAGTTTTCTTCTAAATGACTATAAAGTCTGTCAACATCAATTCCAGTGTATAGTTTATACATTGTCGGAAGGCAAGTTATTGGTCTATAGTTTTTTAGGATTAGGATTGTAGGTTTGCACTTAAGTAGGAGTATTGTTTTTCCCTGTTGTTAACCAGGTTGGTGTCGGTTCGGGGTGTGCATACAAATAGTTCTTACTCATAGCTAAATCTTCATGTAAAGCTGCTAATACTTTTAGCCAGAAGTTAGGTGCTGCATCTCGGCCTGGGGTTTTCCAATTAGCAGTTTTTCTTAACTTTGTATAAATCTCTCTGGACATTACTTCATCCCATTTCATATCCTGTACATTTGAACTTCTTATTCTTTCTTTTACTTCTTCTACCTATTCAGCATTATTATTGTCCACACGATCTTCTCAGACATTTCTCCAAAATGCATCTATTTCTTCATTTTTTGGGGGTGATTCAATTCCTTTTGCCTTGTTTCTCAACTTTCTGTAAAACTTTTTTGGGTCATCAATAAATTGCTTTTTTGTACTTTTTCTTTATATTTATCTGCATATCTTCTAAGGTTTTCTGCCTGTGCTGATATTTTTAGTTTATTATTTGCAATAGTGTAGGATAAATACTGGTCTGGTCTGATACTGTGCATTGCTTTTATCATGTCTCTCTTTGAATATGTTTGTTGATCTCTTCCCCATTCTATACTCTTGTAACAGTGACACTTCTTGTCTTAATTGCTTTATAGTTTTCTCTATGTGATACTTCCATGATGGCATCTGATTTCTTCCCTACCTTTCACTTACTGCCCTGTGTTTTTGGGGTAAGAATATATCTGTGATTAATTTAGCTGCACAGTAATATATCCTACTTACTTCTGTTATATTGCATAAATTTCTATGAGCAGTCTGTGTTTGTTTTATCAAACTTCTAACTTTTTTGGGTTTTATTGACTTTTTGTAGTCTATTTCTTTCATTGATCTTAATATGTCTGTTTCTATTAAATCAAGCAACTCTTCTCTTAGATCATTTTCTTCTAAACTGAAGACACATTTTTTTGTTCTCCATTTCTTGTGGGAAATTTACAGAAAGTCCCAGAACATCTTCCTGTGCCACATTCTCTTCAGATTCATCCTGTGTCAACCATTGCGCTTTCAAAAAGGAACTCACTGGCCTATCACTCTACACGATTCTCTGCTTCAGAGTTGCCACATTTTGCTGTTCCTTCTCTTTCTGTACAATTTTAACTGAACGTTTGTACTGGTTTCCTACGGAGGGCTCCAAAGTATCTTCATATGGAAAATAGTGAAAGCGGAAAGTGCTTATGTTTTAACGTTAAAACTTCAATTGAAACTGGAAACCTTGGTCGTGCCTGAGTTCTGTGTTTTTATCGCTACTTACTTTTGGATTTATTCAGAACTCAGGAATTGTATGGACTGGTGACTGTTTTTGTGGTTTCATATGGAAAATGATCAAATGTTTCCCCTTAATTTGGGGATCCATTGCTCTGCCCTGCTATGATGTTATCACAGTTGTATTTTCTACATTAAATGCTTCCCTTTGCAGGTAATCTATAACATCAGTTTCTATTTCTTTAACTTTTCCATTACTAATCCTCTTTTCTACTTTTCTTCTTTGTTTTCTTATTTTTTGTATTGTAAAAATCTTCCATGTCCAGATGCCTTTGCATGTATTTCTTTTCAAATATCTTTGGTGCTGTTCTTTTTGTATCGATTAGTTTAGCTTTTTTCCTTTGCAAAAATACTGCACCATATTAAATCTCCTTTTCTTTCTCAGAAGTCTCCTGTCTTACTGTTTCTCCTTATTTGGGGACTCATTCCATCATGCTGTGATGTAACCTGTGTTAGACTTTCTACATTAAATCCTTCACTTCACAGGTATTCTATAACTTCAGCTTTTATTTTATTAATTTCTACTTCACTAATCTTCTGATCTACGTTCCCTCTTTGTGATCTTATTTTTTGTATTGTGAAATTTTCCATATCTGGATGCCTTTACCCATATTTCTCTTTGAATATCTTTGAGACTGCATTTTTGTATTAATTAATTTGACTTTCTGCTTTGCATAAATATTGCACCATATCAGATCTCTCTTTCTTTCTAATGTCCATATTTCTTTTTTATACCTTTCAAAAATCTCAAGATTTTGTTCTGTATATTTTTGCACTTTGTCAATTGCTTCATTTTCCAGACGGTCCAAGGTTTCTTGGTCTATGTAATGTTTTTCATAAATCTGTTGTATTAATGAACACACATTTTTATCTGAAGCTTCTGACAGTTTTTCTTGTGCAAGTTTTTTTCTTTTCTCTAATTTCTCTTAATCTTTTTGTACATCTCCTGTCTGGAAATTCTAGGCTTCTTGCATAATAGTAACAAAACATAATTTCTTTCTTATCCTCAACAGTCCACTCATCATCTTTATGTCTCTTTTTAGGCCTATTAGTTTTTGTGATTTTTGTGGACTATTACTTCCTTCTACAACAAGTGGGCCATCCTCCCCCTGAGCCTGGCCTAGCCCCATTGTAGGAATGTTTCTGTGTTTTGAGATGTGTCATTTTTTTCCAGTTCTGGCACCAGTGCACCTACCAGGACTGAGCACTTTTTATGGGCCATATGCATCCAGCTATCTTTTTTATTTTTAACCTGCTTCTGCCCATGATATATGCTATATAAAATACAGTCTATATATCTGTGTTGTATTGGTGAGATTTTGTGAAAAACAGGATCCACTTTGTGAAAGTACTCATTATGACTGGAGGATGAATTTAATTTCAGCAATAATACTCTCCTTTGATTGCTGATTTATCTTCTCTCCATTCAGACCACTCTATCATCTCTCTATTCAGATCCCATTATCTTTCCATTCAGACCCCCTTATCATTTCTACATTCAGACCCTCTCTCTTGTAACTAATGTACAATTAAATTAATGTAGCAAGACTGTCAGTCTTTGTATGGATGTTCAACTAATGTCACATATCTCTGTCTCCTTACTCACTGAGTGCTGCAAGCCCTTTAGTGTCCACCAAGAGGAGAGAGCATCAGCTGCCCAATTACTCCATCCCTTCTAACATTGCACATCTGCAGCAGAACCATTAATAGAACCTGTTTGTAACAAGTGTGACTTCTCCCACTTCACAGCCATTTCAGTCATATATTACAGATTTAGAACACAATAAAGGGTAAGGCAATTCTAGAGATGAGTTGCAGTTTCTACTAAATTTTAAACCTCATGCTAAGCATTAAGTTGAATATTAATGAAAGGGCAT
The DNA here is from genome assembly GCF_019279795.1 of Protopterus annectens. Lineage (NCBI taxonomy): Eukaryota > Metazoa > Chordata > Ceratodontiformes > Protopteridae > Protopterus > Protopterus annectens. The sequence goes on from NC_056750.1 coordinate 198,042,277, forward strand.
CAGTCCCCAGCCCCACTGTACTTATGAAATTCTCATTTATATTAGAGGATCCCATCTCAGAATATATAATAATTTTCCAACTAATTCTGTCTTCTTGGTGTTGTGCTATCACTTAGCAGGCATTTCATTACTGTTTTTATGAAGTCTTTTACACACACACACACACACACACACACACACACACACACACACACACACACACACACACACACACACACAAAACATACAGGACATATGTGAACTGTACCATAGTATTAGTGGCCACTGCGGGAGCTGCAGTACAAGGTGATATGAATGACCTTACCTGCACAATTACCTAGAATTGAGGATGATACATACTATACTTGTAAATTAGAGAGATACAGCATAACTGTAGAGAGGTCTAACTGAGAGGAAGCAGACATTCTCCAAAAGAGAATAACCACTATAATAAAGACAAAAGTTTGCTTCTAAAAATTAGAAAAGGACAAAGTCTTATAGTGAGTACTCGTGGCAATTTGGTTGTGGATGAACTTTGTGAAATCTGAATTCTAGAAGGTGGAGGGAGTTTATTTAGGGTGTTTGCATCATGGACATTTCTAAGATTATCTTAAGTGAATTGAACTACTTGATATTTTCATACACCAACATTTAAGTTCTGTGCCTAAACTGAATTGTGAATATAATTCATAATGCATTTTGTTTGTTAAAAATACTTTTATGATGGTATGGTGTGCTTAGTGTAAAAAACTGCACCTATTTTCATAGAACTCTGTCTCCATCATGTTCTTATGTCATACTGGTGGAGAATGTGAGTATAATTTGGTTGCAACTATACCAAACTATAATATTATTATTTCTGTACCACTGCCTGCAAGTGTTAAAATCTAGTACATTAGTTTCTTCATTAATGAAATTGCTGCTTCTGTGTATTACCACACCCATCTGACAGAAGAGAGAAATGAGTGTGTACTTGTTGAGAGACTAACCTTTTTTTTTTTTAGAAAACTGTGATGTCTGCCATGAGTAACCACAGTGAGAAAATATGAGGATGTTTCTGCATTGCTGTGCATCTAAAAATGAAGATCAATGTGCTATAAAGTACTGTGCATTGAAACAGGGAGAGGGAGCAACCCTACCAATAAAACAAGTTAAATGTCCTCTCATTTGAGGGCTAAGCAAAGTTAGAAACCTTTTTCCTTTTTTTTTGCCACACTCAGACCTGAAAGAACCAGACAGGCAGAAGCTAGATTCTGAGTGAAATAAATGAATCAATTCCTGAGACAAGTTTAAAAGAACAATACTGCATGAAAAATGTAGCAGAATAACAAGTACTGCTGAATGATATGACAAAGTGATATGAAATTGCTGTAAGGTTGCCTCCCAAAGAAGTGCATAGTTAAGGAATGAAGATGGTAAAATAAATGCGTTGAGAAAATGGTTTTGCAGTATGAAGAATGTGTATAATGAATGTACCAAGCTGCAGAAAGAAAAAATGTTGAGAAAAATATTCCATCAGAATGAAATATGTGCTAAAGAGTACTGGCAAAGTAATTACTGGATCATGTAATATGCTTGACAACATTCTGGTAAATTTTCAACCTGCAAAAAGTAACTTACTGCACTTTAGTGTAGAACTGAAATTAATAAACTGTAAATCATTGCACTGTCAAATTACTTGTGACTTGCGGAAAGCTGTGGGAATACCTAAACAGTAAGAAACTCTTGTTAGTGAATACCAAGAGTGTAAAAGTGACATGCTTACAAAAAATAAAGCATTAACTAATATACAGAGTAGTGGTAACACTTTGTGGCCAGAAACAGTGTTGTAGTACAAAAAATGTTATGCTGGTTAACTAAGAAACTATGTCTAATGACTGTAAGTGTATCCACTAGGAAATTGTGCCTATACTGCATGTTTGAATTAAACCTAAAGCAATGTGTTAAGTGCCAGTTGCGTTCAATGATTACAGGTTGGAATAATGGTTAAAGTGTTTACCTCAGAGTCACAAGGTTTGATTTTGGGGAATTTGGCTTGGCTTACAATTGTCTACAAGGGTAGCCAGCCTAGTACTTACCTATGAACATATATTTCTGAAAAAAGTTTAAACATATCGATCCACAGAAATAGCAGAAGTAAACACACTAACATTTCTACATTATGTTGTTTGCCCTGTGCCTGTGAATGAAATTCTACTAGGAAAGTTTTGGGGCACATAAGTAAAACATTTGCTAAAAAAAAGGGAAAACAAGCAAAATTAGGATCCTTATTCAATTAAAGAAAAGTTGGGTCTTGAAAAGAAGGAACTCAAGTAACTGGGGGGCAGTGAAAAATAATAATAAAATTGCTGGTTACTGGAAAAAGCTGATAGTGTGCAGAATAAAATGTTAATAAACAGCTAAAGCAAATCATTGTATGGCATGTTACCACATTGAAAAAAATATATTTGCACGCAATTTCCTTTTGCATTTGTGAGGTTTTCTGGGTTTAAACCAAGTTAAAAAAATAGCAAACAGTAATTTTAAGGGAGCTGTCTTACTTCTGAATTAAACTGTACTGACAGAATCTGCTGAAAAAACTCTGTGTGGTCTCTGCTTGTTGAGAAGAAAAAGCAAGGAAAAGAAGTGTGAAGTATGTGGAAAGCTCTAAGAAATTATACACTTTTCAAATAGCACTGAACCTTACCAGGTGATGCCTGTAGTAAAGCGTATACAACATCACATTGTACAAGTTGCCGTCTGTGGCAAATTATATAACGTTATACAACCTAGATCATACTAGATGCTTTACAAGAGTAGTAGGAAACGTTTTAAAGTGCATAAGACACTTTACTGCAAAATAAGTCTTCTTGAGTAGTATTATTTTAACAATGAGGAATTTGTATACCTATAAGAATATTTATGCTGTGCCTATATGGAGATATATCTGCAATGGAAGTACAGCTTTCTGTTAGATAATGGGTAGCTTGGGAAGAAAGCTCTTCATTAGTGTTATACAGTAAACAATGGCAATAAAAGAGGTGTGTGTGTGTGTGTGTGTGTGTGTGTGTGTGTGTGTGTGTGTGTGTGTGTGTGTGTGTGTGAGAGACAAAGTTGCTTTAACAAAACACTGGGGCATTTTATTTAACTAAACCTGACACAATGTGTTCATTTTGGAAGTGAAACCCTTTGCCAGAGAAAAGGGAGGTTAATTGTTGTGAACACCAAGAATAAAGTGCTGATTTTAAAAATGAAACTCTCTGGCAGAAAAAAGAGGTTTACTGTTGAGTAAATCAGGAATGAGGTGTTTGTTCTAAAGGTAAATCCTTTGAGAGAGAGAAAAGAGAGTTTATTTCTTTGTAACACAAAAAAGAAAATGGTGTGCAAACCCAGTGAAGCTGATTGCAATTTTTCAGTAGTGACATATTGGGGCAAAGAGATAAGCAAAACAAAACCTCTGCTGCTATCTGCAGAATACAGTAACAAGAGTGCATAGGTTCATATGTGTATACTAGGCTAATGACCACTAGGGCCTTTATATGCCTAGCCATTCAACTCAAATGTGCCCCTTTTATATAGGGGTGATTGTTGGTTATGACATGATTTACTGAATGTCTCTGCCCATCAGAGATGTGGGTGCCAGACCAGGGTGACTTTTTGATTTCCCATCTAATGGTTCAAGTTACACTTAAATAGGGTTAGGGAGGGTCTTTGTTTTACATTGCTGGGGAGGCTGTTCCAGAGAAAGGGAATAAGATACCTATCTATCTCTCTATCATGTCCTATTTATGCTGCAAGCAAAAATTAGGTCTTTAGATCTAGTAGTTCTGGTGCTGTTTGTTTTTTAAATATGCAAAAGATTCATCAGAGTGGGGTCCATAGATGCCTCTTAGTAGTCTTTAGGAGACCGAATATAGAGATAGGGCTGTGAGGTGATCCACACAGGACATTGTGTTTATGCCCTGTATTCTTTTTGTAAGGAACCTTTGCAGCCATTCCAGTTGCTGCATGTGTCTGGTAAGGTACACACCAAAGGGGGCATTATACTTAATGATGGGACTGAAGAAGGCTGAGTATAGTGGCACAATGACTTCCCTGGACCTATATGCCATGCACTTACTTATAAGCTGAGCAACATAGAAGTATTTCCTTACTACCTTGGATACATGTTGGTTGAAGGCTAGGTTACTGTCTATATGTCTTCCTAGATCTCTGATTTTTAGGGGTGTTTTACTGATGATGTAGTTTTCTGGAGGTGGCCAACTTCCCAAAAGGTACTATAATACATTTCTTTGCATGAATTTTAAGCCATGGCTTTAGCATCAGTCATTTGTCTGTGTTAGACCCTCTTGTAAGATGTTAGTAACTTGCAACAGTGCAGTGGTGAAGCGGTTTGCAATGTCGCTTCACAGCAAGAGGTTCTCTGGTTGATTCTTGGCTGGGGTGGCTTCTGTGCAGAGTCTGCATATCCTCCCTGTATTCATGTGTGTTTCCTCTGGGTGCTCCAGTTTCCTCCCACACCACAAAGACATGCACCTGGAGTATTTCTCCCTGGGCCTCCACTGAACATTGTCTTGTTCTAAGTTGGACTTTCCCAGTAAACAAAAGTGAAATAAATAAATAAAACCTGGGGGGATTTTATGACTGCTCCCAGTTTGCAATCATCTGAAAACTTGGTCAGCCAGAAGCCTTCCACATTAGCCTTGATTTCTAAGAAATAGATGCCAAACAGGAGTGGGCCCAGCACAGAACATTGAGAGACTCCATTGGTGACTGGTCTCTTTGAGGAGGTAGTCAAAAAATCCTAACTTCCTGGGTCTTCCTGTAAGCCAGCTGGTTATCCATAGTGTTAAATAGAGGTTTATGTCCAATTCTGTACATTTGTTAACACTGTCACAGTGAGGTATTGTATAAAATGCCTTAGCCAGGTCAAGGTTGGCAGTAGGCACTGTTTCACCCTCATCCATTGCTTTGGTGATCTTCTCAGATAAGTCCACCAGGTTCGGTTAGCATGATATCCCTTTGACAAAGCCAAACTGGGATGGATCCAGTGTCTGAAGGTCTCCTATGTCTTTGCTGAAAATTTCCATGATAATTCTTTCCATGACTTTGCATATAAGGCTAGTCAGACTAATGGGTCTGTAGTTTCCGGGATCTGATGATGGTTTTCCCTTATGAAGAGGGATGACTGTTGTAGCTCTCCATTCTTGTTGCATTATGCCTGTTTTAAGACTATAGTTAGATAGCAGCTCCATTGCTCCTGATAGGTCATATTTTAGACTATTTGTGAGGCACCATGGCATATTATCAAGGTCCACTGAGGCTGTGTTTTTAGCCTTAGTAACCACAGCTGGGACCTGCTCTCTGTTTAAAGTTGGAGAATTTATGTTTGAACGTATGTCTTGGGAGGTGGCTGAAGTGAGTGTGGAGTAAAGTTGGTAATGAATATGTCAGCCAGTAGATTCACTAAATCAGATGGCTCAGTGAATGTAGCACAATTAACCAGCAGTCCCATGTGTTTGAGGATTTTGACACTGCTAAAGGCCTTATGTTTGTCTTTTGCCTGAGAGGCTATCTTAACCTGAAAACTGGATTTATTGGACTTAATTAGCCCTCTTAGCTGTATGCTTATTTTGATGAGAGAGTTATCTTTATGGAAGTTACACTTCCTGATTTTAGCCATGATTTTTTTCCTTTTGTTGTATAACCTGTTTAATCTGGGATGTCACCATGGTGGTTTGTTTTAGGAGTTAGCTGTGGGCTTACTTTTGGTAGGTACAGCAGCCTCTATGCAGCCACTGACTTGGTTGTACACTGTTCCTGCGAACAATTCTGTATAGGCTGCTGTGTTTTCTGGATTTGGAGGAGCACTGAATTTTGACAAACTATTGTTTAATAAATGGTAATTTGCCTTGGAGTAGTTCCTAACTGTTACTGAGTTTACTGAGGTTTCCGAGTTGATTTTGAAGGACACAGCTTTATAGTCAGACTTTACAAGGGATGACATGACACTGTGGGTGGTGCTGCTTTCTTCCATATTTGTGAATATGAGTTCCAGTATGTTGAACCTCTAGTGATCTTATGTACTAACTGGTTAAGGGTGTTTGTATTTACAAAGTCTAGGAATCTCTGAGCCTGCAGATCTAGGGCTGTGTAGGAGTCTTAGTCTACAGAAGGATAATTAAAGTCCTCCATAAGTAAAGTGTTAATTGGATAGTGAGAGTGTCCAATAAGTTTAAGTATGTGCTATGAGTTTTATAGGACATAGAGGGTGACCGATAGCTTGCTTGTGGAGAAACTTCAGTGTATCATCCTGTTTAACCAACCTCAAAGTATGCTTGTTATTGATGTATATTGAGATGCCTCCACCTTTAGTCGTGTCTATGCAGCAACTGGTCTAAAAGTGTGGAAGGCACTGAACCTTTGCACTGCTGGAGTACTCCCTGCAGCTTTAAACCATGTCTCAGTAACTGCACAGATGTCTAGAGGTTTAGTTGAGTTGATTTTGCTATATTGGTAGGCTTCACAAGTTGACATTGTTTAAAAAATGCTCTATGGGGAAGGATAAAGTTTTAGCCAGTATCTGAAAGTCTAAAGGGGACATGTGCAGACCATCCCTGGCAAAGCAACATGGTTTATAACCAGGTCTTTCCATGTTGACAAATATTGGGTCCCCTTAGAGTGACACCAGAAACTCAGTCACTTGTTAATCTCAATCATCTTTTGTTGATTATGTGGCATCATTCCTGGTGAAGGTAATATGCTGCTCAGTGCTAGGCTCACACCAGCCTGAAACATAGAGAGCTCTATGATGTCTCTATTCATATAGTCTAGGGGAGGTATTTCTCAGGTCATTTACACCCACATGGGTTATGATGGAATCATACTGGTACTTGTGGTGCAGTGACCTGAGTCCATGTGTAATTTGGCAGATCTTGGCTACAGATAGGCAACTAAGCATTATCTTCTCCTTGTTCAGCTTTGTTAGAGGGGCATCATAGGTGATTACTAGGCTAATGACACAAGAGCCTTTACAAGCCTAACCAATAATACCCAGAATATCACAATATTATATCTTAATTCCCCAGATATGGGATGGGTTAGTATCAGGGTAGTGGGTCTTAAAACTGAGTCCCCTATGAGTCCTATGGAGTGTGTTTACTTATCCTATGGGCTTTGTATTTGGGGCCGCACTAATTAAGGCCGTATGTATGTTGTTAGGTGTTTCATTTGTTGAGTGATTTTAGGTTTGCTGAGGATAATCTTTGCTGAGCAGATCTATTTTGTTTAGGAAGATTGCATTTAAGTGCCTCACCATATGTTGTTCTGTGTGCATGTTGTGTGCCATGCATGGGGAATATTGTGCACATGATTTTGACAACCTGATGAGTGCTTTTATGTTTAGCCTTCAGTGACATTGTGTATGTGCATCTCTTGCATAATGTATCTGTTATTTTAAGGATTAAGTGGTTGTCAGTAAACATCAGACAATTACTACACTGTCTCAGGATACCCATATCTATCAGGCTGACTGAAGTTATACTAGGAAATTGCATAGCCATGTTGTCCAGTCCCCTAACTGGTGAGGTACAAGGGTGTGGCATACAGGAGTTAACAGAAGGTTATTAAGGGTACTTTTTTGGAGAGGGCTGGGGGCACACTAGGCTATAAAATACTCTATTTAACAGTATTGCCACTCAATGTGCAACTAGCTGCTCTAAGCTTGCCAGTATGCAAGGTATTTGTTCTATATTTACTGCTTCACAGGGTACCTATTTATGTGGAGTTTTAAAGGGAAAATTTGCTTCTAGATGTTTCTGTCTGTACAGGGCACTAGTACAGCAAGCAGGCCCATGCAAATGTGTTCTAATTTATACCTGGACTGGAAATGCAGAAAACTAACTACTGAGTCCTCTGGCTAATAAAATGATTACACTTAGAACCCTTCTGTGTGCTTCCCAACTCAGACAGACCAGGTAAACACCTACTGCCACTAGATGAATAATCTCAGTCCTCCTAATGTAAAACTACAGTAAAAGTTTGTCCGAAGTAAAATGCTACCATAAAACTAAATGCAAGGAAAGACAGTAAGTATTTCAAGATAACAGCAGTGTACTTTAAATAGGTTATAAAAGTGAGCGTGATTATTCAATAAAGGTACTTCACTTTGTAGAAATGAGCCAAGAGCTACTCAGTTGTGCAGAATTTATAAAGGCACTAGAAACTAATAAGTTGATTAACAAGCCCACCAGCCAATAAAACAACTACATGCAGGAATCTCTAGTGTTTCTCCAACCTATATGGACCAGTCTACCACCAACTGCCACTAGACAGAAAATCCTGTCTTCTTGATGTTAAAACATAGAAAAGCGCTTGCTAGAGTATAAAATACTCATCCAACAGCTAGAATATAATGAATAATCAAACAGAAACCATGCCAAAGATGAAATGGAAATTTTAATTTTATTTTATTGTAGTCAAAAGTTAAGCACTTTCATCCTTGAATCTACAGGACGTCTTCAGAACTAAAGAGTTTGAAAAATACCAGTCCTTAAATAACAAAGTACTTAGTCATATGACATAATTAAAATCTTAAATTAATTAAATAGAAAAAATACTAAATAGAGAAATCATCGATTAAAACTCCATTCTTAAACACCATGCCATCACATATTAAAAAGACCATCACATCAAATGTTCCCTGAAAAACATTCAATCATAAGTAAGTCAGTAAACAGACAATGAGAGGCAAATTGCTCTTTTATCAAAATAAGCCCATGGAAAGGCAAATAAATAATTCAAGATAATAACAGCAGTGTAAAAAGGGAGGAGCTTATAAAGTTCTATTTACAATAAGGATGGGCAGCTTAAAAATCAAGTTTAAATAGTATATCAAGGAATCGGAGGGTGACTGAGAAAATAACCAGCAGGGAATCACCAACAGTATGCAGTTTTTGCAGGCCTTGAGTCTTATCTGAAAAGACAAGGCCACGGATATACTCTGTGTATTTATGTATCACTCAAGAAACAAATTAACCAATGAAAAGAGCATGTGAAATGTGCGGCCTGGGTAATTTAAGTGTCTGCCATCCACATAGAACAATAACATTAGGCCAAGCAGATTTCCCAAGACAGAAAACAAAATGAAACTGATAAAATAGAAAGCAGCTCTGTCAATTTAAGCAATTCACAGACAAAAAGAGATACATTTCTCACCAGCAATGAGTCACTAGCAGTGCTTGTAGTTTTCAGAATAAAGTATTATACTTATTATGATACTTATAATCACTGTGAACTAAAGCTGACCTATAAAAGGTATTTCAATAAATAAAACCATGTCCTATGTGTTTTTTAGATTAGCATTCTAGGATGACAAAAAAGCCAATAAAGGAATGGCTATGTAACTATTATTATGAATAGGGACTAAATTATAGTGAGCCACAGAAATATTACTATCGTACAAATATATTTAGTGCAGTTCACCACAACAAAGATACAATGTAATAAAACTATGTGATTAAATAATTTACGTTAAAAAGATAACAGTCACCATAACAGAGATACAGTGTAATGAAGCTATGTGTTTAAATAATTTACATTAAAAAGATATCGAGGCGCTTCTATTAATATCACAGCAAAAAAAATAGAACTTGTTTTGTTATAAATCATTATTTTCCCTTCCCCTGCAAAACATTTCACTCATCGGATAAAACGAGATATAACTTCACTAAAAAAATAAGATAAACATTTTAAACCCCTTTCTTTGAGAAGTAAACAATAATGGCATTTAACTGCAATATTTCTGTTCACAAGGCATTGCTATCAAGGGTGGAAATGATGCAACACAAAAGACAGGGTAGACATAATGGCTTAAAGATAGATTGGGAGGTGATTAATGCTGATGCTACATACAGAACATATTGATATGTAAGTTTCTGTAAATGATGGTGTCAGTGGTGGGGGCCTTAAAATAAAAAAAAATCACACTGAATACAAGATAGAAAGTAAATTATAAAGAAGGAATTTTAGGAAATACACAGAGGAAAGTCATGGGAGATTTACATGAACTTTTAAAGGACATTCCATACAAATATGCTATAAATACAAACATAGTTAAGAAAGGATAGAAGAGTGGCTAAACAACCAAAGTTGGCCAGTATAGGCAAGGAAACAAAGGGAGACAAGACATGCTGAGTATTATAAATGGGGGAGGGGAATACAAGTTCTTATCCAAACACGAATGAGATGAAAAACTCACTTTTTATTAAGAAATAACAAAGCTTTCGGGAACAAGACCTTTCCTCAGTGTTATACAATACTTCATAAAAGTTTGTTGAATTTCTTTTATGTAAAGCTTTATAGGTTTTTATATTTTTAAAATAATGATGTTTCCTTTAAGGGTAGTATAACCTTAATGGTTTCAATTGCTTTTTAAATTGTCTTATTGTGTTTCGTTATAGGTTGGCGGTGTCATGTGGTTTCTGGTTCTTACTATAAGAATTGTAAATTTTATTTATCAATGTATTATATAAAACTGAGGAAGGGTCTTTTTCCCGAAAGCTTTGTTATTTCTTAATAAAAAGTGAGGTTTTCATCTCTTTCGTGTTTGGATAGACTGGTTTTCTGCTCTGAATAGAGAAGATTTAAACCGTGGTTACAGCTGTATATCTATTAGAATACAAGTTCTTACCCAGGAAGAGATTCTAAAGGAGCTTCTTAAAAGAAGATTGGGAAATGAGAAGTTTGGAAAAGAAAGGGACCAGTTTTGAATAAAACAATAGATATCCAGGGGATAAGAAAAAAGGTTAAGTTTGCATTGTTTCACTCTTCAGTTTCCCTTGGAAGACTGTCACCTTCATCCTTCGAAGTATGTGTTTAGTGAATGGTTTATAAAGGGAAATGTTATGCATTTTTTGGAGGAAATGTAAAATTAATTTATAAAAAAAAAAAACGAAAAATTATTTCAGTAATTGAAGACAGCATTGTGTTGCTGAATATTGACTATAAATTATTAACAAAAACTTTGTAATTATCATTAGAAATCCTTTTAGGGATGTTAATGTTACCTGATTTTTTTTGTTTGGTGAAAGGTATGTAAACATGTAAGTTGTTAATGTTGTTGAGTGCACTTATAAGTTATATTGGTCAAAGAACAGGTTAATAAGCTGTGATCCAAGGCATTTGCCTATGTATCAAATAAGACTTTAGCATTTTACAAGATTATAATTCAGGAAGAAGATTTTTCAAACTTCATAGTGACGACATATTCTGCTGCTTGAATAGGGGCAGAAGTCAATAGATCGCTATAGGCTTGAAGATACAAATGAAGAATGGTATGACAGGGTTACACTCTCAGTCAGGATACAGATTTCAAGGATTACATTTGGAAAAGACATGGTAACAGAAAGATGGCACAAGAAGATGGAAAAATTGATGGGAGTGGTAACTTCATGAATGGCATGTAAAATGTCTTATAAGAAAAAGAGATTACGTGATTTAAAGTGTTACATTAAAAGAAATTACTTATTTTGGGTAAGCGAACCCCTTGCTTAAAAAAATAGAATCTAAGATCATTGTTATATTCTTTGAGGAAGCCTCAGGGAACCACCTCAATCCTATTAAATAGGTCATGTCACATAATAAGAAGTTATGTCTTACCATAACGTTCCATGTTAGTTGTCTTCTTCTCACCTTCTTTCTTGCTGGATGGGTTCGGAGCCAATCCTCGGCTCCGACTCGGCCTATACTATAGCTCGAGAGCTATTTTTACCGGCTCGAGGCAGCCCTGTATCCCACAATACCATGCGCTAACTCCCCAGATCTCGTTTGGAAGTTAAGACATAGTATAAACAACAATCTTATAATAAAAATATTATAACCCTCTTATTAGAAGATTACCTGATAGTAACACTAAGGATACCAGGAAAAGACGCAACATATTGTATCTCCAAAAAGGAAGGACTCAATCTCGAGTCTGTCGAGGCTAGGGGGCAGGAGGGAGGGATGCAAGAAAGAAGGCGAGAAGAAGACAACTAACATGGAACGTTATGGTAAGACATAACTTCTTAATGTTAAGTTGTCAATCTTGCCTTCATTCTTGCTGGATGGGACAGCATCCCTAGCATCTTAGTCCTGGGTGGCTCAATGAAACAGACTCCTGAGTACAGTGGAACCAAAATCAGCTCTATGTCTGGAGGCTAAGTCAAGCTTGTAATGAGCAATAAAAGTATGTTTGGAAGCCCATGTAGCCGCTGCACAAATGGCATCTAGTGGTAACCTTGCTTGAAACGCCGCTGAAGTTGATAGAGCCCTGGTTGAATGAGTCTTAGGCCTAGAGGGAAGTTGCCTGTGCCTCAACTCATAGACCAAGGTAATAATAGATGTGAGCCATCTGGAAAGGGTAACTTTCGAAACTGGAAGCCCTTTCTTACCTGCCGCATAAGAGAGAAAAAGCTGATCTGATTTTCTGAATTGTTTTGTCCTGTCTAGGTAATACCGTAATTGGCGATGAACATCTAATGAATGTAATTTTTGTTCAGCTCTGTTGGTATAGTCTGGGGAAAAAGACAGGTAAGTCAATAGAATGATTTAAATTTGCTTCTGATAGCACTTTTGGAAGGAAGGAAGGGTTTGTTCTGAGAGTTACCCTGTCTTTATGAAAAAACAAATAAGGAGGACGGACAGACAAGGCTTGGAGTTCCGAGACCCTTCTGGCAGATGTTATAGCTACCAAAAACAGCGTTTTCCAAGAAAGTAGTCTGAGGGAACAAGAAGCTGCAGGTTCAAAAGGGGGCAGAATTAGTGAGGTTAGAACTAAATTCAAGTCCCATTGTGGAGGTGGATCTTTTACTGGAGGTTTGAGCAAAAAGATGCCCTTGAGAAAAGCTTTACAGAGTTTGTGGGACATAATGTTTGCTTCTGAGAGTCCAACATGAAAATTAGCAATGGCCGCTAATTGAACTCTGATAGTGGCCGATGATGATCCAGAATGAAAAAGCTCCGCCAGAAAGTCCAGATCCTCATGAATGGGTGCATGAAAAGGATCTAAGGACCTATTTTGCGCCCAGAATGAAAAACGCTTCCATTTACTAGCATAAGTCTTCCTAGTATTGGACTTATGGGAGGCCAGAATGATATCACGAACAGGAGGAGAGATGAGGGGAAGCCTGGCTATGGCTGGAAGTGGAGCAACCAAGCTGTGAGGTTGATGGAATGTAAATACTGATGCAGCTTGCCTGTGAGGTGGGTCAATAGATCCAGAAGGGGTTCCAGATGCCAAGGCTGTTCCAGTAGGTATTTGTGCAGGAACGGGAACCAAACTTGTCGAGGCCAAAACGGGGCAATGAGGATCATTTTGGATCTCAATGCGATTGCTTTCTGAATTAATTGCGGAATCAATGGAAAAGGAGGAAAAGCATAAAGAAGACCCCGGGGCCAAACGTGAACAAGAGCGTCTCTGAGGGGTTGGCCTGGCAGAGGAAAAAGTGTGAAGAAGTTGAGGCACTTGCTGTTTTGCGGAGTTGCGAAAAGGTCGCAGCAAGGCTGGCCCCACTTCCAAAAGATTCCGTCTGCTACCGCTTGATTTAGAGACCACTCGTGAGGCAAGAAGATAGTTCTGCTCAATTTGTCTGCTATGACGTTAGACTTCCCGGGGATGTGCGTTGCTATCAGAAACCGTTGAGATGAAATCGCCCATTGCCAAAGTCTGAGTGCTTCTCGACAGAGGGGATAGGACTTTGTTCTGCCCTGCTTGTTTATGTACCACACCACAGACATATTGTCCGTCTGAATTGCTATAGTCCCCGTGGGAAGAGAGCTCTGAAGGGCTTGCAACGTCAAAAGCACTGCCCTCATCTCCAGGACATTTATGTGCAGGTGGCATTCTGACTGTTGCCAAGTGCCCTGGACCGTCCTGCCCTGATAATGCCCCCCCACCCGATCAGGGAGGCATCCATTGTGACAGTGGCAACTGGAAGGGGGAGAACAAAGGGTCTGCCCTGAAAAAGCTGAGGGGAAACCATCCACCAGGAGAGATGTCTCTTGCAAGATGGGGTTATCCAAATGTTGTGGGTCATTGGTAGCTGTTGAAAAGACCACTGAGAAAAGAGCATCCACTGAAGGAGCCTCATGTGGAAGCGGGCTAATGGAAGTAGAAGAATCGCCGCCGCCATGAAGCCCAACACTTTCAATACTCGGTTGACCTGGACTTTGTTGGGCTGAAACAGGGTCTGAACATTCCGCCTTATGTCTGCCACTCTCTGGGGTGGTAGTGTTGCAGGCATTTCTGTGGTGTTTAATACGGCGCCTATAAAGTTTATACATTGACAAGGCAACAAGGAGGACTTTGCAAAATTTATAGAAATACCCAGACTGTTGCAAAGCTGAATGGTGTAATCCCTGGCCATTATGAGATCCTGTTTGGTGATAGCAGAAATGAGCCAGTCGTCTAAGTATGGAAACACCTGGAATCCTTTCTGTCTCAGGTGAGCCGTGACCACTGCCAAACATTTGGTGAACACCCGGGGGGGCTGTGGTGAGACCAAAGGGCAGGGCTCTGAATTGAAAATGACTGACTCCCAGCCGGAAGCGGAGAAACCTCCTGGAGCGTCTGTGTATCTTTATGTGGTAGTACGCGTCCTGGAGGTCTAACGAGCACATCCAGTTGTCTCTGCCCAAAAAGGGTAGAATGGACTGCAGTGTTACCATCCGAAATTTTGTCTTTAGCACAGATTTGTTTAACCTGCTGAGATCCAAAATAGGTCTCCAGTCTCCTGTCTTTTTTGGTACCAAAAGAACCTGGAGTAAATTCTGGACCCTAGCTGATCTGCTGGGACTGCCTGGATGACTCTTTTTGCTAATAGCTTTTCTATTTCTAGCTGAGCCTGACCCCTTTGTGCGGGTGGTACATCTGGTAGGGGTTTTGGCGGTTGTACCGGGGGGACGGTAAAGGGGATTTTGTAACCCTCGGATATGATCTTCTGTACCCATGTGTCTTGGGAGAGGGATTGCCAGGCTTCCGGGTACAGAGATAATCTTCCCCCCGACTGCCTCCGAAGGCGGACAGTCGGGCAGCTTCTCAGGGATGCTGAAAGGGTTGATCAGGAAAAGATTCCCTAGAACCCTGGTTCTGAGGACCCCCTCTGCCCCTGGGGTGGCGTCTATTGTTATTTCCCCCTCTGCCTCTAGGGGGAAATTCACCACGTGCGGCAGGAGTGACTCCCTGAGGTTTGCAGAACCACATCTTTCCCCCCTTCTGTCCCTTAGGATAAGGTCTAGAAGGCGTGGAAAAACGGACTCCCACGGCAGAGAGAGTTTTACCATCTTGCTCGCATCTGGTGAGGGTATTCTTCACCTGAGGTCCGAACAATTCTGAACCGTCAAAGGGGGTGTTAGTTAAGGATGCCTTGAAGGGATTGGCAAAGTTACAGAGCCGCATCCAAGCGTGACGTCTTAATGCAACGCCTGTACCAGTGGCCCTACTCGCTCCATCGGCTGCGTAAGAAATTAGTCTCATGGAGGAGTTAACAATGGATTTCAGGGTAGCCAGCTGAGAGTTTATTTTGTCCTTAAACTCCACAGCAGAAGGATCCTGTACCGTTTCACCTAGCTCTTTGAGCAAGTCTCTTTGAAGGCAGGTGAAATGACATAAATAGTTCAGCGATCGCATAGAAGAGGTCGCTGAAGCAAAGGTCCGCTTGCCGTACCTGTCCATGGTTCTGGACTCTTTGTTAGGAGGATGAACAGATACAGAAGGATCAGCCAATTCCTTCTTAGTGGGTGCTGCTACCACCATAGCATCAACTGAAACACCTCTGGTGAGAAAGGATTTATCATCTGGTGCAGAAATAAATTTAGAAGGCCTCCTAGGGGTAGGTTCCTGAATCAGGAGCTGCCCACGCCTTTCTAGCCACTACCTCCATTAGTGGGTCAAAAGGGGGAGACACCCAGGAGGTGGAAGGGCGAGATCCAAAAGCGTCGAGGTAAACTGACTCGTCCTCGGAAGGTTTGAGAGTGGACCAATTTCCCCTCTGTCTTAGGATTTCCAGCATGTCTGAAAATGAGACATCCTCAGAGGGGGATCTGGGGGAACCTTCCGACTCATCCAAGTCGGTGTCCGACGTGACAGACTCGGGGGAGTCTATGTGCTTCCTCTTGCACTTTCTTTTCCTAGGGGGTTCCCCTGAAACTTCAGGGGAGCCCTCGGAAGAGGAGGAGACACCCAAAGTGGGTACCCCACGCTTTGGATCTCTGCTGACAGGTGCAAGAGAATGGCCAGAGACCGTAACAGGCACTATGGAGGGAGGAGCCGCAGAACTTAACCTTGGAGTGGACACTGGGTCCAGCACACTCCTCATCACCTCGAAGGCTCCCCTATCAGACACCAAAGGTAGCATCAGCTCCGAAGAGACCGGAACCACCCCCGGAGCCGACAGTGAAGGCTCCGAGAATGATGTCGGGGCCGAACTAACCAGAGCCGAAGCTCCGAGAGGGAGAGCGGGGTCGGACAAGGGTCCGATGCCACTCGCCCTCTCGGAGCCGACAATGGAGTCTCGGCACCCGGACCTCTCCACGGACGGAACCAATGAAGAGGTCGGAGCCGACGACACCGGAGCCGAAGGAGGAAGTATCGGCTCCGACGTAGGCAAGGTCACGGTTCCGAGAAACTCCGGCTCCAAGCTCGATTGATGAGTTGGAGGAGGAATAGATAATTGTATCGAAGGAGCCACAGTCTGGTGAGGTGGGCTCTGGAGCATTTGGGCCAGTGCCTGAGATTTTATGAGTCTACTGACCACCCTCTCGATGTCATGGTCAGAAAGCCTAGATGACCTCGATGAATGAGTCCTATGACTCTGCTCCGATAAGAGAGGGGATCTCGGAGCCGATCTAACGGACTCTAGAGAGGGGGACCTAGAGCGCTTGCGCGCTGGGGTCGGCTCCGATGATGGTTTCGGAGCGGAAACCACTTTGCTCACCTCGGAGCCAGCCGGAACCGAGGTCGGAGCCATCTCGATAACGCCAGCCCTCGACTCAGAAGCTGGAGCCGAGGGTTTGGCAGTTTTTGATGACTTCCCCAAACCAGACTTGGATGGGGAGTCATCAGGCTTTAACAAGCCCCTTAGAATAAGCTTGTTACGCCTCTCCTGCAGGACTCTTGAACTAAATCCGTGACAAACGGAACAAGAGTCCTGCAGGTGTAAAGGCCCCAAGCAATAGACACCAGAAGTGTGACTGTCTGTCAGAGACATCTTCTGACAGCACGAGTCACACTTCTTGAATCCCGAGACCTTAGAGTCTTTGGACATAGTCTAGACCACAGTAAAAAACACAGTCAGTCCACACACACACTCAATTTAAAATTAAATATAAAAATAGTTAAGGGAACTGACTAAACCCACACACACAGATAGGAAGGGGTGGGGAAACTGAGGTAAAGCCCGTAGGCCTAAGATAGAAAAATTAACTAAAGAAGGGGATTCAAGAATAGGATAATCAGTAGGGACCTAGAGAGGATAACTACTGGGAAAAAACTACCTGAAAACTAGTTCAATGAAGTAAAAACTCCTTACTGACCTGAGCCGGTAAAAAAGACAACCTCGTAGCGAAGCGGCAAACGAGATCTGGGGAGTTAGCGCATGGTATTGTGGGATATAGGGCTGCCTCGAGCCGGTAAAAATAGCTCTCGAGCTATAGTATAGGCCGAGTCGGAGCCGATGATCGGCTCCAAAGCCATCCAGCAAGAATGAAGGCGAGATTGACAACTTAACATGAATAAAGAAAGGGGGCATTAGTACATTATGGGAAACTTTATATGAGAAATATTGGAAGAGGATTTTAACGAAGATAATATAAGTTAAGAGTAAGACTCTGCTAGAGATTTTGTTTATATTCATAGGTGTATACTAGGCTAGCAAACACTGGGATCTTTATATGTCAAGCCATGCAGTCCAAATGTATCCTAGAAGTTTATGTGCATTAGAGGTTATTTTAAGGAATTCATGTAAGGTGGGGAAGGCTTAGAGGCTGACTCTGTCTACTAGAGACATAGGTGCTAGACATGGTGTAGATTTCTGATTTCCCATACACTGGCCCAGGTTGCTCACGAATAGGATTAGGGAAGAGCTCTGCTTGACATAGATGGGAAGACTTTCCACAGAAAGGGAATTCTCTGAGACACATACCTGCCCCATCCAGTGTGTCCTATTCATGTATTTATGTCACAAGCAAAGTTTAAATCCTTAGAATGAGTAATTTTGGTGCTGTTCTTTTTGCAGATATGCATAAGGTCCATAATAGTGAGATCCAAGGATCCCCTTGTATGCCATGCATAGGTTACCTCTCAACAGTCTGTAGGAAACAGAGTACAGAGATAGGGATTTGAGATGATCTGCACACGACATGCTGTTTACTCGCTGTATTTTTTTTGTTTGCTTTTTTTTTTGTGAGGAACATTTGTGGATGTTTCTGTTGTTGCATGTGCCTGGTCAGGTACATATTGAAGGGGACATTGTACTCAGTAGTAGGCCTGATGAGAGCCGAATACAGTGGAACAAACAGTGGATCAATGACTTCCTTGGACCCAGTTGCCATACCCTTGCTTACAAGTTGAGAGACATAGAATGATTTCTGTACTACCTTAGACACTTATTAATCAAATTACTATCTACATGTGTACCCAAATCCCTGACTACTGGTTCTAGTCTTAGGGGGGGGGTGTTATCGATGAAGCAATTTCCTAGGGTGGCTGACTTCCCAAAGGGTACTAATGTGCATTTTTTGGCACTGAGTTTCAAGCTGTAGCTTTGTGACCAGTCGTTTGTCTATGTTAGTCCTTCCTGTAGGCTGTTAGTGTCTTGCGAGGGTTTCTATGATTGCTCCTAGCTTGCAATCATCTGCAAACATGGTCAGCCAGAGGCCTTAGACATTGGCCTTGATTTCTGAGAAGTAGATACCAAAAAGGAGCGGACTCAGCACAGACCCCTGAGGGACACTGCTAGTGATTGTCTCTTTGTGGAGGTGGTCTCCCCTATCCTAACTTCGTGTATCCTATCTGACAGCTGGCTATCCAGCATATAAGATGGGGCTTTATGCCTATATCAGAGAGTATGGTGGCCAATCCATAGACATTTACCCATGAAAACACAGCTGAATTACAAAACACAGAGTGAAAATACATACATGTTTCCTGGTTATGAGGGAAAGGAAACCCCTTAAACACATATTTGTTGATTATAGAAGAATAAGTGGCATCTGGAATTTCCTATCAAACAAAATGAGAAATGTGTGCTTAAAGTATACAAACATGATTAACATTGCATATGTTTTATTCAATGGCAAAGCAGAAAAAAAGCAGGAACATTTGGATAAAATTATTGTTAGAAGTACATGGTAGATTTGGGGAGGATTTGCATAACAAAGAATGGAATTGGAAGATGTCTGTTGTAATGATATGGGGTTGATTGCATTTTCATTTAGGGGAAATAATGGGGGGGGGGCTATTGACATGGTCTTGTTAAACCAGTAAAATGGAGCAAAAGAAACAAGGATTGTATTATTTTTTGTTTTTATTACCTCCTTCTGATTGTGAGCCACCAGCTCATCTCCTCATTCAGTGGGTCTATTGGACCCACCTTAGCCTCCCCTGGGCTTAACCTGACCCATGTCCAGTGCTGGTAAGGAAACTGAGGACACTGGTGCAGCATCATAATGTTGCCAGGGAGTGTGTCCAAACCCCCTCTCAACACACAGCAGCTTTGCAAGCTGCATAATTGCTGCCTGTGGGAGATGCATGAGTACTTCTGCTCGTACACAACCTCACAACCAAACAGCATACTACTGGTAGCATGAAGTTTGCCTTCACCATCCTTTCCCTATGTGGTTCCTACAGAATGCATGCTGCTAATCAAGCACAGTACGATCTTTATCTCTCAGTGCCATGGGGCCAGTTCAACATCATATCCAAAGGAAGGTGCCACTTGAGGGGAGCATCCCCCCACACTGCTGCCTTAGAGGATACACACTGGATATAAATACATGCAGCTGTTATGTGGATCACACTTGCTGCTTTCTGATCTTCCCAGCAACAAAACTGAGTGAGCTGTCTGCTCAGCCATTGACACTTCCATCTACATACATCCTTTATGCAGTTACACAAACACACATAATCATAAATAATCATAAATACACAGAGAACACATGTATATGCATACAATCACTTTTACCCATGTGCACATGCACTCATATGCACATGCATACTGAAGACACATGTGCAGACATATATACATAAACATACATACATACACATAAAATGCATACACATATACAAGTACATGTATATATGCAAATATACACTCACATGTAGACGTATAACACACACTACACATATACACCTAAACATGTGCAAAGATTTACAAGAACACATGCACATTTATACATGCATGCCTATGTCACTGGTACAGAGGGATAAAGACCTGACTACAGTGGAGGTGACCCCAGTTCACATAGTGGCTTGGTTGCTAGACTCTGCAGGTAGGGAGGATGGTCATGCTAATCCCGGGCTGGAGGAGGGGGTGGGGAGTGGATGCACCCTCATTGTTGATCGCTGGTAGAGGATAGGGACTTGGGGGGGGCGTCTCCACAGAAGGACAGGGCTTAGTCACATAAAGGGCAGTGGATGACATGTCAGCATAGTCCATTGTAGTCCTTCCACTGGGATGGTGCAGGCATGCACAAGTGTTAGGTATTTATTAAAGCAACTATTGTTATAACTGAAGACCTGAAATTTTATAAGGCTCCAGGTTCAGATGGTTTAATTCCTAAATTGTGTACACTTTTACCTACTGAGTCTATTCATTTACTGGATAACATTTTTAGTAATATTCTAAAAGAAAATTATTTCTCATGCCTAAAATATATAGTTTTTCTACTATTCATATACAAAATATATATCATTTAGACAGCAACTATTTATGCCTATATTTTTTATTCAATATTGATAATAAAATCTTCATGTCTATAGTAAATAATGGGTGCAAAACTTCTATTCTAAAACTTGTATATAAGTGCATACATTTTATTCCTAAATGGCAAACTTGAGATAGTTTAAAAAGGTAAAAAAAATGTTAGTTGATCATGCCATTATAAATAAAGGCAAATTAGCCACTCTTAGACTTGTTGCTGAAAAAAAAATCTGATTTCATAAACTGTAAATATTTATTCTTGGTTTTGAGTTTTTATGCTTTCGTTTACATTGTATTAATATTGCTAACAGCATAACATCACCATATAAAGTTACCCCTACCCTCCTCTTCTGTTTGACTAGTGAATGAATCTCTTGATAATACTAAAATGAACAATAATGATGATAGTTATTCTGTTATTAACAGAATAAATATTTAATTATCTTTATTTGCTGATGAACTTTTACTTCCTAAATAAATACAAAATATTCAGCTGGCATCTAGAGTTTTTGTTAAAACAGTTTGAAAGGTCCTCATACTTCAAGATTGAGGAAAAGAAAATTTAAAACTCTGGTTTAAAATAAAAAAAAATGTGGCTAATGAGCCCAGAATAATTGAAAAATAATTGGGACTGTGCTGAAATTACTTTCTACGTGTATAGCTTCAAACATTAATTGAAATTATAATTTAGTCGTTAAGGCGGAAGATTGCTATTAATTTAAAAATTGGACTAATATTTCCTTACACTTGACATTGGACTAGATATAATCAATTCTCTGTCTTCCTTAAAACTGAATTTTTAAAAACTGAGTAGGATACTATTATAATTGCCATGATAACTAATAAGCCTAGATTTGCTTTAAATATCACATAAAAATCTTAGGGCAAAGGTGAAATTGGTTTTACAGACTTTGTATCTTATGACCTTGCTTCTAGTTTTAAAGATATTTTTGTTGGTTTGATAACTATTATTTAGCAGCTTAGAAAGATTAACATTCTCTTCTAATTATGGTGGTAAGATAAAATTTACAAATGACTAATCTAGTGGTAAAATTAATAAAATGGTCCTGATTATGCTACAGTTGTTACCTTATCCTCTAAATATGTCTACTTTTTGTATGTTAGTAATATTTTAACTACTTAAATGTCTATTTAAACAACCATCTATTAAATATTGACTAGTTATTTTCTTTCCAATTTACAATATGATTGGTTTCATTAATCCACTCATAAATCAGTCACATCAGCAAAGAAGACATATACATTTTGGATTAGTTGTCTAGGCAATTCTTCAGTATTGTTTTTACACCAGTTATTAAATAAATCTGGTTTGGAATCATCTGATATTAACAATCAGGAAACTTAAAGAGATATCCCCAAGAGTTCAGAGAGAACCCCATTGAATGGAGTTAAGTATTATGATAAAAAGGCCCTGTGTATGTGATGTGGTATTTTGTGATTTGGAAACATATTAGCTGCTATAAAGAAAAATAAAACTATTCTCAGCTAATTTACATATCCCTGAATTACCATTAACTACAGAATGGACACAATGAAACGCGCGCACACACACACACACACACACACACACACACACACACACACACACACACACACACACACACACAACATATGCCATATCTGTCCCTGTGTTCTGATAAAATCTCTGATGTCACCTTTCCTTCTGCCATCATAAATACTGTATGATTTTGGTTAGTTATCAATGCCAAACAGTTTAATACTTCATATCCATGGTAGTGCAAAAACTATTCAACTAGTGACTTTCTAAGTTTGTATGAGTGATAATTATAATCTGATTTTGTCTCACCATTAATTTTGTCCTTGCCTTGCTTTCTTGTCTTATGAAATTGAGAAGTAGGCCCAATGTTCCCTGTCCCTTTCCCTTGTATGTCACAAACTACGCAGGCATTGAATAATAATTGAAATCCTCAATATATGGTAAAAACCTTGCTATATTAGCTTATCAGTTAGTGAAGTGAGCTAATGATGATGATGTTTGTTGTGGCAAGGGTGCAGTGTTCAAGTCATTTTCCCAACCTACTTTTGTT
The DNA here is from genome assembly GCF_019279795.1 of Protopterus annectens. Lineage (NCBI taxonomy): Eukaryota > Metazoa > Chordata > Ceratodontiformes > Protopteridae > Protopterus > Protopterus annectens. Next base: position 198,065,261 of record NC_056750.1, read on the forward strand.
ATTTGTTTCTTGCATCCCTGTGTCTAGTAGTGTTATACAGAACTAATATCCTCTGTAGAAGTGTATAGGATTGTTGCATACAGAACAAATACCCCCTGTAGAAGGGCATAGGATTGTGGCATACAGAACAAATACCCTCTGTAGAAGGGTACAGAATTGTGGCATACAGAACAAATACCCTCTGTAGAAGGGTATAGGATTAGACTTCCCTTTTAGTCCTTTTAAGGCACACTATTTCTAATAGTAGCTATGGTGTCTAGTGATTATCCACAATCCACATCATTGTTCTCCCTGGTGTCTAATGTTTCCCCTTCATCCTTGTTATGTGTAAGTGCAATTAAAGCAAGTGAAGTACTCCTTGGTGTTCAGTGTCCCCCCCCCCATGCCAGCTATGGTTCAGTGCCATCAAGAGAAGGTCTCCCTGGTGTCTAGTGTTTCACCTGACCCACAGGTGAAAAATTATCCTTGGTCACTAGTGGTCTCCTCTGACCCAGGCTTGAAGAGTTATCCCTAGTCACTAGTGGTCCCCCATCCAAGTCTGAAGAGTTATCCATGATAGCTAGTGGTCCACTAGATGCAGTGTTGCATTTACTCATTAGTCTTGGACTGTGGAAGTATGAAAAGTACCCCAAACCCCCAAACACACCTCACCTACCCCCTGCCTAACCTTTCCATTGTGACCAACCAGGCATACACACACTCACATGTAGCCTCTCACATACACATACCCCTAGCACTACCTGACCACTAAACTGTCCAGCACTTGCCTCTACTGTGATGGATGATTACCATGAGAGGCCAAGAATGACTGTGCTAAGTTACACAACTTAGTGGGTCTTTGAGTAATTTCTCTGCTTAAATACCTTAGTGTAGTCAGTTCTGAGGGAGTGCACATGGCTAATTAGCATATGCCTTTCCCTCAGACTGTCATATTAGCATTTAACATGGCTGCAGAGGCAGCCCACCTCAGTCCTGCAAATCTTTGTGCTGCAGCATCATCTCAGAAATGGATACTGAGAGGTGTACACCTCATGGCCACCTTGTGATAATCTTTCTGAATCAGATCCTATGTCTTAAATAATTTACAGGGTTAGGGAGCTGGAGGGAGATTTTTAGGTTTAGAGAGAGGAGAAAGGAGTTTTATGGTAAGGTAGCAGGAAGGAAGTTTTAGGGTTAGAGAGTCTATACAGTTTTGTAGGACAGGGTGTTGGGAGTGAAATGTTATGAGAGAGGCTGTTGAGAGTGCTATGTAGTTACAAGAGAGGGTGCTGGGAGTGATACATAGTTATGGGAGAGGCTTTTGGGAGGGTTACAAAGTTATGAGAGAGTGTACTGGGAGTCTTGTGTAGTTATGAGAAAGGGTGTTGGGAGTGTTACATAGTTACGGGAAAGGGAGTTGGAACTGCTATGTAGTTACATGACATGGTATTGGGAGTGCTATGTGGTTATGTGGGAGAGTGCTTAAAGTGCTATGCAGTTACAGGAGAGAGTGTTGAGAGTGCTATGTAGTTACATGAGAGGGTATTGAGAGTGGTACATAGTTACATGAGAGGGTATTGAGAGTGGTACATAGTTACATGAGAGGGTATTGAGATTGGTACATAGTTACATGAGAGGGTATTGAGAGTGGTACATAGTTACATGAGAGGGTATTGAGAGTGGTACATAGTTACATGACAGGGCATTGAGAGTGGTACATAGTTCATGGCAGGGTATTGAGAGTGGTACATAATTCAAAAGAGGGTGCTGGGAATGATACATAGTTAAGGGAGAGCTAGTGGAAGTTAGAACACTTGCCTTTTTGAGCAAGTGAGATGCAAATAAATAGCATGCAAGCTCCTGTAGTAAACCCATATATTCTGCATCATTTTGCTTGTTTGTTAATTTAGTTGGGTTTTCCTTAGTACTATACTTGTCAAGCATAATAATTTTATCATTAGATTAAACATCATCATTTATTTACTTGCATTTTGATTTGTTACAGACTTTTATTTAGTATTATGTATGTACTCTGCTCTGTACTGATGAATTTATGAATAAGAGCACATTTACTAACTGTTCAGTCTTTATACTGAATAAGAAATTTGAAAAATAGACTATGCATCTGCATATGTATGTATGTATATATACATATACGCATATAAATATATGTACGTAATGTACATATTTACACATGCATACACAGAACACACACACTCACATGTACATACATAGCTTTAGGTTGATACAAGACTGCTGATATCATGGTTGCTCTAGTATTTTGTCCGGGGTGATATTCACTTGAACTCCTTAAAGAAGTGATTTGTTAATGTGTGGAGTCTATGGTTTTTAAGAACTTGAAACTCACAGTTTCTCAGAAAAGGAGTGACTCAGTTTTTTTTTTTTTTATTATTTATTTTTTTGAGATTTCTTTTTCCGCAAGGTGCAGCAGTCTTGGAGTGAAAATAATAAAGTGAGGGAGCAAGGTACTTTTGCATATCTCCCAAATAGGATGTGCAGAATCAATTTGTTGTGTGTTTTTTTACTATTGTGTATTTTTGTCCTTACTGCACAACTATAGTACATTTCTTAATGAGGTTGTTTGGATTTGGGCTGCCAATTTCAAGCAGTTCTTGCTTGGTAGTTGTTTTTTGAGATGGGTAATCCTAGACACTCATAGTAGTTCCCATGTACCTATCTATCTATATGTGTTTGCATACATATATACATATATATATATATATATATATATATATATATATATATATATATAGATAGAGAGAGAGAAAGGTAGAGAAATATCCATATACATAATTGTAGGCAGAATGACACACATTATATCTAAGATCTGTCTAGCAACTATAGCCATCAATCCACAATACTTCTCTCCATTTCTGATTCTCTTTCACTCATCCCATGCCTTCTCAAGTGCATCCATTCTTTACGACTCAGTTTCTCAGTCTAGCAAATCATTCCACTTGTTCACCACTGTCGCCGAAGAAATAATTCCTTATGCCAGATTTGATCGGAAGTCCTTTTAGGTGGGGATCATACTGTTTCCTTGCCATGTTATCTTGTCCATCCAATCATGCTGATTTACAGTACATAAAAATCTAGTTCTTTACGAACATCAATCATATATCCTCGTTCCACATGCACCTCCAGGGAGTACAGTCACATATTGCAAATCTTACCTCATATCTACTATCCTAATTGTCTTGTCTTTTTTTTTTTTTTTTTTTTGAGATTTGCCTCCCTCTCCATGAATTCCTGTTCTTTGAGTAAATACCTCTTGCATGACATTCTGTTGTCTTTAGTTTTTGCTTTCTTGTACTCCCTTGGTAGTTCATTCCTGCAGTGATTATAATGATCAGGTCCTTTATGTCTGACTCTTGTATCTTGAACTCTTACCTCACTTCCTTGAAGTTGCCTACTAAACCAAGTTTGTCTATTCTCACATGCAGGAGTCTTCATTTACCAGAACAGAATCAAAGTTGCTACCTCCCTAGCTGTGCTGATGCAAAGCCGAATCTTATTTACTATGCCTTCCCCATCTTCTTCTGCATTCCAATTTTAGTGTTGTCTGCACAGACATTCATCCCATTCTCTGTTGGTAATATTACATTTAACACAAATGCACTGAACAATGTGGGATCTAAAACTGAACCCTGTGATACACCATTGATTATTTTCTTTCTTCTCGGTTTCACATCTTCCCTCACTACCACCTCCTCTGCTTCATCATCCAAGCACCACTGCCCTCATATGCACATCTGTCTTAGCCTCATGGTCTCCTCAAATTCCCTTCCATTCTCTTCCATGACCCCCCCCCCCTTCCATACCTTATTCTCCTTTATTTTCCCTTTGTTTTTCTGTCTCTATTGCTACAGAACAGTTTGAAATCAACTGCTTAAAACAGATGGATAATTCTCATTGAAATGCAGATGATAAAGCACAGTCATTCTCAATGCTGTTGCCCAAAAATCAGAGACAATACCAAAAAATAAGGATGAAGGGTTTATATTATAATAGCAAAAATCCTTTTAAGTGAATGGGAAAACACCGACACGTATTGCGCGAGCCGCGAATATGCTAAACGTACTAAACTGCAAAATACAAAAAGTCAAATCCCCATAATCGACCAACTCCACCTCCCACTACATACTGCCTACCCAAACAAAATAAATAAACCACATACATACACTAACCAAAACCCTACTTCTAACCCTACACTAAACCTTACATACATTACTATCTATGCACTTACCTTAACCCGCACCCTAACCCTAAGGTCTGTAACTATCGCACACTTACCCTACAGAGATATACCAAAACAAAATAAATAATCCACACGCATACATTTAACAAAACCCTAATTCTAACCCTACACTAAACCTTATATGCATTACTTATCTATGCACTTACCTTAACCCACACCCTAACCCTAAGGTCCATAACTATCGCACACTTACCTTACGGAGCTAGACCGCAGACGGGCCAACCATGACACTTCAACTTTTTGAATTTCATGGTTTAGTACATTGGGCATAATAGCGGTTTGCACAATACGTGTCGATATTTTCGCATTCGCTTGAAAAGATTTTTGCTATTATAATATAGACCCAAGGATGAAGAGGTGCAAAACCATGAACAGTCTTTAAATATTACAATAATTGGCTCATAAATTTTACAATAACTCACTTATAGGTTCATAGGTAGGTATTAGGCTATTGGGCCTAGGGCCTATATAAGCTTAGCCAAAAATGTACCCTGGCTTTCGCCACCCAAGAAAATTATTTTCCTGTGCCCCTGTCGAGCAGAGCCACATAAGTGATCCCTGGGGTGAATTTCCTATTTCCCATCCAATCATCAAGATTTTTTTTGAAGAGTGCTAATGAGGAGCTCTGTTTGACATAGATAGGTATTCTGTTCCAGAGTATGGGAAGTCTGTGGGACAGGAATCTATCCCTCCAGCATGTTCTGTTCATTGTGGTGACAAGGTTTAGGTCCCTAGAGCGTGCAGTTCGGAGGGATTGGGATTTCTTTAAGTGGAGCATGTCCAACAGCTCTGGGTTTGACATAGCTTTGTATGTTAGGCAGAGATCGCCTCTGATTAGGCGATATGCGACGGAGTAAAGCTGGAGTTTTTTAGATGGTCTGCGTAGGGCATCTGTTTGAGGCCAGTAATCCTCTTTGTGAGGTATTTCTGTGGCCTTCCCAGTTGTTGTAGATGTCTTGTGAGGTACATAGCAAAAGGGGCGTTGTACTCTATAATGGGTCTAATGAGTGACGAGTAGAGGGGAACAATGACCTCTTTTTTTCTGGATGAGAAACCTTTTGTGATGAGGTGAGCCACGTAGAAGGATTTCCTGACCAATGTGGTGATGTGATTATCAAAGGAGAGACTACTGTCTACCTGTGTCCCAAGGTCTCTTATCACATTTTCAGCATTAAGTAGACTACCAACTATGTGGTAGTTCATGGGTACAGAGTTTTTACCAAAGTGGATGACAATTCACTTTTTGGCATTGAGCTTCAGGCCATGGCTTTGACACCAGGCATCTGTCTCAGTGAGGCCCTTTTGTAGTATGTCCACATCATTAGGTGTTTCGATTATGGCTCCTAGTTTACAGTCATCTGCAGACTTTGTTAGACAACAACCTTCTGTGTTAGCCTGTACTTCAGAGAAGTAGATACCAAACAGGAGAGGACCCAGGACTGAACTCTGTGGTACTCCACTTGTCACTGGTCTGAAGTTGAATTTGGAGTCTGCTACTTTCACAGTGTGGGTTCTGTCCATGAGCCAGTTGGCAACCAATCTTGTGACATAGGGATTTATACCTAGTTTAGTGAGTTTATCTATAATTCCAGAGTGGGGGATGGTGTCGAAAGCCTTGGCAAGATCTAGATAAGCTGTATGAACCACCTTACCCTCATCTATGGCTTTGGTGACTGCTTCAAAGAAGTCAATCAGGTTTAGGAGACATGATCTGCCTTTTACAAATCCGAACTGGGTAGGATCCAGAGTTTGGAGATTACCAATGTCTTTGTTTATGAGTTCCATGATGATACGTTCCCTGGCCTTGCAGACCAGGCTCATCAGGCTAATGGGGTGATAGTTCCTGGGGTCCATCGTGGCTCCCCCTTTGTGGAGAGGGACAACCGTTGCAGTGCGCCATTCAGTGGGCACAAAGCCTAAGGTGAGGCTATGACTGAACATGGTACTTAGGTAGGGTGCCAGTTCATTCTGTGGTTTATGTAGAACACAGCCTGGGATATTGTCAGGTCCCATGGATGCTGTGCTCTTGGCTTTGGAGAGTGTGTTTTTTTACCTGTGCCACCGTGATTACAGGAACTTTGCATTCTTCCAGTATAGAGATGGCCCCTCTAGGGGGTGAGAAGGGGGTAAAGTTAGCACTGAACCTATCTGCCAGGATGTTGGTAATATCAATTGGTTCTGTATATTTAGTGCCATTGTGCTGTAACTCAGAGCAGATCTGAGTGCTGCCATTGAGATTCTTGACATAGCTATAGAATGCTTTGTGGTTGTCTTTAGAGTCAGTGGCAATTTTGTTTTCGTAACTAGCTTTGGAGGATTTTATGAGGGATCTCAGCTTCTTACTGAGGCTGACCAGGGAGCTCCTCCAGTCATGGGATTTTACTCTTTTTTGCAACAGTTTTTTTTCTTCCGTTGTAGAGTTTGTTTATGGCAGAGGACCACCAGATTGGCTTCCTTTTTTGGGGGGGATAGCATCTTGGTTCTATTAGGGATAGCATGATCCATGCACTCGTGTAAGTGCTTATAAAGTGTATTTGTGTAGGATTCAGCATAGTTCATAGTTATATACTATACTAATGACCACCAGGGCTTTTATACATTGACAGAGCAACAGATTTTGCATCAACATGCTTTTCACAGCAATAAGAAGAAGAATGAAACTATAAAGTCTGCATTACTGACCTGGGACAGGGTAAAATATAAGGCAAAATCAGGGATAGCTGAGAGCCAAGACAGGTAATTACGCAACTTAAGAGAGAGAGAGAGAGAGAGATGGAACAAAGAAAATGTTTGTGTCTGGTGTTCCTGAACTGGGAAGAAATGAAGCTCTCATATCCAAACGTAGGGTCCACTATAAAAAACTGAGTCCTACAACACTGAAACTCATAGATCTTAAAGTAGTAAAAACTATTTCCTGGAACCACCAAAATGTAGGAAGCACACCCTCCTGCAATCCGTGTGTGTGTGTGTGTGTGTGTGTGTGTGTGTGTGTGTGTGTGTGTGTGTGTGTCTATGTGTGTGGGGGGGTTGCTTTCCATACTCCCTTTCTTAAATACACTAGTTATATGATTATGCAATCATGGTGAAAGGAATACCATCTTGCAAAGATAAACATTTGCTATATGAACTGGAATCTCACAGTCCAAGTGCTACAGTAGGAAACATAGTCAGTTATAGGTAACATCAGGGGACTGGGGAGATAGTACTTAATCAGATATTGACCACTAACAGAAAAAAACAATGTGGAGCTATATTAGGAGAAGTGATCACCAAACAGCATGGTTTACAATTTCTTTAACCATAAAATCATCAGTAAAAATGAGGAGTGTGAGGTAAACAATGCCTGCATTTTTCTAAAAAGGTTGAAGTGATGCCCTGACCCTATATGTAAAAATGGGAAAACGGATTGTGAATGTCGGTTTGGATAACTCACAGCTCTACCTACAATTCAAAAACAATAAATCTGTTTTGTTTCACAGAAAGAAACCTAGGGTTTGCTTTCTGCTCATATGTACACAGCAGCATTTGTGACAGCTCTCAAAAATGAGGAACCATTTGCCTTACTTTAAATAAAATGGCTAGCTCCCATCTCATTGCATAATTCCAAAACAGTTAACCTCTTTGGCCTCACAAAAAGAAACAGTGACTTTATATTAAGTTCTTACTTTGAACTTTTAAAAGGTCAGGAAAAGCAGCTTTAAATTAACAATGCAATAAAACGAGATCACAAAAGAAAAAAGTAAATATATAAGTCACAAACAAAAGAGAAAAATCAGAAAAACCCACATAGCAGTCTTTTTCAGCAGTAGTTTTAGCTGTTGGGTTAAAATTCTGAGTCTAGGATTACATGACATAAGGGTCAGTAACCTGCCCATTCAGTGGATATTCTGATTTTGCCATCACTGCCTGCCATGGCTCTGACCCTTTTATCTGATGATTTGGTATCTGCATAATCTGGTGTAAAGAGCACAGTAAGAGGAATCTGCACATCCTGAACTTTGCATACTTTGTTAGCTGTGTTATCACTCTCTGAATCACTGTCCCTAAACAAGCTACTATAGGTACCTGCTTATGTTGACGTGCTTAAGATATTTCTTTTTTGCTTGTCCGAGAACCCTGAATGCTCGACTATGACAGTAGCATAGAAGACATGATGCTGGTTACATTTCTACATGTGGGTTCTCATACACTTCTTCAGATGTTTTTTTTTTTTTTTGAAGAAACCGTCACATAGTCTGTAATCATATGGGCTGTGTCAATGTTACCCAATGTTTTATATTAGGAAGACTGAGTGTAAACTAAAGAACCGTATCTATGAACACATCTATGAGACAAATAAGAAAAAAATGACAAATGCCCTATTTTGACATTTATCACCCTTCCGTGAACATCAGTTTAAGTTTATGGTGATTGAACAAATGAAGCTGAATGCTAGGGGTGGTCCATGGCAGTTATGCATTGAGAAAAGGGAGTTGTACTGGATCCTACATTTGAAATCAGTAGGGTGGCCTGGGCTCAATGAAATGGCATCCATTGGCTGCATTTTAAAGCTGAAAGCAAAATGCAGATAACTAATAGATAACTTTCTGTTGGGTACATTCCTTATATTTTATTTTATTTCATTCACTAATATGTGTTTTATGATATGTATTAAGGGAATTTTTTGTGTATGTTTTTCTTTAAATACATAATGAGCTGATGATGTCACATACTTGTCAGTGTATTTAAAAGTTCCTTTGGATTTGTGGTTTTATGTGATGAAGTCTTGTCATTGTCTGAGATGAAAGTGCTTAGAATAAATTTGGGAGAACAAGTCCTTGCTTCTGTGTGGCCTTTTTGTGGTTTCAGGTGTTTGCGAAACTTTATGCTGTGGTTTGTTTGCTGCTGACACAGATGGCTTCAGGACGAGTTTCTCCTACCCCTTCATTATTTCTTGAAAATGAATCTACTACTACCAACAGGACACCTGTTGACTTAAAGTTGCTGACTGAACAACTTACTCGGAAAGTGGATTCCCTGGCTGCAGAAGTGCAACAACGTTATTCCACTGGTTTGTGGTCTAATTCCTTCCCTGACCAGTCTCATAGGAGTGAAAACAGTTCAGCAAGCTCCGTAGCCTCTGGACAAGGTGATGGACTTATCCAGATTGCATCTTCGGGTAATTTGGTCTCTGGCAGTTCTAATTTGAATGAATGGCTCCAACAAGGTATTACTTTTTCTCAGCGTGTGGCCCCCACAAGTTTATAGAACATTAAAAAATCGTTTAGATTTATATTCTCATAAACTTTTAAAAGTCCGTAAATTACAGACTGAAAATGCTTATCTACTAGAATGCATTAAACGTAACCTGGTCCCTAAGGGACTGAGAATGTGGAAATTCCCAACAGGAATTATTAGGGACTCACCACTGCATCAAGAATTGTTAATGCTGTTTGGTCATCATGGGTGCGAGTACATGGATGTGCTTGTTAAACATAACACTAACCTAGTGAAGGACCTTATTAAAGATTGTCATATTAGTAACATTAAGTTTCATAAATTAAGAAAACTTGAAAGGGATCAGTATGCATATTCATCTAAGAAGGCGTATCCATTATCACAATCTTCTCAGGCATGTGGCAATTAGTTTGAAGAAGCTTTGGCCAATAAATACAATGCCAGTACGGAGCTCATTAATACTGATGAGTGGGCCAAGCAAGGACTGAATGCCCTTTTAGACCAACCAGTTTTAAGTCAGTCAGAATGGATAAAGGAAAGGGAATTGAATCATGGCCGTTTTACGAATTTGAAATACCAGAACAATTTTTGGAATTATCCAGCTCGTTAGCAACTACCTTTTTCAGCACAGAACAATGGATGGAGCCGGAATCAGTACCAGAGGTTGTGAGTACTGAATGTACTGAGACTTTTTCTAATACTAATCCGAACAAAATGCTTTTCAAGTAAGGTTGGCCCGGCCAAACTATAAACATCCAAATACCAGTGGCCAGCAAAATGCAATACAATGACACTGAAGTCTAAAATAAGATTCAAAATTGTTGTTTATTTCATATACTTGTGGTAAATACTTCCAAACCGGTTTCGGCTATCAAGCCTTCATCAGTGGGTAAAGTTTCTCCTCTATTAAGAGTGATGGGTATTTATACATATCCCCAACCAATGGAAAACATGGTATAGCCCAACCAGATGGGTAAAGTGCATTTTTATGTTTCAAACATGAAATAAGGTTCAAACATAGTATTTAATGCATCAAAACCAATAATATTCATATAATGGTGGAACAAAAAATGAGTTTGGAGGAAGCTTATTATATCAAATTATGTATGTAAAGAGAAGAAAAATAATGCTCTGGAGTGCATCATGTTTGTCATATACAACTTGGCTAAGAGACATATTCTGTATGTCTCATACATTGCTTTCCTCATAAAGTATAAAAACTTATTAAGTGAATTTAGTGTATGGTATTAGTTAAAGACAACACATATGTTCTAATATATATACATTTATGTATATCTCTATATTATATGTGAGCATGTCATATAAGGAGACAAACGCCCTATCCAATTCTCTAGTATTTCATAAAATCTAGAGTTCTAACATGTCCAAATGGAATATCCTAGTTTGTGAAATGTTTGTACAAAAGACGTGCTTCACCATATCAAACGGCCTACATACATATTTGTCTACTTATGAGCATATTAGAACCCACAAAAAGGACTAGCCCACAGTTGCCACCAGCTAGTCAATTGATCCAAATATATATACAGTCTTAGAACTGGTAACAAATGATTATCAAATCATATATATGAATTACATACAAAACATTTATTTATATATGTATGTATATATATGTATATATATATATATATATATATATATATATATATATATATATATATATATATATATTAGTGTGTCATATGTGAGTACATGGTTTAAAAGGACTGATGTTCTCTCTGATTACTCAATATATTTGAACAAAAGACATGCTCCACTAAATCAGAATATATTCACACATATAAAGCTAAACATGACCTTATGGAGGCCTACAAGAAAAAATGGCTCACAACTACCACTAACTAATAAATTCTTGTAATAAACATAACATCTTCGAGCTATTTACAAGTGATCATTAAGACCAGGGGGAAAAATTCCCCCAAGATTGATGATCCAGTATTTCTCTTTCTGGTTTAAGATGGTATGCCAACCTTGTTCTTTGCTTCTGTCCCCTGTAATTTTGTCAATAACCATGAACATAAAATTTGCAGTAGTGTGTTTAGTAGTGTGTCTATATAGAGCATTTGTTTCTTTTCTGTTCCTGATGTCACTTTTGTGTTCAGTCATTCTTATTCTAAGTGAGCGAGAGGTCTGGCCTACATAGAAAGCTTTACATTGGCAAGTAGCTAAATAAATGATCCAACTGCTGCTACAATTTCCAAATACTCTGGAATTATACACTATTAGTGTTTGCGCTGGTAAATTCTTTCAATTTACTTACATGTGAACATGAGCTACAATGACCACATGGGAAGGTGCCCAAGAGTTTTTCTCCAGTCATAGTCATAGGTTCATAGGTTCATAGGTTCGTACTAGGCTATCTGCCCTAGGGCATTTATAAGCCTAGCCAGAGTGTATGTGGCTTACACCACCCCTTAGGATGAGAATACTACGCCCTTTTAGGGTTTAGTTTACTATGCCTCTGTCTAGTAGTGATAAAGAGATGACCCCCGGGGTAAACCTATGATCTCCCATCCACTCGTCGAGATTTCTCTTGAATAGAGTCAGTGAGGGGCTCTGCCTAACATGGACTGGGATTCTGTTCCAGAGTGTAGGGAGCCTCTGGGTTATGAATCTGTCCCTCCAGCACGTTCTATTTATTTCTGTGTTGAGGTTTAAGTCACTTGTTCTCGTGGCTCTGATGGATTTGGATTTTCTGAGGTGGAGCATGTCCATTAATTCAGGATTGGACATGGCCTTGTACGCCAGGCACAGATCACCTCTGAGTAGGCGGTATGCGACTGAATAGAGCTGGAGTTTTTCAGTCGGGCAGCATATGACATATGTTTAAGACCCTTTATCCTCTTGGTGAGGAACTTTTGGGGTCTTTCCAACTGCTGCAGGTGTCGGGTGAGATACATCCCAAATGGGGCATTGTACTCAATCATTGGCCTGATAAGAGAAGAGTACAGGGGCACAATGACCTCTCTTGATCTAGATGTGAAACCCTTCATGATAAGGTGGGCAATATAGAAGGTCTTCCTAACCACTTTGGCAATGTGAGTGTCAAATGAGAGGTTACTGTCAACCTGGGTCCCTAGGTCCCTGATTACCTCTTCCGTACTTAATGGATTATTGCCTATGTGGTAATTTGTCGGTACCTTGTTTTTCCAAAAGGGTATGACTATACATTTTTTGGCGTTTAGCTTAAGGCCATGGCTCTGGCACCAATTATCCATTTCTATGAGGCCTCTCTGAAGGATGTTTGTGTCCGCTGGAGTATCAATTATGGCGCCCAGTTTGCAGTCATCTGCGAACTTTGTCAGCCACAATCCTCGTATGTTTGCCTGTACCTCGGAAAAATAAATGCCGAACAAGAGGGGTCCCAGGACTGAGCCCTGTGGGACACCGCTTGTGACTGGCTTAGAGTCTGACATAGCTCCAGCAACTCTGACCCTGTGGGTTCTGTCCTTGAGCCAGTTTGCAACCCATCTTGTGACATATGGGTTTACATTTAAGCTGGTGAGTTTGTCTATAATGCCCGAGTGGGGTATTGTGTCAAAGGCTTTTGAAAGGTCAAGGTAGGCTGTGTGAACTGCCTTACCCTCATCAATGGCCTTAGTGACTGTTTCAAAAAAGTTGACCAAGTTCAGAAGGCAGGATCTGCCCTTGACAAAGCCAAATTGGGTAGGATCCAATGTCTGTAGGTCCCCAATGTCTTTGTTTATGAGTTCCATAATGATCCTCTCCATAGCTTTGCAGACCAGGCTCATCAGGCTTATGGGGCGGTAATTTCCAGGGTCCATAGAAGCACCGCCTTTGTGAAGTGGGACCACTGTTGCCGTACGCCACTCTTTGGGTACGTACCCTGTGGTAAGGCTAAGATTAAACAGCAGCCTTATGTGTGGGTTTAGTTCCTCTTGGAGTTCATGTAGCACACAGCCCGGGACACCATCCGGTCCCATTGATGCTGTGTTTTTAGCTTTAGAGTGGGCGGCTCTCACCTGGGCATCTGAGATGTTAGGGAGGCTACACTCTGCTGGGATAGTTATTTCTCCTTTTGGGGGGGAGGGGGAGGAGAAATTTGCACTGAACCTGTCTGCCAGAATGTTGGCAATGTCAGTGGGTTCAGTGTATTTTGTGTCATTTTGGACTAACTCTGAGCATATCTGGGAGTTTCCACCCAGGTTTCTAACATAGCTAAAGAAGGCCTTGTGATTATCTTTTGTGTCATTTGCGATTTTTCTCTCAAAGTTGGCCTTGGATGATTTTATGAGTGATCGTAGTTTTTGCTAGTACTGATCAGAGATGCCTTTCCTTTTAGGGATTTTGCTCTGTCATGTAGTAGCTTCCTCCTTCTGTTGTAAAGTTTGTTTATGGCTGGGGTCCACCAGACTGGTCGCCTGCCTTTGGGGGAATGGGTCTTGGTTTTATTTGGGATTGCATGATCCATGCATTCTTGAAGGTGCCCATAGAAGGCATTTGCAAGGGATTCAGCAGTGTGGGTTGTGGTTTCCACTGGCCCAGGGGCCTTGAAAGATACCACTTCAGTCTTAAGAAGTGTGAAGTTTGCTTTTGAGAAGTTCTTCACTGTGGTCTTTTGTGCAGGGGTGGGGCGGGATGTGGATTTCCAGTGAGATTAATTTATGGTCTGATCTTACCAAAGAGGGATGTACTTCCGGTGTGGAGCATTTTGTCCCCATGTTTGTGATGATCAGGTCTAGTATATTGTCTCCTCTTGTGGGAATGGTGACTAGTTGTTCCATTGCATTTGAGTTTATGAATTCTAAGAACCTTTGGGCTAGAGTGTTGGGGCTTGAGTAATGTTCCCAGTCTATGTTTGGGTAGTTGAAGTCTCCCAAAATGATGGTATTTGGAGAGACATTCATACTCTCCAGTGTCTTCAGGAAGGCTGTGTGAGGTTCCTGAGTTTGAGAGGGTGGTCTGTAGCATGCTACAAACTGTAAGGCAGTTTTGCCTATGGTTAGTTGCACCTGGATAGTCTCTGATGCTTCGTGTGTTGCCACTAACCTGGAGGTGTGGGTATCTTTGATGAAAATGGATACTCCCCCTCCTTTTGTGGTTCTGTCCAAGTTTTGGGGCCGGAAAGCATGATATGAGGTAAAACCTGATAGTGCTGGGGTGCTCTCAGGAGCCTTGAACCAGGTTTCAGTCACTGCACAGACATCGATGTTCTCCATACTGAGAAGGGCTTTGAGGGCGTGCATCTTGAGGTTTAGACTTCTGGCATTGAGCAGCATTACCCTTAGTTTTTTCCACTTGTGTTTTCTAGGGAGGTAGGTTTGTCATTTGAGCCTTGCCTAAAAAGGCACAATGGGGGTGGCAAGAGCCTTGGCCAATATCCGGAAGCCCAGGGGTGACAGGTGCAAACCATCCCTTGCGAAGCAGCGTGGCTTGTCAAGCATGTCATCCCAAGCAGACAGACACTGGATCCCCTTAGAATGACACCAGTAATTAAGCCAATTGTTAAAACTGATCATTTTGTCTTTGTACTGTGGCATCATTCTTGGTGAGGGTAAGATGCTGCTCAGGGTCAGGGTCAGGGTCATACCGGCCTGGGCTACATAATCAGAGAGCTCCTCTGTGTCTCTTTTCATGTAGTCCCGGGAGGTACATCTCAGGTCGTTTACACCTGCATGTACAATGACTGAGTCATATTTGTACTTGCTGTGGAGTGACCTGAGTGCTTGTGTTATGTGGCGGATTCTAGCTCCCGTCAGGCAGCTTACTGTGACCCTCTCCTTGTTCAGTCTGGTGAGCGGGACGTCAGTGTGCCTGACTATGGAGTCACCTATTACAAGTGTGTCTGGCATGTTGTTTGGCCTTAAGGGCTGTGACTGTTTAGCACACTGACTTTGTGAACTATGTGTTGCATTTGCTATGTCTTGAGGTGGTGGTTGCTTGGGTGTCTGCTTTGGAGGCCTCTGTTGTTTTGGTAGATTTTTAATCAGCGCCTCCGAGTATGTTTTTGTGTGTTTATGTGTTTGGTTTGCAGTTGTGATAGTTCTATGTGAGACTGGGTTTGTGGTGTGCGTGGTTACCTTCTCCTCCTGACTGGTCTTGCCAGTACTGAATTGAGAGAGCTCAGCCTCCAGTTTGGCTATATAGTTGCATCTCTCGCATATATTTGTATTTGTTGGGAGGAGGAGAGGGTTGTCTGTGTACATGAGGCAATTGTAACATTGCCTCAAGATTCCCAGATTCACCAGCTGAACAGGAGAGGATGCTAGCAACTGACCCTTCGACATGCTAGAAATAGTGAAAAAGATTGCTGTGTAACTGAGTCAGAAAGGACCTATAGGGAAATGGGTACTCAACAGAATTTAGGTGAATGAAGTACTTTTCGTTTGTTTAAGAGTGCTTTACCTGTATACAAAATGCTTTAGGAGCAAGTGCTGAGCTTTTCAGATAGAGTATAGGCTGTTTAGATTGCAAGTAGAACAGTTCTAAGGGAAAAATTGAAGAGCAGACTTGGCGGAGCCAGAAAAAGTTTAACCTTGTTTAACCGGCGCTGCGCTATGCGACGCATCACAAAGCCGTGCAAAGGCGGATTTTAAGCAGTGAACTACAAAAGAGCTAGGAATGGTCCCAAACAACCAACAGCTTCTTGTGCTGAGGTCACTTCCCCCAAGGATAGGTAGGCTGCTCAAGGCTCCCCACTCCCACTAGTGAGCAAAGAAACTTCCTTTTATCCAAGTAAGGTAATGGACAACACAGGAACTACACCACAGCCCAGAATACAGCAATGCCTGTATACTGGTCTAAACTAGTCGAAAAAGGCGGGAAAACAAGGATTATTTTTTTGGTTTTTTTTTGCAGAAATACACAGAAAATGCAGAGACAGTGATAAATTAGTTACACAGGCTAGCACACTTTAGTGGGCAGCCTCCACAGTTCAATTAAACAAACAAACAAGCAAACTTTCGACTAAATTCAACTAAATGTAACTTTAAGTGCAATTTTTAAAATAAATGCAGTAATCAGTAAAAAAACAGTTCAGGCTAGTTTAAAGTAAGCAGCAGAAGCTATTTTCAGTGAAAAAAGCAAAGATACTTAAATCCAGAAAGTAGTCGCTTTTCGAGTTCCTTGCTGCTAGGACCACTCTGTAAACCCACGTGGAGCTTGTCTGAGCAGTATAGCCAGAAAAAAACGCCCAGAGGTGGATTTTAAGCAGTGAACTACAAAAGAGCTAGGAATGGTGCCAAACAACCAATTACTAACAGCTTCTTGTGCTGAGGTCACTTCCCCCAAGGATAGGTAGGCTGCTCAAGGCTCCCCACTCCCACTGGTGAGCAAAGAAACTTCCTTTTATCCAAGTAAGGTAATGGACAACACAGGAACTACACCACAGCCCAGAATACAGCAATGCCTGTATACTGGTCTAAACTAGTCGAAAAAGGCGGGAAAACAAGGATTATTTTTTGTTTTTTTGTTTTTTTTTGCAGAAATACACAGAAAATGCAGAGACAGTGATAAATTAGTTACACAGGCTAGCACACTTTAGTGAGTAGCCTCCACAGTTCAATTAAACAAACAAACAAGCAAACTTTCGACTAAATTCGACTAAATGTAACTTTAAGTGCAATTTTTAAAATAAATGCAGTAATCAGTAAAAAAACAGTTCAGGCTAGTTTAAAGTAAGCAGCAGAAGCTATTTTCAGTGAAAAAAAAGCAAAGATACTTAAATCCAGAAAGTAGTTGCTTTTTCGAGTTCCTTGCTGCTAGGACCACTCTGTAAACCCACGTGGAGCTTGTCTGAGCAGTATCATTTGTTGGTATATAGCACCCCTACTCTCCTTGTGCTTATAATGAGAAAAGAGACCTCCCAATGTTTTTCCACGTCCAAATGAAAACATACATTTAGGACCTAATATTTTTCTTAATTCATCATTGGCCAAGAGTATATTCCAATGGCTATGCAATATGTTCCTAATAACATTATGATTCCTTCCATATGTGGTCACAAACCTAAGAGTGGATTCTTCCATTGTAGTTGTTCGTTTTTTATATTGCAACAAGATGCTTCTATCTTGGATAGTGGACCATTCACTTGCTCTATGTATATCTGATTCTCTATATCCCCTGTCTCTAAATCTATGGTAAAGATCTAATCTAGCTTGTTCAAAGTCTTGTTCAGATGAACTGATGTGTTTAATATGCATAAATTGGGATTTTGGTATATTCCGGATGGTGTGGTTCGGATGCATACTTGATGCATGGAACAGAGTGTTATATTGTGGATATTTCCGGTACGTCTTGGTACTCAAAGTGTGATCTGTATTCCTGTATACTGTGATATCCAAAAAATCAATGGTATCATGATTCGAGGTTACAGTAAACTCAATGCCCTATATGTTTTCATTCAGATATTCGACAAATTCCTGTAAATATACCTGATCCGCCCTCCACACCATCCAGCAATCATCCAAGTATCTGCGCCAGATGTCAATCTCCACCATATATAAATTATGGAGGGGATCATAGATCATGCATTCTTCAAAAAAAGCCATGAATAAATCCGCATATATGGGAGCAAAAGATGCTCCCATGGCCGTACCTTGTAGTTGCCAAAAACACTCCCCAATGAAAATAGAAGACATTTTTTGTTTAGGACATGTTCTGCCATGCATACCAATAATGTATTGAATCCAGGTGGATATAATGCTGAATGTTCAAGCCAATACTGTAAAGCCTGCAGTCCAGCCCAATGAGGTATGCTGGTATATAAAGATTTCACATCCAGTGTGCACATTAACCACCCTGGCTCCAGTTGTGTGTCCTGTATAATTTGAAGGAAGTGAGTAGTATCTCGAAGTCTAGTTCTTACTGAAGTAAGCAGGGGTTTTAAATAGTGTGTTAGAAAGGCTGATAGAGGTTCAGTTAAAGAACCTATACTGGACACAATAGGTCTCCCCGGAGGTTTATAAAGGGATTTGTGAATCTTAGGAAGAAGGTACAGTATTTGTTTTTGAGGATCTGTAACAGTCAGATGTTTCACATTATTCTTGGTAATAATACCTTCCTCTTCCGCTTGATTTAAGAAGGTATCAATTTCCTTCTTAAATACAGCAGTAGGGTCAATAGACATATGCATATAGCATTAAGTGTTAGCAAGTTGACCTTTACCCTCATTCAAATAATATCCCATATTCATAACCACTAATGCACCTCCCTTATCAGCTGGCAGAATCGCAATGTTATGGTTGTGCCTAAGTTCATCTAAAGCAACCCTTTCAGATAGAGAAATGTTTTGTCCCACAATACAAGATTCCCTATGTGGGAAATGTAGTTTATTAAGCATACAAGATTGCAGTACTAGCTTTTGTTGGTTTGACAGACATGTTACAAAATATCAAAATAAGATAACTTGCTGTAGCTGGGGGCCCCCCAGGAACAGGTTGCCCCCAGTGACCTCAGGGTTGACTGGTCCCTAAAGTCGGCAATGTCTTCTTGTTAAAAGTTATTTGTAGTTTTACATTTTGTTGATATAAAAGAGTTGTGCACTTAAACATTAACAGGAAATGTGTCTGTTTTTTGTTTTGTTACTAGGAAGCATGTTTTACTATTCAGGTTCATAGGTTCATAGGTAGGTACTAGGCTATCTGCCCTGGGGCATTTATAAGCCTAGCCAGAGTGTATTTGGTTTCCGCCTCCCTATTAGATTAACCTACTGTGCCTCTGTAACGTAGGTCACAGAAGGTACCCTTTTAAGATTAGTTTACTGTGCCTCTGTCTAGCAGGGATACAGAAGAGATCCCAGGGGTGAATTTGCGATTTCCCATCCACGCGTCCAGATTTCGCTTGAAGAGGGTCAGCGAGGGGCTATGTCTAACATGAATTGGGATTCTATTCCAGAGTGAGGGGAGCCTCTGGGAAATGAATCTGTCCCTCCAGCATGTCCTATTTATTTTTGTGCTGAGGCTTAGGTCCCTGGAGCATGTAGCTCTAAGGGACTTGGATTTTTTGAGGTGGAGCATGTCCATTAATTCTGGGTCTGACATGGCTTTGTACGTCAGGCATAGATCGCCTCAGAGTAGGCGGTAAGCAACTGAGTACAACTGGAGTTTCTTTAGTCGAGCTGCATAGGACATCTGTTTGTAGCCCATGATCCTCTTGGTGAGGTACTTTTGGGGTCTCTCCAGTTGCAGCAGATGTCGGGTAAGGTACATCCCAAAAGGGGCATTGTATTCAATTATGGGCCTGATGAGTGACGAGTAGAGGGGCATAATGACCTCTCTTGATCTAGATGCGAATCCTTTCCTGATAAGGTGGGCTATATAGAAGGTCTTTCTAACCACTTTGGCAACGTGATTATCAAAGGAGAGATTACTATCTACGTTGGTCCCCAAATCTCTAATTACTTCTTCCGTACTTAATGGATTACCACCTATGTGGTAATTTGTGGGCACCTTGTTTTTCCCAAAGGGGATGACTATGCACTTTTTAGCATTTAGCTTGAGGCCGTGGCTCTGGCACCAAGCATCCATCTCTGTGAGACCCTTTTGGAGGATGCTTGGGTCAACTGGAGATTCGATTATGACCCCCAGTTTGCAGTCATCTGCAAACTTTGTCAGCCATAATCCCCCCGTGTTAGCCTGAACCTCAGAGAAGTATATACCGAACAAGAGAGGTCCCAGAACTGAGCCCTGTGGGACGCCACTTGTAACTGGTTTGGATTCGGACATGGCACCTGCGATTCTGACCATGTGGGTTCTATCTCTGAGCCAGTTTGCAACCCATCTTGTGATATAGGGGTTGATATTTAAGCTGGTAAGCTTATTTATGATGCCCGAGTGGGGTATTGTGTCAAAGGCTTTTGCGAGGTCCAGGTAGGCTGTGTGGACTACCTTGCCCTCATCTATGGCTTTGTTAACTGTTTCAAAGAAATCAACTAGGTTTAAGAGGCAAGATCTGCCCTTAACAAAGCCGAATTGGGTAGGGTCCAGTGTCTGGAGGCTCCCAATGTCTTTGTTTAAGAGTTCCATGATAATACACTCCATAGCTTTACAGACCAGACTAGTCAGGCTTATGGGGCGATAGTTTCCGGGGTCCGTTGTGGCACCACCTTTGTGGAATGGGACCACTGTAGCAGTATGCCATTCTTTGGGTACAAATCCTGTAGTAAGACTAGGTTTGAACAGTGACTTAATGTGAGGGTTCAGTTCTTCTTGGAGCTCGTGTAAGACACAGCCTGGGACACCGTCCGGTCCCATAGATGCTGTGTTTTTTGCTTTGGAGAGGGCAGCTTTCACCTGTACATCTGTGATGTCAGGGAGGTTACATTCAGTTGAGATAGGCATTTGCTCCTTTGGGGGGGGAAGGGGGGGGTTTGCGCTGAATCTGTCTGCCAGGATGTTGGCTATGTCTGTAGGTTCGGTATATTTTGTACCGTTATGCAACAATTCAGAGCATATCTGGGAGTTTCCGCCCATGTTCCTGACATAACTAAAGAAGGCCTTGTGATTATCTTTAGTGTCTAGGGCAATTTTTCTTTCGAAACTGTCCTTTGATGATTTTATGAGGGATCGAAGTTTCTTGCTAATACTGATCAGAGATGCCTTCCCTTTTTGGGATTTTGCTCTGTCATGTAGTAGCTTCCTCCTTCTGTTGTATAGCTTATTTATGGCCGGGGTCCACAAGACTGGTCTCCTGTTTTTGGAGGAGTGAGTCTTGGTTTTATTTGGGATAGCACGATCCATGCATTCCTGCAGGTGCTCACAGAATGCATTTGTAAAGGATTCTATGGATTGGGCTGTATTATCCTCTGGCCCAGGGGCTTTGAAGGATTCCACCTCAGTCTTGAGAAGTGCAAAGTTGGCTTTTGAGAAATTCTTTACAGTGATTTCCTTGGCTGGGGGTGGGGATGGGATATGGATGTCCAGGGAAATTTGTTTATGGTCTGATCTTACCAATGAGGGGTTTACCTCTGGTGTGGAACATAGAGTCCCCATGTTGGTGATGACCAGGTCCAATATGTTGTTCCCTCTTGTGGGAGTGGTGACTAGTTGTTTCATTGCATTAGAGTTTATAAATTCAAGGAACCATTGGGCGAGGGTGTTTGGGCTTGAGTAGTTTTCCCAGTCAATGTTTGGGTAGTTGAAGTCACCCAATAACATAGTGTTTGGAGAGACCTTCATATTCTCCAGTGTTCTCAGGAATGCCAAGTGGGGTTCCTGTAATAGGGAGGGTGTTCTGTAGCAGGCTACAAACTGAAAGGCAGTTTTGCCCGCTGTTAGTTGCACATGAATGGTTTCTGATGCTTCGCGCAGTGCCACTAACCTGGAAGTGTAGGTATCTTTGATGAATATAGATACTCCCCCTCCTTTTGTGCTTCGGTCCGAGTTTTGGGGCCGAAACACATGGTATGAGTTATAACCTGGTAGTGCTGGGGTGCTCTCAGGAGCCTTGAACCAGGTTTCTGTTACTGCACAGACATCAATTTTCTCCATACTGAGGAGAGCCTCGAGTGCGTGCATCTTGAGGTTTAGACTTCTGGCATTGAGTAGCATTACCTTTAGTTTTTTTATCCTTGGGTTGTCTATGGAGGTGGGTTTGTCCTTTGAGCCTTGCCTAAAAAAGGCACTATGGGGGTGGCAAGAGCCTTGGCCAGTATATGAAAGCCTAAGGGTGACAGGGTGTTAAATAGTCATTATCAAAAAGATAATGATAAATATAGATGGCAAAGGAATGGAAATCACATTATATGTACTGTCTATAATGAAAGAGCAATGCATTAATTGTACTAACATGTTACTGGTACTGACATGTTATATGGATATCACTACTATATATATTTAACAGATAAGTTATTACCTAGGGTTCCTGTATGCTGCTTTGTCAACCTTATCCTTTCTTCAATGTTATACAACTATAAAGTTGGTCTATGCATATGTAAGGGGTGTGGGGGTGTAGGAGGTGTTCCTAAAAAAAAAAAAAAACTCTTGTAGATTGCTTTGTAGGAGTAGCAAAGCTATATTTGATTTATGATTTAGCCATTACTTAAAAGTATTTTATAATTTTTTATGTGTTTTAGCAATGCTATATTTGAGATAATGCTCCTAACAATACTAAATGTTATAACTACTGCAGAGTTTTTGAGTCCTGAAACAGTAAGAAGAAAAATATGCTTTGCATATTATTAGAAATGTGTATGGATATGTGGCAGTTATGCAGATGGGTTACTTCTCCAAAGAAAAAAGGCCCTGAATAGGATTGCTCTGGTTTGCACACAGAAAAGTCACTGAGACCATGCCCTTCTTATAAACAGTTAAGTATTTTTTGTTTGTTTATTTTTTTATTACCACAATGGCGTTGTATGCTTTCTTATTTTTCTTATTGTTGTTACAACACGAGTCTTGTGGTTAGCAGCCAATGGCAAAGATAATGGAGAAAAGAACAGAAAGCAGAAGATGAAGCAATTCTGTGTCAGACAACATAACAGGCTTACTAGCAAGCGTTAACACTGTCATTGGTGGTCTGTTTTCAGTGTTCTAATGCAAAGCATTGAACCAGCTGTGTGAATTACCACATAAGTGCAGAGGAGTAAACTTCTCTCTTTTTTAATATGTTTTTATTTATTTTTCTTAATTCACGTCCAAAAAATATAATAGTGAAGGTCAGAATTTATACACATACATAGTATGTGTTCAAAAAATTGTTGAGTACATACAATATTGGATAGTTCACTGTAAGTTTTACAGGTAGCATATAATATAAGCTTTAGTATAAAATACATACATAATAAAAGAGAAAGAACATGACTAAACTATATACATCATTTACATATGGTGCCACAGAAACAAAGGTATCATTTACAAAAATTGAATAACCCATAGAAATGAAATTCAGTTTGGCAACATTTACAAAACTCTTAGCAGACTTATACAAATGTGGTCAGGAATTTTATTTATATGTATGTTATAAGTTAATTGGTGTGTCTTATTCTGTTAAAATGTGATCAAGAAGGAAACTCCAATATTTCAGCTGGTGTGTTTTCTTTTTTTTAATCTGTGATTAATTTATGGGAAGATATGTACTTACATGCCATATTTTTAAAACACATCCAGTCCAGGGCAATTGTGAATGATCTAACCAATTTTCTGTAATATATAATTTAACTAGAGCGAAAAGTGTAATTAGGATATGTAGTTTTTGCCTCGATAGTTTACTTGAATTAATATTCAATATTGCAAATTCCCATGACAGAGTTGTTTTTTCGTAGCCCATTTTTACCAACCTTACTCTGAGGGCACACCAAAGATTATAGGAACATTTACAACACCAAAAAATGTGCAATAAATCAGCATTCGGAATTAAACAGGATGGACAACTAGAAGAGATTTCAGGATATAGTGATTTAGTTTATCCGCAGTTAAGTATGCATTATTATTTATCATTAATTGTGTATAAATAAGTTTCTAAAACGGTGTAAGTTTCAGAATATTTTTAGTGCTTTGTAATTTCTGCTCTATAGAATAATCTCCTGTCTTAATATGCCAATAATTTGAATATACCAGGGATGACTGGTATCTAATATTAATTATCAGTTTGTACACGTGTGACAGCAATTTTTTTTCAATAATAGGAATTTCCATAGCATTACAAATAATTCAAATTTATTTTCGCTAGGTTTCAGGTCAACCATTAAAGGGGAAGTCAGATCTAACAATTGCCTTAATATGATTGTATAGTTCTTGTTGAGGTTATTAAGAGATCTAATTTCCTCACTGGGTTTCCCCTTGTATTTTATATCCCATAGGTGCCAGTGTCTAATTTTTGGATAATTATCGAAGTTTATCATTTTCTTGCTCAACCTAATATTTGGATTGAGATTAATTGGTTGGAACAAAATTAGGGAATTGCTTAGATTTATTGAGTTCAGGAATTTTTGGAAAGTAAGTATTCTTTTTCTGAGCAGGGCATGCATTTTTGTGTTTAAGATTTTCTTGATTAATGAAGGGAAGAGCTTTAGGGTTGATTTTAAATGTTTGGATATGAGCATACCATATTTTATTTCACAACGGGGAACCTTCATTTTTTTTAGGATTAAAATCAGCAATTTGTAAAATTCTATTAGAACAGATAACGGCTTGAAGTCTGGAAGGCCCATTCCAATTTTTCCTTTAGGAGATATTAATCATCGATAGCTAATTCTGGTAGATTTAGGGTACCAGAGATATTCTGAGAGTTTTGTTATTATGGATTTAAAGAATTTTTTTGGAAGCATTATGTTTGTTGCATTAAACTGGTATAAAAACTTGGGAAATATATTCATTTTTATAAGTGCCACTTTTGAAAGAAAAGGCAGCTTAATTTAACCTATCTTTGATTATCTTTTTGTATATTTTCCCATGTTGTAAACAGGTTTGCTTGTAATGGTGAATTATAGTTGCTATCAAAATTTACACCTAAGTACTTAAAGCTATATTTTATTTTTATTTCTGTTTGTGGGAAATAATTTTCTTTATGACCAAGTGGGTTTAATGGGAAAATAAGAGATTTGTTTGACTTTATTTTATAATTTGAAATCCCAGAGAATTTGTTTATAGTTGAGATAATTTTATTTAATTCTGTGTTATGGAGTTCCAAATATATATTCAAGTCATCAGCAAATGTGGTTAGGAATAATCTTGTATTTATTATTTTTGGTATATGATAGAAGGATTTTTGCTTTAAATATAGGAAAAGGGGTTCTATATATAAAGTAAATAGATATGAGGAAAGGGGGCAACCTTGTCTGGTTCCATTTAAAATGTATATTGGTTTTGAGTTTGTTTTATTTATATAAAGAGTTGTGTGGGACTTATACAGTACCTGAATCATTTCTACATATTTTCTCAGGATATTATAGCAGGATAATACACAGAAAAACAAAGACAGGTTAACCCTATCAAAAGCTTTGTTCACATCAAGTACCAGAACATATCTAGGGTTTTTCTTATGTTTAGTAAGCTGAATTGCTGCATCTAATGTCAGCATTTTATCCCAGGTTTGTCTGCAGTTCATGAACCCTGATTGTTCAGATGAGATTATATAAGGCACCATCTTTTTCAATCTATTGACTAGTAGCAATGCATAGATTTTAACATCAAGATTAATCTGGTTTTTGGTCTATAGTTCAAAGGATTTTTTTGTCTGAGTTATTTTTCAAGATAAAAATTGTTTTTGAGTTGTTTAAATACAGATCAGTAATACCATGATTCCCTCACATAATTAAAGACCTTTAATAGGATTGTTGATATTATTTTATGAAATAGTTTGTAAAATTCGGATATAAAACCATCAGGTCCTGGAACTTACCATTTTTTAGTTTGTTTATTACCAGTAGAATTTCTTGTTCTGTAAACGGGCTCTCCAGTGATACCTGCTGTTCATCACTGATTGTAGGAAAAGTGATGTAATTTAGAAATTCATATGGGCCATAAATCTGAGTGTAGATAATTTCAAATCTGTTAATTATACTGGTTGTCATGTTATATAGGTTGCCCAAGTAAAATAATTCCATGATTGTTGGGACTTTTTGCAAAACATTTACTATTCTTGTTAATATCTTAGATGGTGTTTGCACCCACTTAACATATTTAGCTAGTGCCCTCATTTCCAATAGTGAGCATTGCTATTCATGCAGTTGATAAAGTTCCTTTTGCAAACTACACAAAAGTAAATCGAGTTCCGGAGAGCTTCCTTTATGAGTTTGTTTTTCTATCTCATTTATTCTATCAGTTTGTTTTTTTTCTTTTTCTTTTGATGCTTTTTTATAAAAGCTGAACTTCTGAATCAAAATTCCTCTAATTCTAGTTTTGCTGGCCGCCCACTGAATATCATAAGGTATGTTTGTTTTATGCAAGTTTTCATAAAGCTCTTCTAGTATGCTTTTCATTTCCTGTTGTACATTGTTTTTTAAGTAAGTTTGGATTTAAGGACCAGTTTGATTTCAATAGAACAGGTAGAGGAGTAAAGTTCTGACTTGTCAAAGAACTGTTTCCTGTGCCAAGTGTACAGGGATTGAATCTTTTCAACTTTGTTTGCCTACTGTGTGACCTTGAGCAGTCACTTAAATAGACAACATTTTGGGGAATATCAGAATTTGGACTAAGCTTTTTAATTCTCTCCTGGACTTCATTCCTAGTATCTACCTATGAACCTATCTGTAGTATAGCCAAAATGTCGAGTTTACTGCTCTCAGTATTGCTGAGAATCGTGCTGATCATCTGTCTCATTTCCAGAACTCCTACTGCAGCCACTGAACCAATGTGCTGCAATTGTGGATATGCAAGCCACACAAAAATTAGGTCTATGCTGATGGATATCACCCGATGCTTAAAAGCTAATTCACAATGCTCATGTCTGTACTGTAAGCAATAATGAATTCTAATTACAGACATAAATGGTTTGACGTTCATGCCAAAAATAACAATGGAAGACATGTCAAGCATTACTACAATGTCAGCCACAGTGCAAGTTTTTATAAGCATGAGTGAAGTAAGGTGCATGGGCAGTACTGGACAGTACCCTATTAAAGCATACATTCAGCTTGAGTGCATGCTTCCAGGTGTAGTGTTGTATTGGAAAATGATGCTCTATAGTACCAGTGCACAAAAAGTGTGTACAGGTATAATACTCATTATATTATTCAGGCATTAGTCTAGTTTATTTATTTGTAAAAAAATAAATAATAAAGTATTTTGGCTTTTCCCAGTTAGGGGTCGCCACAGAGGAACTCCCGTCTGCTAATGATTGGCAGTGGATTTTTACAGTGCCGAGTTGCCAGCCCGACGCCCAACCTTCAAAGAAGGGAGGGTGGCCTAATGGTTAAGGTGTTTGCCTAACAAACACAAGGTGCAGGGTTTGAGTCTCACAAGGTATAATTGGCTAGGCTTACAATTGCTTGGAAGGGCAGTTAGCCTAATACTAACCTATGAACCTACAAGGCACGCCCATTCACACACGCAACTACCTGCAGGTCTTTAACATCACTCGACCACAGGGATGACATGCAGACTCCACAGTCCAAAATGTGGATGATTGTTGCAGGGCTGTAAAATTGAACAAACCCTGTAACACTTTGAAATGAGGTTAAAGCTATATGCAATAATAAAAACTACTGCAGCATTGCAAAAAGTATATCCTATGTACTTTCAGTGGATGTTTCTTAGCTGAAAGCCAAAGTATGGTACCTTCAGGCATGGAAAATACAATATAGGTTGTAAGTAGAGAGTGTATGTGAACCAGTGATTAATTTGCTGTGCTTTAATGAAGTATTACATATAATATAATGGTAAATGGCAGATACATACATTAAGACAAACAATTATAACCAACAACTAAGTATTTTTTGTGGCTATAATGGTAAATGGCAGATACATACATTAAGACAAACAATTATAACCAACAACTAAGTATTTTTTGTGGCTTTCCCACTGTTATTAAGCTAGCGACTGCATTTCGCCTGTTTTACTGCTACTTTAAGTGATTTCTGCATTTTACACTGTTTATTGCACTTTAAGTTACTAATTGTTGCAAATTGTTTCTGTAGGCTACACACTAAAGTGCGCTAGCCGATTTACAGCATTTATAGCATTTACTGTCTGTTTTTTTTTCCTTCTCTCTGTAATAAAACAAAAAAATCTCTTGTTTTCCCACTTTACTGAACTAGAGTAGTCCAGTTTCAGAGTTGCTGATCCCTGGGCTTTGTTTTTAGTTCCTGTTACTGATCCATTGCCTTATTAGGAAGGAGGGAAGTTTCTTTGCTTACCAGTGGGAGTGGGAAGCACTGAGCGGCCTTTTTGTCCGATTTGGTGAAATTTCAGCCAGAAACTAGTAGTCCATTGGTCGTTTTGGGCCAATTCCTAGCTCCTTCAGCCCCTGCTATAAAACACGCTAAACTGTACTGCTGATCTAACCAGCATATCCTATAACTGAAAAGTTCATCTCTACTTGATTCCCAAGTAGACTATTCTCTATCTGTAAAGCCTAGCACTTACTCCTACAGTACTTGCACCTTGATAAAGCACTCTTATTATAGATAGTACCCCACCAGCCCAAAACCCACTTCCCCGGAGTCCTTTGAAAGTTCTTTATCTACTACTTCTAGTATGTCGAGGATCAGTTGCTAGTGTCCTCTCCAGCTCAACTGGTGAACCTGGGAATATTGAGGCAATGTTACAATTGCCTCATGTACACAGACAATCCTCTCCTTCTCCCACAAAACACAAATACATGCGAGAGATGCAACTATACGGCCAAACTGGAGGCTGAGCTCTCTCAACATAGGACTGGCAAGACCAGACAGGAGGAGAAGGCAACCACACACAATACATACCCAGTCACACATGGTACCATCACAACTTCAAATCATACACATACTCACACAAAGACATACTCGGAGGCTCTGGTCAAAAATTTACCAAAACAGCAGAGGCCACCAAAGCAGACACCCAAACAACTACCACCTCACGACCCAACACATGCAACACATAGACCACACAGTCAGAGTGTCAAACAGTCACAGCCCTTAAGGCCAAACAAAATGCCAGACACACTTGTCATTGGTGATTCCATAGTCAGACACACTGACGTCCCGCTCACCAGACTGAGTAAGGAGAAGGTCACAGTAAGCTGCCTGTCGGGCGCTAGAATCCGCCACATAACGCAAGCACTCAGGTCTCTAAACAGCAGGTACAAGCACGACTCAGTCATTGTCCACGCTGGTGTCAACGACCTGACGTACCTCCTTGGACTACATGAAAAGGGACGCCGAGGAGCTCTCTGATTATGTAGCCCAGGCAGGTATGACCCTGACCTTGAGCAGTATCCTACCTTCACCTAGAATGATGCCACAATACAGTGATAAGATGATCAGCTTTAATAATTGGCTTAAATTCTGGTGTCATTCAAAGGGGTCCAATGTCTGTCTGCCTGGGATGACATGCTGGACAACCCACGCTGCTCGCAAGGGACGGCTTGCACCTGTCACCCTGGGCTTCCGGATATTGGCAAAGGCTCTTGCCACCCCATAGTGCCTTTTTTAGGCAAGGCTCAAATTCTAAACCTACCACCCTAGAACACCAAAAAGGAAAAAAACTAAGGGTAATGCTGCTCAATGCCAGAAGTCTCAATCTCAAGATGCACGCACTCGAGGCCCTTCTCAATATGGAGAACATCGATGTCTGTGCTGTGACAGAAACCTGGTTCAAGGCTCCTGAGAGCACCCCAGCACTAACAGGTTTCACCTCATATCATATGTTCCGGCCCAAAATCCGGACAA
This sequence comes from Protopterus annectens, assembly GCF_019279795.1. Lineage (NCBI taxonomy): Eukaryota > Metazoa > Chordata > Ceratodontiformes > Protopteridae > Protopterus > Protopterus annectens. The sequence goes on from NC_056750.1 coordinate 198,095,023, forward strand.
CACCAAGAAAGGAGGGGGTGTGTCCATATTCATAAAGGACACCCACACCTCAAGGTTGGTGGCAACGCACGATGCATCTGAGACCATCCAGGTGCAATTAACCATAGGCAAGACTGCTCTGCAATTTGTAGCATGTTACAGGCCACCCTCTCAAACTCAGGAACCTCACATGGCCTTCCTGAAAACATTGGAGGGATAAATGTATCTCCAAACACCATCATACTAGGTGACTTCAACTACCCTAATATAGACTGGGAACACTACTCAAGCCCGAACACTCTAACCCAAAGATTCCTGGAGTTCATAAACTCAAATGCCATGGAACAACTAGTCACCATCCCCACAAGAGGTGAAAACATACTTGATCTCATCATCACGAACATGGGATCAAAATGTTCAACACCGGAAGTATACCCCTCACTGGTGAGATCAGATCATAAACTAATCTCGCTGGAGGTCCTCATCCCGCCCCACCTGAAACAAAAAAGACCACAGTGAAAAACTTCTCAAAAGCCGATTTCACACTTCTAAAAACTAGTGTGGTCTCCTTTAAGGTCCCTGAGCCAGTGGCAAACATTACTCAAACCGCTGAATCACTTACAAATGCCTTCTACCAGCACCTACAGGACTGCATGGATCAGGCAATCCCAAACAAAACTAAGACTCTCTGTACCAAAGGCAAGCGTCCAGTCTGGTGGACCCCAGCCATAAACAAGCTCTACAACAAAAGGAGGAAGCTACTACAAGATAGAGCAAAATCCTTGAAAGGTAAGACACCTTTGATCATTATAAGTAAAAACTAAGAGCTCTCATAAAATCATCCAAGGCAAATTTTGAGAGAAAAATCGCCAAGGACTCTAAAGACAATCATAAGGCCTTCTTTAGCTATGTTAGAAACCTAGGAGGAAACTCCCAGATATGCTCAGAATTAGTTCAAAATGATGTGAAAATTACTGAACATACACACATTGCTAACATACTGGCTGACAGGTTCAGTGCAAACTTCTCCCCTCCCCCAAAAGGAGAGATATCTATTCCAGAGGATTGTAGGTCCCCAAACGTCTCCATCCTCCAGGTGAGAACTGCCCTCACTAAGGCAAAACACAGCATCCATGGGACCGGATGGTGTCCCCGGCTGTGTGCTTCATGAACTCAACGAGGAATTAAACCCACAGTTAGGACAGCTGTTTAATCTTAGCCTCACCTCAGGATACGTACCCAAGGAGTGGCGCACGGCGACTGTGGTCCCACTTCATAAGGGCGGTGCCTCCACAGACCCTGGAAATTACCGCCCATTAGCTTGACAAGCCTTATCTGCAAAGCCATGGAGAGGATCATAATGGAACTCATAAATAAAGACATAGGGAACTTGCAGACTTTGGATCCAACCCAGTTTGGCTTTGTCAAAGGCAGATCCTGCCTCTTAAACTTGGTTGACTTTTTCGAGACAGTCACCAAGGCCATTGATGAGGGAAAGGCAGTCCATACAGCCTACCTCGACCTGGCAAAGGCCTTCACACAATACCCCACTCAGGTATCATCGAAAAACTCATCAGCTTGAATGTAAACCCATACATCACAAGATGGGTTGCAAACTGGCTAAGCGACAGAACCCACAGGGTCAGAGTTGCTGGAGCCATGTCAGACTCAAAGCCTGTCACAAGTGGTGTCCCACAGGGCTCAGTCCTGGGTCCACTCTTGTTCGGCATCTACTTTTCTGAAGTACAAGCAAACACAGGAGGGTTATGGCTGACAAAGTTTGCAGATGACTGCAAACTGGGCGCCATAGTCGAAAACACATCTGACAAAGATATCCTCCAGAAGGGCCTCACAGAAACGGATAACTGGTGCCAGAGCCATGGCCTGAAGTTAAACGCCAAAAAATGCATAGTCATACCCTTCGGGAAAAACAAGGTTACCCCTAGCTACCATATAGGTGACAATCCACTGAGCACAGAAAAAGTCATCAGGGATCTGGGGACCCAAGTTGGCAGTAGTCTTTCGTTTGACACTCATGTTGCTAAAGTAGTTAGGAAAACCTTCTATATCGCCCACCTGATCATGAAGGGATTCACATCTAGATCAAGGGAGGTCATCGTCCCCCTGTACTCATCACTCATTAGACCTATGATTGAGTACAATGCCCCGTTCGGAATGTATCTGACCAGACACCTGCCTTATCTGCAAAGCCATGGAGAGGATCATAATGGAACTCATAAATAAAGACATAGGGAACTTGCAGACTTTGGATCCAACCCAGTTTGGCTTTGTCAAAGGCAGATCCTGCCTCTTAAACTTGGTTGACTTTTTCGAGACAGTCACCAAGGCCATTGATGAGGGAAAGGCAGTCCATACAGCCTACCTCGACCTGGCAAAGGCCTTCGACACAATACCCCACTCAGGTATCATCGAAAAACTCATCAGCTTGAATGTAAACCCATACATCACAAGATGGGTTGCAAACTGGCTAAGCGACAGAACCCACAGGGTCAGAGTTGCTGGAGCCATGTCAGACTCAAAGCCTGTCACAAGTGGTGTCCCACAGGGCTCAGTCCTGGGTCCACTCTTGTTCGGCATCTACTTTTCTGAAGTACAAGCAAACACAGGAGGGTTATGGCTGACAAAGTTTGCAGATGACTGCAAACTGGGCCATGGTCGAAAACACATCTGACAAAGATATCCTCCAGAAGGGCCTCACAGAAACGGATAACTGGTGCCAGAGCCATGGCCTGAAGTTAAACGCCAAAAAATGCATAGTCATACCCTTCGGGAAAACAAGGTTACCCCTAGCTACCATATAGGTGACAATCCACTGAGCACAGAAAAGTCATCAGGGATCTGGGGACCCAAGTTGGCAGTAGTCTTCGCTTGACACCCATGTTACTAAGGTAGTTAGGAAAACCTTCTATATCGCCCACCGGAACATGAAGGGATTCACATCTAGATCAAGGGAGGTCATCGCCCCTGTACTCATCACTCATTAGACCTATGATTGAGTACAATGCCCGCTCGGAATGTATCTGACCAGCCACCTGATGCAGCTTGAAAGGCCCCAAAAGTTCCTCACCAAAAGGATAAAGGGTCTCAAAAATATGTCTTATGCTGCCCGACTGAAAGAACTCCAGCTTTATTCAGTCTCATACCGCTTGCTCAGAGGTGACCTGTGCCTGACATATAAGGCCATGTCAAACCCAGATTTGATGAATATGCTTCACCTCAAAAATCTAGATCCCTCAGAACCACAAGGGGGAGACTTAAACCTTGACACGGTTATAAATAGAACGTGCTGGAGGGACAGATTCATCACCCAGAGACTCCCTATGCTGTGGAACAAAATCCCGGTACATGTGAGGCAGAGCACCTCGCTGGCCTTGTTCAAGAGGAATCTTGACCAATGGATGGGAGATCGCAGATATACCCCAGGGATTACTTCAGTGTCACTGCTTGACAGAGGCACAGAAAAATGATAGGCATAGTTTTTTATTCAAACTAAAGGGGTGGCGAAAGCCACATAACTATGGGCTAGGCTTATAAATGCCCTTGGGCAGATAGCCTAGTATGAACCTATGAACCTATGAACCTATAAGTAGAATATCTGGAGTTATTTATGATGAATCAGTGTTGTGGGATTGGACATGAATGGCAATGGCAGTGACTGGCCAGCTGTAACAAGGTCAAGAAGAGGTTTAAATCATTGTTCACACAAACATTTTCCAAGTTAAGAGTATAAATAATTACTCTTCTGAAACTTGGGAGATGCATTAGTAGAAGAAAACAGCTTAGGGCTGCAAGCTTTGCATTTGCTATTAAATTTCTATAGACAATCCACAAAGTTCTTATTAGCAAAGACCCTAAAATAGATGAAACCTACCTTGCGGAACTCCAGCCATTCTAGGTGTGAGTACTCATAGGAACCTCCCAGGCTCTGTGGGATGTCAGCGATATCAACAAACTTTTGCAATTCATGAATTGATGTGATGATCTCAGTCTGTGAATGAAACAAAAGACAAGTTTAATAGTAAGAGTAGCATACTAGAGTCACAGCATGATTAAAAAAATAGTTTAACATATTGTCACATGGTTAAAAGGAAAACAATGAAATTAATCCAGACATAGGCTAATATGCAATGGAATTTTAGAAAACAACACAAAGCAGGGAAAAATATACGTGCAATTTACATAACTAGGTATTTTACATTCATAGCTTTTCCAAGATAGTCACCTGCTGTGAATTACACCTCATATTATTGGGGCTGCAGTAACTACCATTTATCTTCCCAAAGCAATAACCGCAATAAAAACTATAACTATAATAAACAATTCCTACAAAACTGAGTTACTCCTTTTTGGCTCCTCACAGCTGACTATCAGGTGCCATCAGCTCATCTCCTCATTCACTAACCGATCCTTCTTATCCTCCTAGGACTCTACCCAACCCATTTCTGGGGCTGGTTTGGAGACTGAGTGCTCTTATTCAGTATCATTCTCTTGAAAAGGAATTGTTTTCCTTTCTGATGCCCAACATTTCTCCTTCTCATGGCACACATTCGCTGAAAGTCCAGAGGTGAATGTGCAATGGGAACATGCTGACATTTCCTTTCACCTCAGAGGTGGCTCATTCATGTCTCCTGACTATTCCCTCAGAATCACAACACCCCTTGTGCACCCCCAGTCTACATTAGATACTGCCGGCAAAATGCACTAAAGAGCACCTCCCCTCAAGATGGGTATGCCCGCCTTCCCTGTCAGGGTCTCAGATGCCCATATCGCTAACTGACCTTGGGTCACCAGGGCTATAGTCAGGCTTTATCCTTCTACTCCATGGTACTTGGAGTTACATCTTCTAGGAGATGTCAGACAGCTGGTCATTGTTCAGTAATATTTCTGCAGAAAGATTTGGGCCACCTCAGACATGCACTAAATATGTGCCATTACCTAAAATGAACCTTAAGGAGCATACACATAGCATGTATCTGCACCTTCTCTTTAACACATCAGTCATTCATATGCATGAGAGTGTTATAGGAAGCAAGGAAGGCCACCTAGGGCAAGAGACAAGAGTACAATTTCTTGGCCTAGTACTTAGACTTAGTTAGCAAAGCCCTTTCTAAGATCAGCTTAGTGAGTGAGAAAGGTACATGCAGCTGGCTCCATAAAACAACAACACAGACGTTGGATGGTTGTGTTATTTCTAAAAACAGAAATAAAATATTGTGCAGAGCACTCATTATCATTTGCAATGGGCAGGGAAAGAGTGAAAGGTGGACTAATAAAGAATTCCAGCTGCCATTACCTGTACTCCAGGAAGTTGTTTCACACAGGCTGTGGACTCCTTCTGTACAAACACCAAGATGGAGTGGATTCCTCTAGGAACAGTTTTCTGTAGAAAGCAAATCATATTCTGCTGTTAGTAAATGAAGTAAAGGTTTATAAAAATTAGAAAGAGACTGGAGAGAAAAAGTCAGTTTATATCAGTGACCTGCAGATAGATGGTGTATTCTGTCAAGGAACACTATTACACTGTACACCACTTTAGGAGGGGCCATTATTCAACAACTGTGAAGTTACCAGCAACATGAAATCCTTAAGTTAGATACTTCATTTGTTGGACAGCCATAGAATATCCTAGTACGCTTCGGTATGTGTAGGAAATAACCATTGCTGGATAGAGATATCATCTGCCATTAATTTGCTTATAAGGCTATTTGGGGCAGGAATCTGTGCTACTATCACATATTAACATCTGTATGCTGAAGCCAGAAATTGAATAATAAGAAGTTATGTACCTACCATAATGTTCCATGTTAGTTGTCTTCTTCTCGCCTTCTTTCTTGCTGGATGGGTTCGGAGCAGAACCTCGGCTCCGACTCGGCCTATACTATAGCTTGAGAGCTATTTTTACCGGCTCGAGGCAGCCCTATATCCCACAATACCATGCGCTAACTCCCCAGATCTCATTGGCAGCTAACACATAGTATATATTTATTATTATCATTATTATTATTATTACCAAATACGGTCTCCCTGCTGGTAACACTAAAGATATGGGGTAACCGTAACAGACTGTATAACATGAAAGAGAAGGACTCAGAGACCTTCAAGTCTGTCCAGGCTAGGGGGATGGTGGGCGGGACACAAGAAAGAAGGCGAGAAGAAGACAACTAACATGGAACGTTATGGTAGGTACATAACTTCTTAATGTTAAGTTGTCATTCTCGCCTTCATTCTTGCTGGATGGGACAGCGTCCCTAGCACCTTGGTCCTGGGTGGCTCAACAGAACAGACTCCTGAGTACGGTGGAACCAAAGTCAGCTCTATTTCTGGAGGCTATATCAAGCTTATAATGGGTAATAAAAGTATGTTGAGAAGCCCATGTAGCTGCTGCACATATGGCATCTAACGGTAACCTTGCTTGAAAGGCTGTTGATGTTGATAGTGCCCTAGTTGAATGAGCTTTAGGTCTAGATGGGAGTTGTTTGTGTCTCAACTGGTAGACAAAGGTAATGATGGATGTCAACCATCTAGAAAGAGTTACCTTTGATACTGGAAGTCCTTTCTTTCCTTCAGCATAAGAGAGAAAGAGCTGGTCTGACTTAATGAATTGTTTTGTCCTGTCTAGGTAATACCGCAGCTGGCAATGAACATCCAAGGAATGCAATTTCTGTTCAGCCCTGTTTGAATACTCTGGGAAGAACACAGGCAAGTCAATAGTGTGGTTCAGATTTGATTCAGAAGAAACTTTCGGTAGAAAGGAAGGATTCGTTCTGAGAGTTAGCCTGTCTTTATGAAAAACCAAATAAGAGGGACGGACAGATAATGCCTGGAGTTTTCCAAGAGAGAAGTTTGAATGAGCAAGAAGCTGCAGGTTCAAAGGGAGGGAGAATTAATGATGTTAGAACTAAATTTAAATCCCATTGTGGAGGAGGATCCTTAATGGGAGGTCTGAGCAAAAATACGCCCTTGAGGAAAGCTTTACAGAGTTTGTGGGACATAATATTTGTTTCCGATAGCCCCACATGAAAATTGGCAATGGCTGCCAGTTGTAGTCTGATAGTGGCTGACGACGATCCTGAATGAAAAAGCTCCGCCAGAAAACCTAGAACTTTATGAATTGGAGCATTAAAAGGATCCAAGGACCTAGCTTCTGCCCAGAATGAAAAACGCTTCCATTTGCTTGCATAAGTCTTCCTAGTATTGGACTTATGGGAAGCAAGAATGATATCACAGACAGGAAGAGAAATGAAGGGAAGCCTGGCTATGGTTGGAAGTGGAGCAACCAAGCTGTGAGGTTGAGGGAACGAAGAGACTGGTGCAGCTTGCCCATTAGATGGGTCAAAAGGTCTGGAAGGGGTTCCAGATGCCAGGGCTGTTCCAGTAGATGATGGTGCAGGAACGGAAACCATACTTGTCGAGGCCAATAAGGGGCAATGAGGATCATTTTGGATCTCAATGCGGTTGCTTTCTGAATTAATTGCGGAATCAGCGGGAAGGGGGGGAATGCGTATAGAAGACCCCGAGGCCAATCGTGGACTAGAGCATCTCTGGGGGGATGGCCTGGTAGAGGGAAGAGTGTGAAGAAGTCGAGGCATTTGCTGTTTTGAGGGGTTGCGAAAAGGTCGCAGCAAGGCTGGCCCCACTTCTGAAAAATTCTCTCTGCTACCGCTAGATTTAGAGACCACTCGTGAGGCATGAGAATTGTTCTGCTCAGTCTGTCCGCAATGACGTTGGACCTTCCGAGGATGTGAGTTGCTATCAGAAACCGTTGAGAGGAGATCGCCCACTGCCAAAGTCTGAGTGCTTCTCGACATAGGGGATAGGACTTTGTTCCGCCCTGCTTGTTTATGTACCACACTACAGACATATTGTCTGTTTGAACTGCTATAGTCCCGGTGGGAAGAGAGTCCTGAAGGGCTTGCAATGATAAAAGCACTGCTCTCATCTCCAGGACATTTATGTGCAGGTGGCATTCTAATTGTTGCCATGTGCCCTGGACAGTCCTGCCCTGATAATGCCCCCCCCACCCGATCAGGGAGGCATCCGTTGTCACTGTGGCAACTGGAGGGGGGAGAACAAAGGGTCTGCCCTGAAGAAGTTGAGGGGAGACCATCCACCAGGAGAGGTGTCTCTTGCAAGATGGGGTTATCAAGATGTTGTGAGTCATTGGGAGCTGTTGAAAGGACCACTGCGAAAAAAGCATCCACTGGAGAATTCTCATGTGGAAGCGAGCTAAAGGAAGGAGAAGGATCGCCACTGCCATGAGGCCTAACGTTTTCAGTACTAACTTGGCTTGAATTCTGTTGGACTGAAACAGTAGCTGAACATTCCAGCGTATGTCTGTCACTCTCTGAGGTGGTAATGTTGCAGACATTTCTCTGGTGTTTAGTACGGTGCCTATAAAGTTTATAGATTGACAAGGTGACAAAGAGGATTTTGCAAAATTTATGGAAATACCTAGTTTGTTGCAAATGTGAATGGTATAATCCCTGGCTATTAAAAGATGCTGTTTGGTGGTAGCAGTAATGAGCCAGTCGTCTAAATATGGAAACACCTGGAATCCTTTGTGTCTCAGGTGAGCTGTGACCACTGCCAAGCATTTGGTGAACACCCGGGGGGCTGTGGTGAGACCAAGGGGCAGGGCTCTGAATTGGTAATGACTGGCTCCCAGCCGGAAGCAGAGAAACCTTCTGGAGCGCCTGTTTATCTTTATATGATAGTACGCGTCCTGGAGGTCTAACGAGCTGAAGAACCCAACCTTGGAGCGGACACTGGATCCAGCACGCTCCTCATCACCTTGAAAGCCCCCCTATCAGGCACCGAAGACAGTCCCGGTTCCGAAGACACCCGAACCACCCCCGGCACCAACAGAGAAGGCTCCGAAAATGATGTCGGAGCCAAACTAACCAGAGCCGATGCTCCGAGAGGGAGAGCGGGGTCAGATAAGGGTCCGATGCCACTTGCCCCCTCGGAGCCGACAATGGAGTCTCGGCACCTGGACCTCTCCACGGATGGTACCAATGAAGAGGTCGGAGCGAACGACGCTGGAGCCGAAGGTGGAAGTATCGGCTCCGACGTGGGCAAGGTTATGGTTCCGACAAACTCCGGCTCCGAACTCGACTGGAGAGTCGGAGGAGGAATCGAAGGCGGTACCGAGGGAGCCACAGTCTGGTGAGACGGGCTTTGAAGCATTTGGGCCAGTGCCTGAGATTTTATGAGTCTACTGACCACCCTCTCAATATCGTGGTCGGAAAGTCTAGACAACCTGGAGGAATGAGTCCTATGACTCTGCTCCGATAGGAGGGGTGATCTTGGAGCCGATCGGATGGACTCTAGTGTGGGAGATCTAGAGTGCTTGCACACTAAAGTCGGCTCTGATACAGGTTTCGGAGCGGATACGGTCTTGCTCGTATCGGCTCTGACTGGAGCTGATGTCGGAGCAGTCTCAGATTCACCAGCCCTCGACTCAGAAACTGCAGCCGAGGGTTTGGCGGGCTTAGATGACTTCCCCGAGCCAGACTTGGACGGGGAGTCATCGGGCTTCAATAAGCCCCTCAATATAAGTTTATTGCGACCCTCCTGCAGGACTCTTGAACTAAATCCGTGACAAACGGAACAAGAGTCCTGCAGGTGCAAAGGCCCCAAACAGTAGATGCAAGAAGTGTGACCGTCTGTCAGAGACATTTTCTGACAGCACGAGTCACACTTCTTGAATCCCAAGACCTTATCATCTTTGGACATTGCCCTAAGGACAGTAATACAGTCAGCACACACACTCACTCGCTTAAACCCAAGGGGGAGTTAAGGGGGCTGACTAAGATCACAACACACACACTATACGGGGGTGTGGGTAAACTAAAGCCCATAGGCCCGATTATAAAATTAGCTAAAGGGGTGGGTAGGGCTTAACGAAATATCAGTAATAAGTAAAACTAAATCGATAGGGAACTAATGTAAGGAGTTAAACTATAAACTATCTCAAATTTGAAGACTTACTGAAGAAATTTCTTTACTGACCTGAGCCGGTTAGAAAAGGCAACCTCGCAGCAAAGCGTCAAACGAGATCTGAGGAGTTAGCACATGGTATTGTGGGATATAGGGCTGCCTTGAGCCGGTAAAAATAGCGCTTGAGCTATAGTATAGGCCGAGTCGGAGCCGAGGTTCGGCTCCAAACCCATCCAGCAAGAATGAAGGCGAGAATGACACCTTAACATCTGATGTTAACCACTGTCCAGAATCAGCTGTAATAATAAAATAATTGGCTGAGACAAATGACAATGGTATCAGGTATAGGCTCTATCTTAGCCCAAAAGAGATTAGATTGGAAAGGAAAAGTACAGTTTTGTACCTACCATAAATGTAGATGTTCGAAGATCCACATTGCTGCAGTCCTAACACTTGGGTAGTCCGCTGTCCCTCGGTCGGCCCGAATATCAGAGTATAAGGCTGACGTCGGTCAAGGCGCATTTGACTGACATCAGAACGTCAGGGTACAAATGCGCATGACCGACGTCATATCCTCAGTCTTTTCTTGCCCCAGATGTCAGAAGACCCTAAAAAGAAAGGTCAAAACCTATAGACAACAACTAAACAACCAACCAGCCTACCACCAAAAATATGTACAATATATACAATATATACAATTATACAATTATACAATTATACCTCAGATGGATAACCCAACCCACACAACCACCTCAAACTACAGAGAGGAAGGAGGGAGGGTAAATTGGACTGCAGCAATGTGGATCTTCGAACATCTACATTTATGGTAGGTACAAAACTGTACTATGTTCTTCATCTCACATTGCTGCAGTCCTAACACTTGGGTAGAATCCCAAAGCAGAGGTAAGGGAGGATGGCTAAACTATAATGAAGCAGGAGCTGCCAAAATGCCCTGCAACACAGCAGTGGCAAAACCAGCCCTGGATTTAGAGTACAGTGGAAGGTGGTAATGCCTAGAGAAGGTATGCACTGAACTCCAAGTGGCTGCCTCCAAAATATCCTTAGTAGCCACCCCCCCTCAAAAAAGCTGTTGAAGTGGCAGTAGCCCTAGTGGAATGAGGCCTAATCCCAGCTGGAATCTCTTTGCCATGATGGGAATAACAGAAAGCAATGCAAAATCCAATCCACTTAGAAATAGTTTGTTTTGACACGGCTTGCCCTGAGAGCACAAAGCAAAAGAAACTAATAACTGCTGAGATTGTCTGAACCCTTTAGTTCTGTCCAAATAATATCGCAACTGCCTGTGTACATCTAAAGTGTGCAAAATCTTTTCCCCTTTAGTTTGGGGATTTGCATAAAAAGTAGGCAAATGAATAGTTTGGTTTAAAGCCACACTAGAAACCACCTTAGGCATAAAGGAAGGATTAGTACGTAAAGATACCCTATCCTTATGGAAAATTAAGAAAGGCTCAACTGCCATAAGGGCCTGCAATTCAGAAACCCTTCTTGCAGAGGTAATGGCCAACAAAATAGCAGTCTTCCATGACAAATATTTCAACTCAGCAGTAGCTGCAGGCTCAAAAGGTTGTAGAGTGAGTTTCTCCAACACAAAATTGAGATCCCAAGCAGGAGTAGGAGCCCTTCGTGGGGGTCTTATATTCTTTGCCCCTCTAAGAAATTGCTTGAACAAAAGATGAGAAAACAATGGTGGGTCACAGTCGTAATGAGCTGAAATTGCTGCAGCATGAATCTTAATAGAAGAGAAGGACAAACCTTTGTCCAATAACTCAGTAAGATATTGAAGAGCCACACTTAAATCAGGCTCAGAAACATCCAAATCCTTAGCTGCACTCCAAAATAAAAATCTCTTCCATTTATCTGCGTACACTTTCCTTGTACTAGGCCTTCTAGCTTCCAAAATCACGTTCAAAACTTGTTGTGGAAGTTGAGACCCTCTATGGTTTAAAACAGAATATGCCATGCTGTTAGGTGAAGAGAGTGAAGTTTGACATTGAGCAAATGACTGTCCTCCTGGGACAACAGATGTGGAATCAAAGGCAAAGGCCATGGAGGCTTCTGTACTAGACTTCTCAGTAATGGGTACCAGTGCTGTCGAGGCCAATCTGGAGCTATCAAAATCATCCTTGGCTTGTCCTGTCTGGCCTTTAGAAGTACCTTTGGGAGGAGAGGCAGAGGTGGAAAGGCATACACATGAAGATTTTTCCAACTGAAAGAAAGAGCATCCACTTTCCAAGCTGTGGGATGAAACCTTTGTGCAAAACTTTGGCAGCTGGTGGTTTAGTGGAGAAGCGAACAGATCTATGTCTGGAGTTCCCCAGGACACTGTCAATTTCTGAAATACATGAAGATCCAGTTTCCACTCGTGGGGATCCATGATTTGTCTGCTTAACACATCTGCTAAGGAGTTCTGTGCTCGGCAGAAACCTTGCCTGAAGACTTAGTTGTAAACTGAGAGCAGTCTCCCACAAAATCATTGCTTGCCTGCATAGAGGATAAGAATGTGTTCCCCCTTGCTTGTTGATGTACCACATGACAGTTGTGTTGTCTGTTAGAATCAACACCTGCCCTGGAAGAAGTAAATCCTTGAAAGCTATTAATGCAAACTGGACTGCTAACATCTCCTTCAAATTGATATGTAGATGCTGTAGTCTGACAGGCCACTTGTCTTGTATCCACTTTCCGTTTAGATGAGCTCCCAAGCTTTGTCTGAGGCATCTGTCGTTAAAATTTGACTCGCCTCTGGCCGGGTCACAGAGAGTCCCTTGTTTAGGTGACATTCCTGAGCCCACCACAAAAATTCCTTTTGAATGCAAGGTATTATTTGAATGACAGTGTCCAGATGCTGGCAGTGCTGTGTCCATACATTTTGAGATACCATTGCAACTTCCTCATATGCAGTTTGGCATTGGGAAGCACCAGAATACAAGATGCCATGAACCCTAAGGCTTGAAGGACTGTCCTTGCAGTCAGCCCGGACTGAAGAGATAGATGATGGAAGTAAAGGGAAAGATTCTTTTGTTTGTCCGGGGTTAGAAAGGCCATCTGGGATGCTGTATTCAGTCTTACACCCAGAAAGCACATGTCTTGAGCGGGTACTAGACTGGACTTTATTTCGTTCACAGAATACCCCAGGCATCTTAGCACTGCTATCACATATTCCAAATGACGAAGAAGCTCGTCCCTTCCTTGAGCCAGAATCAGGCAATCGTCCAAATAAGGATAGATTTGTATTCCTTTTAGCCTGAAGAAAGCTATCACTGGAGCCAGAACTTTCGTAAATACTCTGGGCGCAGTAGATAAGCCAAAGGGCAATGCAGAGAACTGATAGTGAGAAGTCCCAGTCCGAAAACGCAGATATTTCCTGCAACTTAGCCTGATAGGAACATGAAGGTAAGCCTCCTTGAGATCCAAAGTTACCATCCAGTGATCCTTGCCCAGTAGAGGTAAAAGCTGTTTTAACGTCAAAATTTTGAACTTGGGAATGTCCAGATAAGTGTTGAGGATAGATAAATCCAAAATTGGTCTCCACGTGTCCCCCTTTTTTGGCACAAGGAACAGGCGAGAATAAAATCCTAGGCCCCTTTCTGGCATAGGAACCGGCTGTATGGCCCCTATTTGGAGTAACAGAGAAATTTGCTTGTGAGCCTCTATTCTTTGTTGAGGAGGAATGTCTGGCATGCCTTTGAAAGGAGGCAAGGTATGGAAATAAAACCTGTAACCGTGATGTATGATATCCAGTACCCATCTGTCTTGGGTAATCAAACTCCAATTTTCTTTGAAAAGTGCCAACCTTCCTCCCAAAGGTGCTGCCAGGCGAGAAGGTTCTGGCAGCTGAAAAGGTAGGTCATTGGGTCTGTTTACGAAAGGACTGACCCCTGCCCTCACCGAAGACTGTGCAGGAGAACTCCCTGTTCTAGGCCTGAAAGAGCCCTGACCTCTGCCCCTGCCACGTCTAGATCTACCCCTAGACTGGGAATCATAAGAAGGATACGTCCACCCTTTAGTAGGCCAATTTCTACTAAACTTTGGAGGCTGAACCTGCTAAAAATCTTTAACAGTCTGCATAGACTTAGCCTTGTCTTCCATTTTCTTTAAAACTGCCTCAACAGGAGAACCAAACAAGACATCAGATTGCAAAGGGGCATCCAAAATCCTAGTTTTAACATGGTCAGATAAATTTTGATCCCTCAGCCAGGCATGCCTGCGAAGAACTGACCCAGTGGCAGCCACCCTAGACGAGGCCTGAACAGCATCAAAACCACATTGCAAAGAATGCTTACCCACCTGTTCAGAAACATGCACTAAATCTTGTAACTCTTTACAATCAATACCTTCCGCCAGAGCATCAACCTTAGATTTCAACTGTGAAAGGAGATAATTTTGATATTTCAACATGTGAAATTGGCAATTCAAAGCTCTCATGGCTAGAGTGGAAGAAGTATAAACTTTCTTTCCCCACCTATCCAAGGCCCTGGCCTCTTTATCTGCCGGAACTGGATTCTTGACAACAGAAGCCTTAACACCCTTAGGCCCCTGGCTAACAGTTTCTGGGTCTGCCCTAGGACTCTTAAAAAGATACTTATGAGCTTCAGGCACCCTGTAATACCTATCTGGTTTAACAGGAGCAGGAGGCAAAGAATCAGGATTAAGAGAAGCCTCTGCAAACACATCTTCCACCACATTCAGAACAGGAGGTATAGCTAAAGGCCTATGCTGGGGTAAAACAAAATTCCCTAAGCCTTTTCCTGGAATCAGAGAAATCCTGACCTTCCCATTTAAAATGCTCTCTCATGGAGTGAAGGGTCTCTGAAAAGAAAAATCCTCAGGAGGAGAAGCAGAAGGCCTAGAATGATCCACATCAGAGTCAGAATAATGAGAATACTCCTGCAAGTCTTCAGCCAAAGACTCAGACACATCCAAGCCTGCTCATAATCCCCCAACACAGGTTCCATCCTAGGCCTCTTATCAGGACGGGGCATAGAGCCTCTAATCAAAGTAATTAAATCTTCTGCCATTTTAAGCATGTGCTTCTTGGGCACTGAACCTGAAGAACTAGGAGTGACACCCACAGAAGCAAAACTAGACCTGCCTCTAGGAGAAGCCTTGGAAGCAGAAAGAGAGGGCCTAGACACCTTAGGAAGGGAGGGGGGTACAGTTACCTGAGAAGCCCCTACAGCCTGACCTGCCTCCTGGGAGGCCACATCCTGTAAAAACACAGTTTCTCCCTGGGACTCCAGAGAGGCCTCCGTCGGAACCACCAGTTCCACTGACACCTCTAAAGAACCGGCGTCCGGTTCGGACGACTCCTCTAACCTAGGTTTAACTGCCTTGTCCTTGCGCTTCTTTGAGGAAGCCGGCGTCGGAGCATCCGACGGCATGTTGTAATTGCACCGCTTCCCAAAGACCAACCTGGCACAATCCAACCTACGCTTTATAGTGCGTTTATTGAACCTAGCACAAAAGCGACACCCAACAACGTCGTGCTCAGGTCCCAAACAAGGTATACACAAATTATGGTAATCCCTATGCGGTATCTGTTTCCCACAAGAAATACAGTTATTCACTTTTTCTGACATCCGGTAAACCACTGAGGCAAGAAAAAAACAAAATATTCCCCAACGGGGTACTTAACCAACTCTGACTTCGGTCTGAAACTCCGAATTCGAAAAATTTCAGAACGCCGAACGGCACTTGCAACACTGCTTCTGCATCGGACCATGCGGCAAAAAAGACTGAGGATATGACGTCGGTCATGCGCATTTGTACCCTGACGTTCTGATGTCAGTCAAATGCGCCTTGACCGACGTCAGCCTTATACTCTGATATTCGGGCCGACCGAGGGACAGCGGACTACCCAAGTGTTAGGACTGCAGCAATGTGAGATGAAGAACATTCTCAATGATCCTACATTTTAATTAAACTCTAAGGGGTAGGGGAGTGTCACTGAAGCAGAAAGGTATAGCAAAGCAGTAAAAAGAATGTAAAAATGTACTAAGAACACAGCAAATAAATATACAAGGGTAGCTCAGAGCATCAGTCTGTAACATTATTGTGCAGTGGGAGGAGTCTGGGAAGAAATGTGGGCAAGTTCAAAGCAGTGACTCAGGGTGGGTAATATATACTGCTGGCATCACAGGAGTATAAAAAAGTTACAAAAGCAGTGTGACATTGCAGTGTAAGTTGTTTATAAATGAGACAGAGACAGAAGGGAGGCGGGTTGTGATCTATGGTGATATGTGAAGAACACTACACAATGACTGAGAAAAGGGAACAGGGGAGGTCACAATCTGTTGGTACATTCCCTAATGGTTAAGAAAGAGAATGGCATTAAGAAAGAAAAAGACAAGCAGAGAGTGAGTGCATCATCGTATCAGCCCCAAGACACATCAAAGTAGGAAAGTAAAGGATTGTGGGAAGGTGAAAAAAGGACTGAGACAAGAGAAAGACTGTAATACTATTGGGAGTTATGAATCTTCAAGGAGAAGACTGCAAAATGCTGAGCTCCAGGGTAGAAAAGGAGCAGGAATAAACTGGGCCTTGGACCAGGAAGGGTTCAGCCTGTTAATATGTGAATGTAACAGAAGTTTCTATCCAAAGCAAATGGGTCATGTGTGTTCATGTGCAGGTGCAATTAGCTAGTAGTTAGCGCACCTCTAAGTGAAATGTAAAAATAAAAGACAATATTGATTTTGAATTTCAAAGAAGTGGACTGTGTGTTTGTGGGAGAGAGGGTCAAAGATGAGCTCTGGAGTTTTGGAGAAACTGGAAGAGTAAATGATTTATGGACATGTGTCACTGAAAAATTACTTAGGGCTATGGACAAGGGTCTGAGGAAAAGGCAAAATGGGCAAAGAGAAGAAAAAAGCTAATGTGGCTATTCATAAATCTGAAGATTGTGAATAGGGCAAAAGATGGGGGCATAACAAAGGTGGAAGGGTAGGGAGGATAAGTAATGAGGCATACAAGTAGGAGGAGGAAAAGGAGATGAGTGTCTGGTCATGTCCATTTGTGTAACTTGTACTCATGATGTGTTTATGCTGAAAAGTTAAACATGCAATGTAAAAGCTATAACCACAAAACTCTCGCTTCTCTACTAAAGCAATACAAAATCATTATCTGAACACTTATAAATGACTGTAATTATCTCTGGACTAGTATAAAAATAAGCATAGTAAGTGTAAACACTCATACCTTTGTTCATCGTGAAGATGAACGGTGTCCTACATCATCGCTGTGCAACTGAAATTGCCAGGTAATGAAATGGCTGCCATATACTGCTCTATCACTGAATATATTTCCTGCATGTATCTCCTGAAGGATGTGAGTACTGTCGCAGACACACATTTCTTCTCCCTCTCTACAATGAAAAACATTTTAAATCCTAAAACATACATCTTGAACCTCAACTGCTCTCTGGGGCGTGGTATTCCTTAGTACTGTCCCAGTCATTGCAGGTCTATTTCTTGCCATAATGCACACAATTCTGGTGTCCTGTCACCAGTTTCCTGGAAATTCATTGAATATTATTTCTTCACCGTACATCTCCAGGCCATTATGAATCACCTTTTCAGTAATATTAGTGCTGTTCAGAATAACATTTTTCTTGGGTCATTCTCCACTCTTCCCTTCTGCAGCATGACCCTGCCTTGTGACCGACTCCTCAAGGTCATCCTTTCATTCCTCTGACTAGTTCCTTCGCTGTCCTCACACGTTTTACTCATCCTGACATCCTTTCAATTCATTTATTTTAATTTTGCTTGTTATGCGCTTTGGTCAAGCCTTTTTTCGTACAGATATCAGTAGGTTCAAATCTTTTTATCTTGTGGACATCTTTAAAAACTATGTCCCACCTTACTCCTAAGGAGATATATATGCAGCGTAAAATAAAAGATATGGTATAGTGATGTTATTGAAATGTATCGGTCTATTTAATTTGTAACTTTAACAGCCTTTTCTTAAAATCTGTGAGTGTTAATGTTTGTGCAATTGCTTTGCCGAGATCCATCAGAAGGTTTTATCATTCAGAATTATGAAGAAGCAAGATGCTAGCTAACAGAAATGTACAAATTAATAAGTAATCATAGGTTTTGTTGACACATCTCCTAGGGACACAGGGCAGGACTTCCCTGCATAATGCTTGTGTGATACATGATCAAGGAGGATGCAGTAAACTGGGAAAACAATTTTGTAGCTTCAAACAGTTAAAACTCTTGTCACACCAGACATGTAACATAGCTATTCATGTAACATAGCTATTCATTCTGCTATTACTTAATCACTTGTGTCACCACAAAAATGCATTATATACACATTCTATAATTTACTGGCATCTGTTTGTCCACAGTTTGGGCCTTGGCTTTTGGAGTTGAAGGTACTTTAAACATTTGTATACCTGAAATGCTGTAAGAACTTCAAAGAATGAAGCTGGAAGTGTGCAGTGACGGGCATCCACCAAAACAGTCAATCCCAAGTCTCGAACTTCCTGCCTGTGAAATTATAAGGGATTCAAAAACACACACCAGTCAGTCTTTCCCAGACACAGTGGTACTTCCAAATGCAATATCTAAATGTGAAAACTACTTTTGACAGCTGATACTTTCAAAGAATTGCACAGTCAGCATTGAGTGAGCACATAAGCAGCATAACAGTTAAAAATAACAGTTATCACTTGTTACAGAAATATGGCAAAGTAAAGCCTAGAAACAGACCACCATATCAGTCTATTACAGTGTGATTTAAAAAATGTTGGCCTCTAAACAGAATGATATAGTGTGCTGAAAATG
Source organism: Protopterus annectens (assembly GCF_019279795.1). NCBI lineage: Eukaryota > Metazoa > Chordata > Ceratodontiformes > Protopteridae > Protopterus > Protopterus annectens. The sequence goes on from NC_056750.1 coordinate 198,113,766, forward strand.
GAAGATATTTGACTGCAAATAAATGTGTGCTGTGATAACCTGGTTCAGAATATACCATTGTAATTCAAGACTCTTACACTAACAATATAAATACATAAATATAAAGTAACACAGCAATCATTCTTACCAGGAATAGCACCCACAACTCTTCTGGACATAGGCAGTCATCACTAAATGCAATCTTGGGTATTGACCAGTACTACTTCTACGGTATTACATTGGGTTGAAATGGCCAGGCTTAAAATTACCTCTGCGTCAATAGCTTATTAATCTCCTATGATCCTATGATCGTAGATTATAACCACACAGAAAAAAGGTTGACCAGACCTTATGAGTTAAGTACTCTTTGAATGACACAATCAGGATATAAGAAAATATTTGCAGAAGTTGACATTACCTTTGTGTTGCATTTTCAGAGCTCCTTTGTCATTGTTCTTGATGACTTGAGTCTAAGATGTAATACATATCAGCATGGCAGTTGGACCCACTTGGTCCCACAGATGCCACCATTTTCAGTACAGTGAAGTTTCTACATCCTGAAAACTCAGACAATTGACAACACATACAGTTTTTGGAATCGTGACTATCAAGAAGGAAGCTGGGGTAATAGAATGAATCATGGAGGGTCACATTTTACGAGTGCTGAAACATTTAAATACATTGCAAGACTGCATTCTTTGCTTATGTGTTAAAAGAAATAAAAGTTGGTTGGCACCAGGAAAATGAATTTCATTTAGCACAGGTATTGTTGGTGGATATATGAAGCACCACTAGGAAACAGGAATAGATTGGGTAATTACAGCGATCCTGACTAGGGGGGGGGGGGCTAGCAATATGTAACAGGAATACACTTACGCTGCAACATTTTCAATCTAAAACCTAGAAATTTTATTAGTCAGCACCAAAATGGCACATTTACAGGGATGGCAGAAAGATATGAGACCATAACCAGCAGATACTATGAATGACATGTGTAAGTACTGATACACAAAGTCACAATGCATATAATTAATATTGATAAGGGGATGGTGAACAAACATCTGTAGAACATTTCAGTAACCATCAGTAAGGTACAGTTAGAGGGATAGAAATGACAAAGATGTCTGTCATTGTTCATAAAGGAAAGACTTTATTTATGTTTGAAGGTAATAAATGTAATGAATCAGAGGAAAAGAGTTTGAATTTCTATGCTTTATTTAGTATACTATACTATAATAGCATTCAGAGCAATAGTAAACACAACCATAAGAAAATCATTAAAGAATTCTTACATCCCTGCCAAACATTGAACCCAAACCCCTCTCCACGTAACTCATGATTTGAAACTGATGGATTATTGTGTAGTTCTACAGAGGGTTCCAGAATTCTGCAAAACTGTTGTGTTTCATGATGTTTCAGAATATGCAAAATGACAATTTCAGGTACAGCTTGATAAGAAAATGAAAGAGATATTTCATTCAGAGATTATAGGAAATATTAAAATTAATTAAAATGTGTCCAGAAAATTCAGTTGTAAAGAGTTTTAAGATACCTAAACTAAGAAGGCAAAAATGTATAGTGTTGATTCTGATAATGTTTAGCTACCTAGGCAGCTGATGAACAGTGATCTATGGGCATGCTATAAGTAACACCTCAGAGGAGAAAAGGGTAACATTGGCAAACTTTAATAAAGCTAATGGGAAATGCCATTAGAAATGAAAAAGAAAAAAAAACATGTATGCAATTAGCAGAGAATTAAACAGCTGTAAATAAAATATAAATATAATCTAAATATACATAAGTATGTCTGTTTTATATATATATATATATATATATATATATATATATATATATATATGGATATAGATAAATACAGTCACACACACACACACACACACACACACACACACACACACACACACACACACACACACACACACACACCTATACAATTGCAAGCCAAATTCAATTGCTTCACATAATGGAATGTCTCATAACCACAGTCATATATGTGCAAAAGGAGAAATAGGAGACAGCTTTTTGGTGTTAGGGGATGGCATATGTGCATGGCGCCATGACCTTGGATTCATTTACCAGTTAAGTGCTTGAGGTCCCATCAGGAGCCAGCCTTTTGATGCAAGGGGATAGAATCTCCACATGCCAGTAGCAACATGGATGTGGGGTCATCAGGACCCAGTCCTTTAGCACTACAGCATGACATCTGTGCATGCCACTAGCAACTTGGATTTGATTTTTTTTAATTTATTTACTATGGTTGTGCACTGATCTCAGTGGACCATTTACATGCACAGCCTGGGTGAATAGGATCGCATAAGAAATGAACAAAACATATTTACAAATATAAGAATATGCTAAAAACATATACATATTTACAGATGTAAGACTATGCTACCACATTTAGTTCAAGAAACAGTTTGCAGTGTCAAAACATGGATGGAAAAATGGAATTATACTTAGCAGAGCTTTTTGGAAAAGATGTAGCCATAATGGCTGAGATGGATAGTGATACAGGAATAGCAGCATATCATTATAAAGAGAAGTATGAAGACATTAGAAGAGGCAAGTGAGAATAGTTGGAGGAGAAGATACCACGGGGAGAAGACAGCGAAATGGAGAGAGAGAGAGGCACGGGGAAGGAAGAGGCGATGGCAAGATTGGATAAGGAAGGATGAAATAATGATAAAGCGATATGAGAGAAAAGGGAATGATAGTGACCTCTGAGTGCAGCAGCACTTTGTTTGGGTGAAGAGCTGTTCCTTGATTTGTTGTTAGAAGTCTGAGTACTTCTGGACATCTCTGACTGGCAGAGGAATGGAGTCCTACAGTTTAGGTGCTGGGACGAAGAATGCATGGTCAGTGCAATGATTTTTACTTTTTGGAGTTATTAGGGTGGGTTGATATTGAGATAGCTCCTAAGATTATATGCAAAGGTTTTGTTGAAAAGTTTTTGAGCGAGATGGCTTTGTAAATTAGTGATCCTATTAGGAGGGCACATGGAGCCATTTAGCTTTGTTGAGAGTTAGGCAGCGGTGTTCATTAATAGGGGAGTCAGCAAAAACTGGCAGATTTTATTGGAGATGGTTTGTAAGGTGGCATTTTCATTTGAGGCAGCAGTTATTACGGGTAGTCCTTATTCGAGCTGTGATAAGAGTATTCCTTTGTCTATGGCTGATTTGGCTGGTTGGACAGAAAAGGTGATAGCTTGTTTGCCTAGAACAGTGATTTGTTGATCTTTTTGCATGTATTTTTAATGGATAAATCAAAGGTAAGATACTGGTCTAGCCAAGTGGCATGGCATTTGAAGGATGTGATAGTTTCTATGGTGATATTGTTAACATCTTTAATATTAAGAAAACCAGGTGCTTTGGCTATTTTTGGTTGGTTCCAAATAACATTGCTTTTGTTTCTAAGGGATTGGGTATAAGTTTCTTCCCTATTAGCTACTGACTGAAGGTTTAGGTGTCATCTTGGAACTGAGTTTGTAGAACAGTATATGATTTGTTTGACCTGTAGATGACCATGTCATTTGTGTAAAGAATTATGGGTAACTGTGGGTGATCAGGTGGGAGTTTGTTGATAAATATGGAAAATAGTGGAGGGGCTAAAGTGGAATCTTGGGGAAATCCTTTTGTAATAGGAGCTATTTCAGAAGTGGTGGTGCCCACTTTCACTTTGAAGGATCTACTGGTGAGGAAATCTATAAATCAAGTTTTTGCATTATCACTAAAGCCTCTTTCATTTAGTTTGTGAAATAGTGAGTTATGGTGAATTAGATTAAAGGCTTTTGTGAGGTCAGTGAGGAAAGCTCCTGTCAGATTGCCGTTGTCCATGTTGGACAGGATATAATCTGTGAAGGAATAGCTGTTATGGTGCTGTATCCAGACCGGAATCCATGTTGCTTCTTGGATAGAAAATGGTATTGATGTAAATAAGCAGGGATATGGTTGTAGATAACTTTTTCCAGTGTTTTACCTGAACTGGAAAGTACTGAGATAAGACTACATTGTAAAGCAGTAGATGGTTTGGGTTATTTTGGAATATAAGTGAATATAGCTGTTTTTTGTATATGAGGCATAATCTCCTTAGTTAAGCAGAGGTTGTAAAAGTGAATGAATGGGTGGGACAATAAGTCCTTACAAGAGATTACCAGATAAGAGCCCGTTTGTTCCTCAGGAATCATCCATTTAGTATTGGTGCACAGCATCTACACATGCCATTAGTAACTACAATTCAGTTGTCACCTAGGTGTCCATGGGTCCATCAGTGGAGAGAGAGAGAAAAAAAATGGAGCAGAATAGTGACAGCTGACTTGCCTTTGGACAGAAGTTTCATTTGAGACAAGAATGTACCTGAGCATTGGACAGGTTAAGAAAGAAAAGGGTAGTCCGAATCTGGTCTTTATAATCCAATATATATAAAGGTGCTACTTCAAGATCTCATCCCACAGAGGCAGGGACTATATAGACAAATATAGGTGGTAGTAGTCAACCTGAACATACATGCATGCTTCTCTTCTATAAGAGTTTTCTTATGTAGTATTAAATATTTAAATGAAGTACGTTTTGTTTTGTCGGCTCTTTTCTGATTTGTATCATTATTCTTACTGAACATAATGTTCTTCAGAATATTGCACTTATCCAGTTAACAAGCAAGTGAAAATGCAAAATAAGTACTTGATGTTTTACATGGAAATTCACTAGGATCTTTGGTTTCCTTTGTAGTTGTAGCATGTCTGCATGGGGAGGTGAGACTGCACATCCTGAAATGGACTGTTGTCTTGTTTAGCATTGGTTCTCTGCTTTGTGAAGTTTCCCAGAATAGACTTCAGCAGCCCTAAAGCAGGTATCCATTTTATAACTACTGAATTAGGATTTGGATTTGCCTTCACCGTCTGACATTTATCACATACTGCATTCATAGCTAAATCCTGTTTCATCCATGGTCAGGCGATGATTATTACTACAATAATGCAACTCCATATAGATGGAACAATGCACAGATAAGAAAGTGCAAGTCAAAAAATGACACTCTCATAAAATAGACAAGGTCAAGTATAACAATAATGCTGCAAACAGCTCCGTTGTTACCACTACATGGGAAGGTAGACATTACTTAGCCATCCATACTCATGTATCTTAACCCTGACGCTATCCTTACTTCTAACTACAACCCTGCACTTTACTTTCTGAAAACTTCTTCCCCTGACAATGCCACTACTTAGACAAAGTATGCTTGATGGTCATGTCAGGTGCTTCATTTTATTTTATGTTTATATTCACTTGATTGCAAAATAAGACTAATATTATCTTTTTTGTGATCAGTTTTATGTTGAATTTGTGTGGTTTATGTCTGATTCAGGAATGTCAGGTCCAAGGATTTTGTTTTTTGCTCAGTTTTGGTCAAGATTTTTCAGTTTTTATGCCATTTACAAACTTGTGCAACTGGATTCTTGGCTTTAATTAAACACGCCCACACAAGTATACACGTACATAGTTAATTAATATTACACGCACACACACACACAAACACACACACACACACACACACACACTCACCAACCCCCTTTTTTCCCATTTTCTACATGAGGTCAGGATGTTGTGTTAACAGTTGCCGTTTCTCTTGATTCAATGCCACACTCTCATGCCTGACTGTCACAGATCTTCTCTAACACAATCCATTTGTCTCTTTGCTAGATGTCTTCACTTTCTCTTACCTTCTTCATGATCTGTCCCTTCTGACCTGTTTGCAAATGTACCCTATCACCAGTATGAACAGCAGTGGGCTCAGAGCTGAACCGTGGTGCACACTCACTCCCACTGGGAACCCCTTTTTGAGGCTGAACACTGTTCTTATTAGAGACATTGGGTCTTTTTACATAGCCTGCACTAATTCTATCAATTTTTCTGGGACTTCAAACCACTGTACTACTGTTCAAATCAGCTTTCTTGGGACCTTGTCATATGCTTTCTCCAAGTCTAGAAATGCCCAGTTGGACTCTCTCCTCATCTCTAGCTTCTTCTCAACTATCTTATTTTTGTGTGCTGTGAACATTTCTTAATGTTAGTGAACTTATTTCCAAGAATTCCTGATATTGCAGGAATTCTTACTTCTGTTACTGCACTTGAGCTCAAAGCCAGTTTGTTTTACATTGAGAGAGTTCTTTTGCACTCTGGTGGAAGCAGAGAGCTAAATTCAACACATCAAAGGTAGGAAAAACTGGTCGATAGCTTATTGTGTTTTTATCTGATAGGCCTGAGGATTTAACTTTAGAAAAGTCTTTCATCCTGCTGGTATAAAAGAACTACATTTTTATAAAACTGTGCTCATTTATTCAGAGCTTCCTTGTGCCTGGCATGGACACTTGTAACAGCAAGATTTGGATTGCTTCTAAATGCGGTTTCCTGTGCTTGCATATAAGCAAACTTCTCCAGTTTAAAATTCTCTATAAGAAATGCTCTTCATAGTCTCCCACTGTTCACAGCTGCTTGAAGAGCTGCCAGTTTGTGCAGAGGGTGGTACCACTGCAGGTCATCTAATAGTATACTACTAAACACTCTCACTTTGACCTTTAAGTGACTCTGCCTTACTCCTTCCCTTCTAAAAATTGTGTTTCACTGTCTTATATAGCATAGGCTAGATTCAGACCTGCTGAATCTATACTGTTTGATATCACTGTGCCCTTAAACCAGCTATCTTACATTAAGAGGGCCTTCCTGTACCCTTGTGGTAGAAATGTGTAGATCAGGACCCATCTGAGTTGGAGATTGCTGGAGAAAGGCTCAGTCTGGCACTTTCCCATTTGTAGTTGTGTTAAACTTGTTTAAATTTGCTGGTATATAAGCTTTGTGTTTGCGTGGGTTTGCACTCAGTTTACCAGAGCTGCTCATTGTTTGGATACTTTAGCCAGAGGTCGGGAATGTATCTGCACTGAAATCCAAGGCATCCACTGATAAAATAAGTATAATTTATGTCAGCACTGCACTTTGTTTACTGTACTTAATTGAATTACTGCTTCATTTTTGCTGTTTGAGATTTAGTCCAGCTAGCCCACTTCCTTCCATAATACCACATTCACAAAAATATTGCCACAACGGATGGGCAGTTTCCCATCACTTCTCCTGCCAGCTTGATTGACATGAGCATCTTGAGGCAATGTAGTAATTGCCATATGTATACTGACAACCATTTGCTCCTAAAGCAAACACCCTATGTGAGAGATGCAAATACACTGTGGAATTGGAGTCAACTATCTCATGTAAAAACAAACTAGACATCAAACAGGTTGTCAGCACACACACTTCACCTCTCATGAAAGCTTCACCTCTCACACAACATAGGGTCACAACACATAAACCCACATATGTGGAAGCACTCACTACAAGCCTACCAAAAGAACACAGACCTCCCAAACACACACCACCCACACTCACTGCTAAGCAAAAAGAACCACTACACATATCAACACACACACACACACACACACACACACACACACACACACACACACACACACACACACACACACACACACACACACACACGTGTCTCAACAAATAAACCCCCAAGGCAAAACACATCAAATGTCTTGGTCATAGGCAACGACATATTGAGACACACAGATGTCCCCCTCACCAGACTGGACAAGGAGAAGGTCACAGTTAGCTGCCTATCAGGTGTTAGGATCCAACAAATCGCATATGCGCTCAAGTCACTCATCAATAATGAGAAGTTATGTACCTACCATAACGTTCCATGTTAGTTGTCTTCTCTCGCCTTCTTTCTTGCTTGATGGGTTCGGAGCCGATCCTCGGCTCCGACTCGGCACTTGCTAAGCTCGAGAGTCACTTCTACCAGCTCGAGGCAGCCCCATATCCCATGATGCAAGGCGGTAAGTACCCAGATCTCGTTTGATGACAAAAGGCAATAGCACCTAGCATAATAACTTCCAAAAGGAAGAAAGAAGGAGAGAAAAAAACCTGAAGGATGGTAGAAGGACCAGCACTGTATGGTCTTCAGAAGCATACTTCCTTGTAGAGAGAAAGGTCTGTCCAGGCCTGGGGGAAGGAGGGAGGGTCGCAAGAAAGAAGGCGAGAAGACAACTAACATGGAACGTTATGGTAGGTACATAACTTCTCAATGTTAAGTTGTCAATCTCGCCTTCATTCTTGCTTGATGGGACCGTCCTAGCACTTCTATCCTGGGTGGCTCAATGGAACAGACTCTTGAGAACTGTAGAGCCAAAACTGGCTCTGTCCCTGGAGGCCAAATCCAATTTGTAATGGGAAACAAATGTATGAGGAGTGGCCCAAGTGGCTGCTGCACAAATAGTGTCTAATGGAAGTCTAGCTTGAAAAGCTGTGGAAGTGGCTAAGCTTCTGGTTGAATGTGCTTTAGGTTTTGAGCACAGCTGTTTTCCCCTGAGCTGATAAATTTCAGAGATGATAGAAGAAAGCCATCTAGACAAGGTCACTTTTGAGACAGGAAGGCCTTTCTTGTTATCAGCATAAGAAACAAAGAGTTGATCGGATTTCCTGAGTTGTTTTGTTCTGTCCAAATAATATCTGAGTTGGCGGTGGACATCAAGATAATGTAATTTTTGTTCCGATCTGTTTGAATAGTTTGGGAAAAATACAGGAAGATTAATAGCCTGATTCAAATTAGTCTTTGAGGCGACCTTAGGCAAAAAGGTCGGATTAGTTCTCAATGATACTCTGTCTTTGTGGAAGACTAAATAGGGGGGGTGAACAGATAGAGCATGAAGTTCAGACACCCTCCTAGCCAATGTAATAGCAACCAGGAATAAAGTTTTCCATGAAAAAAATTTCAGGGAACATGAAACAGCTGGCTCGAAGGGAGGAAGAATCAAGGATGTCAGCACTAAATTTAGGTCCCATTGAGGAGGAGGACTCCTGATTGGAGGTTTCAGGAGAAAAATTCCTTTCAAGAAGGCTCTACAAAGCCTGTGGGACATAATGTTGTGATCTGCGAACCCGACATGAAAGTTCGAGATAGCGGCCAACTGAACTTTGACCGTGGAAGAAGAGGAGCCCGCGTGAAAAATTTCCGCTAAGAAATCCAAAACTGTTGTACTGGAGCAGTGAAGGGATCAATATTCTTGACTTTTGCCCAATAAGAAAAACGTTTCCATTTGCTAGTATAAATCCTCCTAGTAGAGGATTTTAAGGAAGCTACTATGATGTCTCTATCAGGATTAGAGATCATAGGAAGCCTGGCTAAGGAAGGAAGTGGAGCAACCATGCTGTGAGGTTGAGAGAAGGGATAGACCGGTGCAGCTGACCCGATTGGTGAATCAGAAGATCTGGCACTGGGTCCAGATGCCACGGCTGCACCAAAAGGTGACGATGGAGGAACGGAAACCAAATTTGTCGAGGCCAATAAGGGGCAATGAGAATCATTTTGGCTCTCAAAACGGTGGCTTTCTGGATTACTTGTGGGATCAGAGGAAAGGGAGGAAAGGCATAAAGAAGTCCCTGGGGCCAATCCTGGGTCAGAGCGTCTCTGGGGGGATGGCCTGGCAGTGGGAAGAGAGAGAAGAAGTCTGGGCATTTGCTGTTTTGGGGAGTAGCAAAAAGATCGCAACATGGGCGACCACATTCTAGAAAAATCTCCTCCACTATAGATTGTTTGAGAGACCACTCGTGAGGCATGAGAATAGCTCTGCTCAATCTGTCCACTAAAATGTTGGTTTTCCCAGGGATATGCGTTGCTACCAGAAACCGATGAGAGGAGATCGCCCACTGCCAAAGTCTGAGCGCTTCTCGACACAAGGGGTAGGACTTGGTTCCGCCCTGTTTGTTGATATACCATACTACAGACATGTTGTCTGTGTGGACTGCAATTGTCCCCAAGGGAAGAAAGTCGTTGAGGGCTTGCAACGTTAAAAGCACTGCTCTCATCTCTAGGACATTTATGTGCAGGTGGTATTCGAATGGTTGCCACGTCCCATGAACCATCCTGCCCTGATAATGCCCCCCCCACCCAATCAGGGAGGCATCCGTAATGACAGTGGCTACCGGGGTTGGGGGTACAAAGGGTCTGCCTTGGTGAATCTGGGGAGAAGTAATCCACCAAGAAAGATGATTCTTGCAAATCTGTGTCACCAGTATTTGGTGACGCATCGGAAGTTGTTGGTAAGACCACTGAGTGAACAACATCCACTGAAGAAGGCGCATATAGAAGCGAGCCAGGGGAAGAAGGGTAATGGCCGCAGCCATGAGGCCCAACACTTTTAGAACCATTCTGGCTTGTACTTTCTTGCTGGCTAGAATGATTCTCACGTGACCTTGTATATCTGAGATTCTTTGGTCTGTGAGGGTAGCTGACATCCGAACAGTGTTTAAGTTTGCGCCTATGAAAGTAATAGACTGGCAGGGCAACAAGGAGGATTTTCCGTAGTTGATCGAGATGCCCAATTGAGTGCAAAGATTTATTGTGTAATCCCTGGCTTGAAGAAGCTGATGCCTGGTGGTGGCTGAAAGGAGCCAGTCATCGAGATACGGAAACACCTGGAATCCTTGACGTCTCAAGGTGAGCCGTGACCACTGCCATACATTTGGTGAACACTCTGGGGGCTGTAGTGAGACCAAAGGGCAGGGCTCTGAATTGGAAATGACTGGACCCCAGCCGAAAGCGGAGAAACCTTCTGGAGCGTCTGTGAATTTTTATGTGATAGTACGCATCCTGAAGATCTATTGAGCACATCCAGTTGTCCTTCTGTAAGAAGGGCAGAATTGACTGAAGTGTGACCATTCGGAATCTTGTCTTTCTCACAGACTTGTTGAGTCTGCTGAGATCCAATATTGGTCTCCAGTCTCCAGTTTTTGGGGACCAAAAGAATCTTGAGTAGATTCCGGACTCTGAATGATCTGTTGTAACTGGCTGAATGGCTCTTTTTTGCAGAAGTTTTAAAACTTCTAACTCTGCAATTTCCCTTAGACCGGGTGGAACATCTGGAAGGGAATTTGAGTAAGAAAAGGGAGTTTCCTCGAAAGGAATTTCGTAACCCTCGGATATGATCGACTGTACCCATCTGTCTTGAGTTAGGGAAAGCCAGGCTTCTGGGTACAGCGATAGTCTTCCTCCGACTGCCTCCAAGGATGGACAGTCGGGCAACATCTCAGGGATGCTGAAAGGGCTTGTCAGAGAGAGGCTCTCTGCTTCCCTGGTTTTGTGGACCCCCTCTGCCTCTAGAGCGGCGTCTGTTATTGTTACCCCCTCTGCCTCTAGGGGTAAATTGACCACGTGAATCCGGCGTGACTCCTTGGGATTTGCGTAACCACATTTTGCCACCCTTCTGTCCTTTAGGGTAAGGTCTAGAAGGGGTGGAAAAACGGACCCCTACGGCAGAAAGAGTCTTGCCGTCCTGCTCACACCTGGTCAATGTTTCCTTCACTTGAGGGCCAAACAAAGCTGACCCATCAAAGGGAGAGTTTGTGAAGGACGCCTTAAAGGGATCTGCAAAATTACAGAGCCGCATCCAGGCTTGGCGTCTAAGAGCCACACCTGTACCTGCAGCCCTACTCGCTCCATCTGCTGCATATGATATCAGTCGCATGGAGGAGTTAACAATAGAATTAAGGGTTCCTAGCTGCGAAGCAATTTTTTCTTGAGCCCCTGCAGCTATGGGATCCTGTACTACTTCACCTAGCTCCTTAAGGATATCCCTTTGGAGTCTGGTGAAGTGACATAAGTAGTTCAGCGAGCGCATAGCAAAGGTCGCTGAAGAGAACATCCGCTTACTATACCTATCCATGGTCCTAGAGTCCTTATTAGGAGGATGGACAGGTATGGAAAGATCTGCAAGTTCCTTCTTAGTGGCAGCCGCCACCACCATGGCATCAGCAGGGACACCTTTCATGAGAAATTGCTTGTCCGAAGGGGCAGTAATAAATTTAGAAGGCCTCCTAGGAACTGGCTCTACAGAGTCAGGAGTAGCCCAAGCCTTTCGAGCGATAACCTGCATAAGGGGGTCGAAAGGCGGAGACACCTAGGAGGTGGAGGGCCGAGATCCAAACGCCTCCAGGTATACCGACTCATCCTCAGAGGGATTATTGGAGGGCCAGTTTCCCCTCTGTTTAAGGAGTTCTAGGATGTCTGAAAAGGAGACATCCTCAGAGGGGGATCTTGGGGATCCATCCGACTCATCTAAGTCGGTATCTGAAGTGATAGACTCGGGGGAGTCTACGTGTTTCCTCTTACAGGTCCTCTTGCGCGGAGGATCCCCTGACTGATCAGGAGAATCCTTGGAAGAGGGGGTTCTTCCCAGTGGGGAAACCTGAGGCGGAGGATCTCTGGGTCCGGGAGCAAGAGAGATGGCAGAGATATCGACAGGCACCGTAGAGGGAGGAGCTAAGGGAACAGACTGCTGACTGAGTCCAGTGGCTAGCACACTCTTCATCACCTCGAAGGCTCCCCTCCCAGGGAGGTCCGAGAGAACCCGTTCCGAAGAACCAGGAACTCCAGGGCCAACCGAAAGGGAAGGCTCCGAGGCAGATGTCGGAGCCGAGCTCACCAAGGCCGAGGCTCCACGGGGAAGAGTGGGGTCGGACAAGGGTCCGATGCCACTCACCCCCTCGGAGGAGACCAGGGAAGCCCGACCACCGAATCCCTCTAAGGAAGGTCTCGAAGAGGAGATAAGAGTAGAGGCTGAGGGAGCAGAAGGGGGGGGGGTATCTGTCCCTCAGCCATAGCAGAAACCATTCCCGAAGACTCCAGCTCCAAACTCTGAGGTAGAGTCGAAGGAGGAACTGTAAGGGGGTGTGGACTAATAGTCGTCTGTTGAGACGGACTATGTGGCATATGGGCCAGTGCCTGTGATTTTAATAATCTACTGACCACCCTCTCTAAATCATGGTCAGAAAGCCTGGATGACCTGGATGATCGGCTCCGATGGCTCCGTTCTGAGAGGAGAGGCCGGAGCCGAAAGTATCGGTTCCAAGGAAGGGGACCTGGACCTCTTCCTCGAAGGAACCATCGGAGCCGACGAAACCATGGATGCTGTCGGAGCCAACAACTTTTCGGCACCGACAGAAGGTCTCGATGCATCGGCTCCGGCCGGAGCCGATACAGACACAAAAGTAACGGTGTCGGAGCCGGTCGGCGCCGACACCGAAGCCTGAGCCATATGGTGGTCGGAGCCAGTCGGAGCCAACACCGATGTGACCGAACCAGTATCGGCACCGATAGCCATCGGTGCCGAGGTTTTGTGCAAACTAGGATCGGCTCCAGCCGGAGCCGATCTCGACTCTGAAAGAGTCGGAACCGAGGCTGCAGGCTTAGAGACAGAAGCCTGGGCCTTGGAAGACTTGGAAGTCTTAGTCGGGGCCAACTTAGCCGGAGAGCCCTCCGGTTTAAGAAGGCCCCTCAAAATCAATTTGTTTCTCCTCTCCTGCAGGACTCTCTGGCTAAAAGAATGACATATTGCACAGGAGTCCTGCAGGTGGAGAGGTCCCAGGCAGTATAAGCAATAAGTGTGACCGTCTGTCAGAGACATCTTCTGACAGCACGAGTCACACTTCTTAAAGCCTGAGACCCTTTCCTTGGACATAGTTGTAACAACACACACACAACACAGTCCCAAGAAATAGTTATCCCAAAATAGTCAGATTACTGACTTCTAATACACACACACACACCCTAACAAGGGGGGGGTGGGAGGGGAGAAGGCCTGACTAAAAATATTAAGGAGTGAGGGATTTTCTAGTCAGAAAGGGACTTAAATTAACTATAAACGTTAAAAAATAAAGTTTTAAGTTGAAAAGGGGGCTAAAACAGTAACATCTAAATCACTTACCAGGAGCTGGTAAAAGGAGGACCTCATCAGCGAAGCGGCAAACGAATCTGGGTACTTACCGCCTTGCATCATGGGATATGGGGCTGCCTCAAGCTGGTAGAAGTGACTCTCGAGCTTAGCAAGTGCCGAGTCGGAGCCGAGGATCGGCTCCAAACCCATCAAGCAAGAATGAAGGCGAGATTGACAACTTAACATGTACAGTTATGACACTGTCATAGTCCATGTTGGAGTGAATTACTTGAGCTGTACCTCTCTGAACTATATGAAGGGAGACATGACAGAACTCTGATAATGTGTCCTAGACCACGGCATTTTCCTTGTCTTAAGCAGTATCCTACTCTCACCCAGGATGATGCCACAATATAAACAAAAAATGATTGACTTCAACAATTGGCTTAGCTTCTGGTGTCATTCCAGGGGGATCCAGTATCTGTCAGCCTGGGAGGATATAGTAGACAGATGTTGCTGCTTTGCTAGAGATGGTCTGCACCTGTTCCCCCTAGGCTTTTGGATACTGGCAAAGGCCACTGCCTCTCCCATAGTGCCACTTTTAGGCAATGTCAAAAACAACAAATTCCTTCTGCCATTAGTGTGTCGCAACCAGCAACAAGTTGTGTGACTGTTTCCAATTCGGTTTTACAGATCCTACATTTGTCTGTTTCTCCCACAGGTTCAAGGGACTTTGTAAACCAGTGTGTACGTAGCCCACTATCTAGGACTGCCAATATTAACCTTTCATTTCTTGGTTTGAATTTGCCTTTCCTTAATCATTTTTGCGTTCATTCTTGATCAACATGAGGCTCTTCCAGAAGTTTTTGATACTTGCAACTATATTTATGTTTTTTCCACATTTCTTGCCATCTCATCTGGTCCTTCACCTTATATTCTTTCTTGTTTTATGGCACATTCAGTTACTGCCTGTTGTTTATCTACTTCTGGTTTGATTTGCATTCCTGCTTGATGTCGATATGCTTCTGCTAAATTAAGCAGAGAAGTCATCATAGATTTATTCTACCTCATGTTTCAAAACCTTCACTACATTTGTATCTTGTGAGGTCAGTAGATATGTGTGGATTCCCGTGATTGCAGATATATACATGTAATCAGTTTCAAAGAGGATCATCCCTCCTTCGAAACGGGGAATATATAATCTTGTTATACACTGATTTTTATAAATCATTTGGTGAGCATGAAGCATCCTTGTTTTAATATTTAATCTATCCAACACTTTTTGGTGCCAGTCAGTCTCTCCAAAACTGTACGTTAGGACAGGAAGAGCAAATTGATTTATAGTTTGGATCTTGTTCTTAGATGTCAATGTTGTTTTCAGGATTAATTTAAGTCTTCTAAAGTATTCCTTACTGAGTTTTATTCTCATTTGTTCAGGTTTTATTGCTGATCCTTCATCTGTTCCCAAGTATTTATACACTCCCTCTTGCTCAAGTTTTTTTATATCACATTCTTGTCCCAAACCGATGTTTTCCTGCTTTAAAGGTTGCTTTTGCACATTTATCAAGACCAAATGACATTCTAATATCATCTGAAAAATTGACAACCTGCAGCTGTGCTTTCAGTTCCTCATCTGATGAACTATACAGTTTTAAATCATTAGACTTTGCTGTTTTCTAGGAGCCAAATTGTTAGCATGGCCTAAGCTGTTAAGTAAACAGCTTAATGGATTAATGGCAAGGCAGAACAGCAATGGTAACAGAGAGTCACCTTGGAATATCCCCCTTTGAATTTTTATCCCTGGGATAATAGTTTGTCCTTTATCATAGCTTAATTGCAAAGTAGTCTGCCATTGTTTCATGGTTACTGTAATGCAGTCAATCAGTGTATCTTACACATTTTTAAGCAGTCTTTTATCTATGAATGTGGGATAATATCAAATACTTTTTTTGTAGTCAATCCATGCCATACTTAGATTCTTCCCCTTTTTACAGTTCTCCACTACAACTTTATTTAACAACAGATAATCCTTTGTTCCATATGACTTTCTTTTATTGCCCTTTTGTTCTACTGCCATAATTGAGTTTTCTTCTAAATGACTATAAACTCTTTCAGTGTCGATTCCCATGTATAGTTTATATGTTGTTGGAAGGCAAGTTATTGGTCTATAATTTTTAGAGTAGCTTGCAGGTTCACTCTTTAAGTAAGAGCATTGTTTTGCCTGTTGTTAGCCAGCGTGTTGTCTGTTTGGGGTGCGCATATAAATAGTTCTTACTCATGGCTAAATCTTTGTGCAAAGATGTTAATACTTTTAACCAAAAGTTAGGGACTGCATCTGGGCCTGGGGTTTTCCAGTTAGAGGCTTTTCTTAACTTTGTTTCAATCTCTCTGTCTGTTATTTCATCCCATTTCATATCCTATACCTTTAAACTTCTTACTCTTTTAATTCTTTTATCCATTTAACATCTTTGTTATGTTTCACAGGATCTTCATAGATACTTCTCCAAAATGTATCTAATTCCTCTCTTTATTGGCAGTCGTTCAATTCCTTTTACCTTATTTCTCAATTCTCTATAAAACTTTTTTGGGCCATCAGTAAATTGCTTATTTTGTACTTTTCCCTTATATTTATCTGTGTATCTTCTAAGTTTTTCCACCTGTGCTGAAATTTTTAGTTTATTTGCGATAGTGCATGATAGATCCTGGTCTGTTCTAATACTGTGCTTTGCTTTAATCACATCTCTCTTTCTTAGTATTTTTGGTGATCTAGTCCCTCTTCTATAATCTTCTAACAGTGAAGCTTCTTGTCTTAATTGCTTTATAGTTTTCTCTTTTCGATATTTCCATGATGGTATTTGATTTCTCCCCTTCCTTTCCCTCACTACCCTGTGATCTCGTGGTAGAACTTTATCAGTTATTAATTTAGCAGCACAGTAGTATATCCTGTTTACTTCTGTTATATAACATGGATCTCTATGGACAGTCCTAATTACTGCATTCATTTGTTTTATCAGACTTCTTACTTTTTGGGTTTTATTGACCTTCTGCAGTCTATTTCTCTCATTGATCTTAATATATCTATCTATGTCTATTAAATCAAGCAACTCTTCTCTTAGCTCATTTCTTCCAAACTGAGGGTACATCCCTTGTTTTGCGTTTCCTGCGGGCATTCTATAGAAAGTTCTGTGGCACATTCTCTTCAATTTTATCCTGTGTCATCTGTTGCTTTGTCATATGGGAACTCACTGGCCTATCACTCCTCAACATTGACTGCATCAGAGTTTCCACAGCTTCCTGCTCCTTTCCTTGCTGTCTGGCTTCAGGTGAATGTTTATACTGGTTTCCTGTGGAAGGCTCCAACATATCTTGATATGGCACCTGACCAATTGCTTCCTGTTCCACTGGTTTCCCCTTAATTTGGATAGCCATTGCTCTATCCCATTGTGGTACTTTCTGCATTCGATTTTCTACACTGAATCCTTCTCTTTGCAGCTGCTCCATAACCTCAATTTCTATTTCTTTGACTTCTCCATTACTAATCTCTTTTTCAACTTTTCCTCTTAGCCTTCTTATTTTTTGGTATTGTACAGTTTTCCATATCCTGATTCCTTTGCTGTATTTCTCTTTAAATATCTTTGGTGCTGCTCTTTTTGTATTGGTTAGTTTTGCTTTCTGCTTTGCATACATATTACACCATCTTTTCTTTTCCCATGTCCATAGCTCATGTTTATTACACTCCTTTGTAAAAACTGCTTACAATTGAAATATGAGTACACTCAACAAAACAAATATAAATGTCTCCGACTGTCTAATCAATAAAAAGGGTCTGTTGCCATCGATATGAACTTTCCTACTGTCTCTGTTACCAGCTTGGTGGATATGGGCATCATGAGGCAATGCAGAAATTGCCTCATGTTTACTGACAACCAGTTAAGTTTCAGACAAACTGATATGGCATGTGAGAGATGTATTTATTATTATATGTGTCCCAGGCTAGTATGAGCCTAGCATTAAGCAATATTTTACTTTCTCCAAGCACACAAAGCTCACTGGAGGCAAGACCCTCACATAAGCACTCCTAATGCCAATACGACTGTCAGTAGTACACACACACTGCACCCAACACACACAATTCAAAGCAGGCATATAGACCCACATATGCCGAGGCATTTAAATGTAACCTACCTAAACCCCAAAGATCTCCAAGGTGAAGAACACATAACTTCCCTCAGCAACCCTGAATGCACTCTTTCAAAACAACATCCACATCAACCCATACAGCCACATCTCATGGAGTCCATACTTCTCTAGTTCTGACTTCATAAGGCAATTCTCCCATCCAGTTATAATATCTTTCACTCTGACAGAGTTCCAAAAAAGGGGGTGATGTAGCCGTATTGTACTCCAACAGGCTAAACCTTTCACCTTTCTCATCTCCAATTCCTGAAATCCACCCAGCAGAACTTCTCATATTAAACTGTCACTTAAATCCTCATTTAATGTTCCTTCCATTTATATCCCTCCTGGAGAAAATCTGCCCATCCTAGAGAACATTCTGTCCTGGTCTTCCCATACTAATCCATATGAAACCCTAATCTTAGCAGATGTCAACATTGATTGGCCCACAATTACTACTGACTCTCCTCAACATAGTATCAACCTACATGGTTTCCACCAACTGATCTCAGTACCCACCAGTCTCCACAAAAACTCTTCATCCAGCTCCACAATTGACTGGATCCTAACCAATTCCCCTCAGCACTACCAAAACCCCACCACTTTACCTGACTCCCTCAGTGACCATCTCCCTACCTCTGTCCTAAGACACACCACCCAAAATCACAAACTCCACCTTTTTAGTGATTGTCGCAAATTATCCAACTTTAACATCTCCCAATTTAACTCTGTTATTTCTAGTATAGACTGGTCTGTCCTTAGACAAGTCCCTCTGAATGATGCTGTAAGTATGTTCAACAGCATATTCCTAAATACTTTGAACTCCCTAGCCCACTCCAGAAAATTCAAAATAAAATCTAACCAGGCCCCATGGCTTTCTAAGAAAGCTAGTACCCTTATGCAAGAAAGAGACTGTGTCTGGAAAGTATGGAATAAAACTAAACAACTACCCCATCTACTCAAATATAGACAACTATGGAACATTGCTAAGAAACAATGTACAAATGACAAAAAGGCCTACTACAACACTGCCCAGTTCAACAACAAATCTAACCCTTGAAAGTTCTGGTCTACACTTAACAAAATTCTTCTTCCAGGTTATCCCGCAAACCTCTCCCCTTACCCTAATACATCCCCACAGGAAACCGCTACCCTCCTCAATAAGCACTTCATTGAAACCATCCAAAAACTCATTCCCTCAAACTCCAGCACCACCACTGCACCTACGCCTCCTAACTCTCCAAACCAAACTCTCTTTTCCTTTCACCCTGTTCCTACTTATATTAAATCTCTTCTTCTTAAGCTCAAACCCTGCTCTCCCTCTACTGACAATCTACCTCCTACCTTTCTCAAACTTGCTGCTGAATCTATTACCTATCCTATATCTATACTAATGAACAGATCTATTCTAGAATCCACCGTGCCTACCCTGTGGAAATACTTCTTCACTACTCCATTACACAAAGGTGGTAACTGCACTGACCCTGCCAACTACAGACCTATTGCCATTCTATCCCCCTCTTTAAGATTCTTGAAAAATGCATTCACTCTCAGCTTCTTAACCACCTCCTCCAGCAGAACCTCCTAACTCTCACTCAGCATGGCTTCTGTCCCAACCACAGCCCTCCTATCCTTCACCCATACCATAGCCGAAGCCCTTGATAACAACAAACTCACATCCTGCCTCTTCCTTGACCTTTCCAAAGCTTTTGATACAGTCTCTCATCCTATATTGCTATTTAAACTTGCTAATCTTAATCTATCGTCTTCCTCCCTGACCTGGGTCAGTAGTTACCTATCCTGTAGGCAGTAATCTGTCAAATGGCTGTCATACTTTTCACCATTCCTTCCTGTCCTAACTGGAGTACCCCAAGGCTCCATCTTGGGTCCCCTTCTATTTAATGTCTTCACCAATGATCTCTACACATCCTGCAAACAATCTTCTCTCATCCAATATGCTGATGACTCTACACTTATCTCTGTCTCTAACAATATGACTGAGCCCCATGCCCTAACCCAGAATGCCTTTTTATCCACTAAAAAATGGCTGTCTGATAATTTACTCATCCTTAACCCTAAAAAGACCAAACTCTTACTCTTCCTCCCCCAATCTCTTACTAACCACAAATCTACCTTTGCTATTAAATATTCTAACAACACAATTATCCAATTCGATTCCCACACAAAACTCCTTGGAGTCATAATTGATGATGAACTGAAATGTAACCTGCACTTACTCCAATGTATAAAAAAACACACCAGAAACTGGGGCTACTGTATCGTAATCAAATAATTTCTAACCCATAATGCTAGACTCACACTAGCACAAGCAATCCTCCTTCCCTCCCTCCTATATGCCCACCCCAGTACTCACCAACACCCAAACTACAACCCTAAACAAACTCCAACAAACTTACCACAAAATTGCTAAATTTATCACAAACTCTCCTTACAATGCTCATCACTGTATTGCTCTACTCTCTCTCCAATGGCTTGAGCTCCCCCAACAACTCCAGCTATCTCAATTTCAAATGCTGCACAACATGCTTTACAAACCTTCATCCTGTCGATCTCTTCATACTTTATCTCTACCTATACTCCACCTCAGACCCTCCGTACCTCTAACCAGCAACTATTTTACATCTACCAAGCTAAGAAAACAGTTGGTAAACTACTATATAAATATTTTGTTACCCTCGCTTGGAACAAACTTCCACTAAACATACATACCATCACTCACCCATTACCCTTTAAAAATGAACTAAAACACCATATGCTCAAGTCCAAGACTTGTCCCTGCCATGATCCAACATAAACAATTGCTTTTTAGCAATTAAGATATAAAATTCTATTATGTAAATACTATAAAATTTTATTATGTAAATACATGACTGCTTTGTATAAATATTGTTTTTTGTCATATCATGTATTCTCTCTATTTTGTTTTTACTCATGCTGTATTAACAGATTTGTTATTTTGTTCCTTGTACTATCTCTCATTGATGTATGTACTTAAAACTTTTTAACTGCAATATTGATTTTCATGTAACTGTTGTTTGGAGCTTTTCTCCTTGGGTCTCCACTGAAAATGGGCCTCAAGCCCAGTTGGACTAACCCGGTAAACAAATGTCAATAAATAAATAAAAAATAAATAAGTCACCAAAACAAAAACAACATTTTAGTTATTGGAGACCCCATTATGAGATACACTGATGTCCCTCTCAACAGGCTGAGTAAGGAGAAAGTCACGGTCTGTTGCTTATCAGTGGCCAGGATCTGCCACATTACACATGCACTCAGGTCATTGGACCACAAGTACCAGTATGACTCTGTCATAGTCCATGTGGGTGTAAATGACCTGAGATGTACCTCCCTAGACTATATGAAGAGTTGGATTTTTATGCAGATTGTAGAACCAAACACATTATCTACTATTCTGAGTGCTGTTTCTGTAAAGCCTACTATGTGAGCAAAATTAATCGTAGTCTAAAAGAGAGAATATTATAACGCATTAATTATATAAAGAAATTAGATGAATGTAGTGCACTAGCCAAACGTGATGGAAAACGGTCCTAATCATGTATTTAGATTCACTGTTATAGAAGTGATGAGAGTACAGTTAAAGTGGATAATAGCAATGTGAGTAGACACCTATCCTGGATTCCTGGACTGAACGGGAAGGTATCTGTGAAACCTTTGTTAAAAACACAGAGTCTAGCACATTAGTGATAATCTACACTTATATATGTTGTTAGTATGTTTTTATGTTTATTTTATATATCATTGAGAACTTTTGATGACTTATGAGTAAATATTGCACTGTTTTTGTATTGAGAAGGGTGTGTTCTTATTTTTAAATGTGATTTGTGTTATGAAAGGAGGTGTGTCTCAGTACCTAATTGTGATTGGATAATGATTTCTTGTGCGGATGAATGTTCCGTTTTAAAAACTGCAGAAGTTTTTGTAATGTATGGTCTGAAGAAGCTACTGATTGTAGTGAAAGCGTTTACCCTATTTGTTTTAAATAAATTTATTGTTTTTACGCTCTGCCTTCCTTCAGTGGTGTTCGGACTGCTTTATTACAATATATGAAGAGGGACATGGTGGAGTTCTCAGAATATGTGTCCCAGGCTAGTATGAGCCTAGCATTAAGCAGCATTTTACCTTCTCCAAGCCCACAAAGCTCAATTGGTAGAATATCAGAATTTTAATCTGAGGGTCCAAGGTTCAAGTCTTTGTATAGGCATGCGCTTCTTTAGTTGCTTTCAAACTATGTATGATCTTACCTTATTTCAAACTTGAATATGGCACGATAATCAGAAAAAGTATAATGATCATTGTTCTGGCTGCTGAACCACTGGGGCCTCAAGAAAGTAGGACCTTTTAGCAGCAGAATAAAATGTTCAACCTCCTCTAAAGGAGTGGGAAGTTGGCATAATGGTTAAAGTGTTTACCTGACAGACATAAGGTGTAGGGTTTGATTCTCACATGGGGTAATTGGCAAAGCTTAAAATGGTCCACATGGGCAATTAGCCTAGTACTAATCTATGAACCTATGAATCTGTCTCACTGCAAACATTGGGTTAGTTGTACTGCATCCTGATCCAAATCCGAACTTTCTACTACATTCTGTATCCATTTATCAATCACAAATACATCGACAGGCATATCGATATAGGTATACTTAAAATAATCTAAATAGCATAATATTGGTGCAAACATATTTAAACTCAAAAATAACTAAATATAAAACTTCCGCAAAATTGAAATTATAGTATTGGGAAAGGTTTCTGCCATTGTATCTCCGCTGTGCACCCTTGGAGTAGGTATATATCATTAGCAGGGGGTGTTGAGAGTGCAAGGTGCTTGTTCCTAACAAAAACACTGGTTTTGGATGTGGCTCAGTTTTGTTGATATTTCTGTTTAGATATTTTTGAGTTGAGATATTTTTCTGTTTATATGTTTTGATATCAATATTATGTTGTTTAAGTATACCCATATATATATATATATATATATAGATATATATATATATAGATATATATATATATATATATATATATATACACACACACACACACACACACACACACACACACACACACACACACATATATATATATATATATAGATAGAAGCTAGACTGTTTGTCAACAATGACAATGTGAGTGAAAACAGAATAAATGGAATTTCCTGCTGCTCATCTTAGAATGAGATACTGTAGTTTAAACAGAACCATTTATCAAATATTGTACTTGTAGTACAGGCATGTTTTACTAGTTTATGTTGCTTATTAAAATGCTTCAACATTTCAAAGAAAGTAGTGCTAATTAAAAACAACCTTATATTATCAGTTGTTTACTTTCTTACTAGTACAGAAGCTACTTCAAATGGGTTTTAAAGGTTTTAAAGGATATTTATGGTCATGTATGTCATGCAAATAATGAATACAATTTGTACCATGACTCCTATATTCAAATAAAGTATTTGTTGCAGTGTCAAAGTAAGACAAACAGTTTTCTACCTACAGCTGTGGAGCTCAGCATTTTTCAATGGTCTACTAATGACTGTAGTTAGGATCTGTGACTCATCAAGGTAATAGGCTAATTATGACAGATATCATCTCAGTTCTCAGTGAAATAAGCTTGTAAAAAGGACATTAACATGTAACTTTCAGATAAAATAAGTATTTTATCATTTGTAAACAATAATGGTGCTTTAGTAAAATAAAATAGTATTTTGTGCAGAGAATTTAAAAAAAATGTACTTTTAGTAGCTAAATATATCTTAAGTAGATGGTGTCAATATTTTTTGTTTTGTTAGAACCATTATGTGAGTCATAATGTTTATGAATGTCATCCTGAAACGTCAAGGAGGTAAATTAACTTATAAATTATGACTATGAGCTATATTAGAGGTACAAGTCTCTTCACTAAATTTTCCAGTTTAAAGAAGAATTATTAATTTGCATCTACTTAAAAGAAAAATCATCATCTTTTCTTATAAATTAATCATACCGTACAATTAATTACATTATTACATCTGGCTGTATTCCAAAGTTGAACTGAGAAATTAAAAATTAAATTAATAAATTCAGCTAAAGGCAATACCTTTAGTAATGAGGTATCACAAAGCTTCTGATGTGGTACAATGAAAATCTGCAATGATCTCTTCTTCTGTTGTATGAAGAAAAGTATTGCAGCCAATACTCTATGCAAAGTAAGGTCTGTGCTTGCACTAAATGTGGTATGTTTGTTAATGTATACATCTTTAATCCAAAGACAAAGGCAAAATGGTGTCTTTGTTCTGTGCGCCAGTACTCTGTAGTACATTGTCATATAATGAGCATATTATCTTTGACATAATAGCTATGTCATTTAGGCCAAGATTTCCTGGATTAAAAGGCACAAATTATAGCACCAAATAACCAAGTCACATAGAAAGAAGAACAGAAAAATTAGAGGGAAGAGTACAGCTTCAACATTTTACACATGAGATTTTCTTTTGATTTTGATTCAAACTACAATTCTCCGAATGAAAACTGTAGTTCGGGCTACAGATCACTAAACCCCAAAACAAGATGCACTTCCACATCTTAGATAACATCTGTAGTTGACTGTAAGCTGCAACAATTTTAAAGAAAATTGCTCTGAGCTGCTATGAGTAAAGAAAGAAAGGAGTGATTCATTGCTGGTTTCAGTGAACTAACCTTCTCTCTAGATCTGAAGGACTGACCTCGTAGATGGGATCTTCCCACAGATGACTTTGTGAATTGTATGACTCAAAACAACAAGGGTAGAGTGGTAATGTTTTATTACTATCTAATTTCCAGTTAGAGCTGCAGAAACGGTTGCACTTTTACTGGAGTGAGAAATAAACTTAAAATCAAGATATATAAAACTGTTAAGGATTGCAGGACAGACGTTGTGAAATATAACTACAGAACTAGGAAATGCAGTCGGATGACAATCAATGGAATAATACCCAACCTAAATGTAAAAGCTGTGGTTGCACTACTACAAATGTATCACATCAGCATGCGTTTTATAAGTAAATGTTCCACTCAACAATCTGAGCTTAGAAAACACGTAAGGTTAATAAAAAAATATCTCTGTGTCAAGAAAAATATGTAGTGTGTGAAAAGTGAGAACTAATTCCAAGGCATAGGGTATACATTTTTGTAATGTTAAATGTTGTTAAAACATGCATAATGTGGCTAAATTATGGTGAGATGGAATGGTGATGGGGATGCACAAGTGTCTCCCAGTCCCTTTTATTTTTTAGAACTTTAATGAAGTTTCACAAAAGGGAAGGACTATTTTGACCCCTGACTAAAACACACCGCATCTTGTATTTTAATTACTGTACTAATTTCTAAAAAGGTAACGGAATATAATGAATTTGAAGTGATCAATGGTCCAGATAGAATTCAGTGACATGAAACAAGTGACCGACTGAATACTCATGGCAGAATACCTGATATGACAGAGGTGTGGTACATATAGCTACTGACTAGTACTACAGACCCATCTGTTATATTGCACAGTACACAACAATGTGATTTAGGCACACTAGTCATGCTTAAGATACTCTGCTCTAGTTTCTTCAGCATTCTTCACTGCATACAATGTCTTTCAGTATGTTTTAAGGAAAGGTTGTTCATTGCACCTTTAATTATAGTAACAGCTAGAATTGGCAGACTGAGATGCTTAGAACCACACAATACCAGCCACGCAACTTTCCACTCCTACGCATGGTTTTACATAAGAATAAAAACATATCTTCCAAACCATACTGGCAAGTCTGAGAAGCATTTGCATAAAAGCATCAGAAAGCTACCATATCTTTTCCAACTTTTGATACAAGGAGACATGTGGACAGACATTAGGTAATATTTCTCTGTAAAAATGAATCTGCTTCATGCTAGGACACAGGTAAAGGCATTAAGGTACCACAGATGTTGTGAGAATGAAACCTGGGTTAGCAACATGTATCTTCATTTGTAGCTTGTTATTTTATATTACTTTTACTGATAAACAAATAAACATGCATGGCATGCAAAACCATAAAACATTTATAAATTCTGAAAGTTATTTTTAAGATTCTTGTTGCTACAGCACAATCTGCAACATTTGCTGATGGGTCTCCCCGTCATAAATGTGAGACCTGCTAATGCAAGTCTCAATACTTTAAAAAAAATGTGATTCAACAGAAAAACAGCACAATGTGAAACTTCTGGATGGGGGGAGGGGTCTGCACATTCCTGTGCCCCCTGCTACTTAAACAGTGACCTAATTTGTATTTGAAGTTCCACTCTTCCAAGCATTGCAATATTGGTCCTTGCAGTTTCTTCAGGTACTCAGTGAAAGCAGTCTCTTGTGAATATTGAAGTGAGAAGTGTAGGTCCTTAAAGGCATACCTAAAGCTGTTACTATCATCTTTTATAATTATTGCTCATAGCAGGATACAGATTTAAATGTTTTAGCCTTATCATGTTATGCTATATGCAAAGGATTGAAACATTATGTACTAAAACCTGCCATAGCAAAAACAACTCATGTATCTCTTAGTAGCAAACATTATTTACCAGGAGCTATATCTGTAAATCACAGGAGATTTACCTGGGGATTGAGTAGAGGTAATGAAGCACCTTTGTAAGTTTCTCACACGTGTGCCCATCTTTCTGCCACTCGTCACTCTGCAGGGTCGCCATTACTATTACACGACCACTTCGGTCTCGACTACCTGCATGTACAAAAAAAATACTAATATATCAGACTAATTGCTATACCGTCATCAGGAAGTCACAACATCTTTGTGTTACAAATGATTTTACAGAAAGAAAAGCAACAATTAAAAATGTCAAGACTCTGTAACCTGATTGGGGTGGAACCAAGATGGCCAAGTGAAGACAGCTAATTTTAGAGCTCTGCAGAACTATATTTAAATACAGGAAAATAATTATTATTTTTCAATTTTTTTCATAATTTATTAATAGTAGTCTTGACTTTATTACTTTTGATTTTAGTGGAAATATACAAAAAAATTCTTGTCATTTTTATATGGAGATTATTACATCAAATGAAAATGAGCAACTCTAAGCATTCTCACTCTGACACATCCTTGGAAAAGGATTTACAACTAGTGACATCCACTCTTCAAGAATTATCTCTGAAAATGGACAGTTTCCAAGAGAACCTAGAAAATCTTAGACAGAGCTGTATTAAACAAACAGATGGTTTCAAAGAACTTCGCCAACAACAACAAACTAAAATTTCTGACACGAAAACTGCCTTGAATGACATGGATGGAAGACTGAAAGAAGAGGAATCCCAAGCTGATTTTCTTCTTAAACAGAATACATGGCTCCTTATTAAAACTGATGATCTCAAAAACAGAGAAAGAAGATGTAACATTTTGGACTTCTAGAAAAAAAACTGAAGGTGATGATTTAATTTCTTTTCTGAACATGTGGATTCCTGAAATTTTAAATCTACAGGAGGGGTTTTCTTATGGTATCGAAAGAGCCCATAGAGCTATAGGCAAACCTATTTCATCATCTTATTCTTCTTCACCAAGATCCATTGTAATAAAATTCTTATCATATATTGACAAAGAACTAGTACTTAAAACTGCTTAGAAAAAGCCCCTTTGAAGCATAAACAGAACTTGACAATGATTACTCAACTAAAGTAATGGACATGAGGAAAAGAAGTTGGTCTCTTGTTAAGTCTCTCAAACAAAATAATATTACAGCTCAAATAATCTATCCAGCTAAAATTAAAATCCAATTGTCAAATGAAATAAAAACCTTCAATAACCTAGAGGAGACCTCTTCATTCATCAAAAACAACATTATTCCTATTTCAGAAGACATGGACTGGTCATCCTCTTCCTTGAAAGAGGTTTGGAAAAAAACTCCTGGACTGATTAAAAAAAAATAGAAGAAGCAAAAGGCAGAATCTACTCGTATAAATACTAGTAAAGCTGTTAAAGCATTGACTTCTAAATGACTTTCACTTAAACACTTTTCTTTATTGTATTAATAACTCTTATTTGAGATTACAATAATAACCACTAAAAACAAACTTGGTAAGAACAAACAAATATCTTTCTTCAATTTTCTGGCTTCAAGAAAAGATTCACTAGTTTATTTCACTTTTTATAAGCAACAAATACATCTCTACCTTAGCCACATACTCAATTTACACAGGTAACTTATTTCTTAACTTATAATTTAAATAACTGTTTACAGTTCATTCACTTAAAGGACTGTTAAATAATTAGTTCTTTAATCAGGTACTTGGGCTCATTAGGTTTTATTGCTTTATTTCATCTGGTCAAAGTTTTATATGAATTTTATGAAGCAGAAAGCTTAGTTGGTGTTGAATGTTTTTGTGTGACTATGTGGTGACTTGCTCTATTTGGTAGTGGTAGGAGAGATATATGCTAGATGCATGGGTTTGTTGTTTTATTATTTTTTCTCTTCTCATCAGATTGCCACCTTTAAGCTTAAAAAGTGCTTGTTTCATCTCAACTGTTACATTTAAAATAGAATTCAATTATAAGTCTTTACACTTACCTCGGGATACTACGTGAGCTAGTCCTGAAGTTTGAATACTTGACTCACAGTTGTTAGTATGAGACTTCCTTACTTGTGAAGCCCTCAACAGGAAGCTTTTAGAACTTCCATTATATTGCTCTTTCTGTGTCAAGCGGACCAGGATTACTTCTTTTCCCCCTTTAAATGAGCACCTACATAATTTGTTATATTAAGCATTCTGACTGCTTTCTTGAAAAAGGGAGAGGTTAATATATGAATATTATAATTAAATGTTGTCATGCTATATTTTCTGTTTGGTGGCTCCCATTCATATTGTATAGTTATGGAAGCCACATACCTGCACTATATCCAATTTATTATATTCAGAATTGATGTGCCAAAAATGAATAATGATTAAGCTGCTTCAATATTGAATAGACTGTTACATGAGTTATCAGAGAAAGAAGAAATCTGATACCGTTTATTCCTATATGTTACAATGCAGACATTATTCCACAAGTGTTTTTTTCCCTTAAGCACACATCACGGTAATAGGTAGTGGAGATGGAGTGAGTGATGGGGGGGGGGGTCATGCCTCTCCATACCTCTCAACTGTACAGATTTTTGCAGAATGTCCAGATTTTTGCATCATATTTTTGGTCCATTTTTCAAAATTTTTCTGGCAAATTAATGACAAATAATTAAAGAATGAAGTTAGAAAACAATGACAGACATTTGAGTTTCAGGCTTCCTACCCTTCAGAAAATTCATGTTAATGCAAAACCTGTCATTCTATCAACTTTTTATGTTTGCAAGAGGAATATTTAAAAATTGTCCCTATTTTTGGCCTTTTGTCCCACTTTTATTTATGGCTTTGTCCAGATTTCTTGCTCTAAGAGGTTGAGAGGTATGTGCCTCTCAGCTGTGCAGAATTCATAGAATGTCTGGGGTTCTGTCTTATACTTTCGTCTGTTTCTTGTGAGATTTATGATTTTCTGGCAAATCATTGGGAAAATCTGGGAATAAGGTTTTTGGGGGCTTCTTGTCCTTTGGAAGATTGCATGCTGAGATAAGTTCTGTTGTCCTGGAAGCTTTCTGGGTTTGTTTGTGGAGTGTTTGATGTCAGTCCATGTCTTTGGGCCATTGTTCTCCCATTTTGTGGGGCTTTGTCCAGACATTTGTGCTGAGACATTGAGAGGTATGATGAGGGTCAATATATACACACACATATATATATATATATATATATATATATATATATATATATATATATATATATGTTGAATCTCGAACAGTTCACTTATAAGTTATATATATATGATTGACTGTTTAACACTGACTAGAACCTTTCAGCATTTATTCCTTCATAATATGTGCTATAATTATAGATGTAAAATACAATCAATATCATTCATCATTTAGATTTTGTAGTACATTTACAACTAACATATAACATCATTAACAAACTAAGAAAGAAAAGGAATGGGAAAAGGAAAGGAGAAATGTTATAAAAGAAAGATGAGACATACAAGTTTCACTTCATATATGTTAAATCTTACTAGTAATGTAATTTATTTCTATTGTGTTAATTGTTAATTATAAGTAGTAATCAAGATTTACTTAAGTAATATTGTCTGATAATTGCTCCTGAAGAGTGTCTTTAAGTGGTGTTTTTTAGGAATACAGCATTTTATTTGTCTCAATTGTATTATTTTCCTATATTAATAATTTCATACTTATATTTATACACTGTCAATTTCTATTCTGTTTGGTTAAATAGTATAATTTTATAACTGCCTCAATTAATTCATATAGTTTCCATTACTTATTTTCTGATCCATAGAGCTCAATCATACATTGTTTTGTTAGTTATGTTGGTTAGTCTGATGGATCTTTTGTTTATCTATTGACTATGAATTTTGATAAATCCATGTTTCATGTTAAAGTTTTTTTTTATTTATACTGTAATAATGTTACATTTATTATGCTTATCATTGTTTTACTTATTAGGCCTGAATTATTACTTCTTAGATTCTTAGTTATTAATAGTTTTATCTTATTTAACAACTTATTATTTATGCTTTATAACCATATTTTAAAGTGGGGAGAGTTATTGGGAGTTAGTAATAATTATAAATACTGTTTAATATTTTTTTTATATATATATATATATATATAT
Source organism: Protopterus annectens (assembly GCF_019279795.1). NCBI lineage: Eukaryota > Metazoa > Chordata > Ceratodontiformes > Protopteridae > Protopterus > Protopterus annectens. The sequence goes on from NC_056750.1 coordinate 198,144,426, forward strand.
ATATATATATATAGACTTAACATTATTATCTTTAATTGTTAATGGCTTAAATAATCTAAGGAATAGATTAAACTTGTTAAGATATCTAAATAATAGAACAGCACAAGTGGTATTTCTTTAAGAATCTCACTTTAAAACAACTGAAAAGGATATTTGGAATATTGGTAACTTCATAACTCTTGCTCATTCTTCTTATAAAACTAAGAGAAGAGGAGTTATGATACTTTGGAAGAAAAACACTGTTATCCTGAAATACTCTATAAATATGAAGATCCAGATGGTATTTTTACCCTTGTTATTTTAAAGTTTAATAAGCGAATATGGAGTCTGGTTAACATATATTGTTTTCCTGGTATGGGCAAAATGTTGCCAAAAAACTTCTATACCTCAGTATTAACACTTAAAAAGGTAATGTAATACTAGGAGAAAATTTCAACTGTATTCTGGAAAACACCAACACCACTAATAAAATAATATTAAGACTTTCTCCCACTGGAAAAATCTTTAAAAATGGATTGATTCTCTTAATTTATTGGATACATTTAATATGAAGGACACTAAGTCTTTATTTTTTTCTCATCAGGAGTATAAATATGGTGCTCAAACTAAAATAGATAATAGTTTTGGTTTCTCATGATTTGAGTTCTAGAAGTTCACATTGTATTATAACTCCATGTCCTATATCTGATCATGATGCCCCTATCTCTAAGTTTCAAACTGATTTTAAAAGCTTATCCTTTTGAACTAGAATCCCAGCTTATATAACTAAAATCAAAGACTTCAAACCATGGTTAATCTCTGAATAATTTTTTTCTCAAAATAAATGCATCAAACATCAATATAATTATGATTTGGGACTTTTTAAAAGCTTACATTTATGGTAGAATGCTACCTTGGTACACAAATAAAAGAAAAAAATAAAGAATGGGACTCAGAACTACAAAATATTCAATCTCAACTTCTAATAGCTAAATCTAAATTTTCCAGAAATAATAATTTTAATATAAAAAAACAGAATAACTAAACAAATGTTATCTTAACATTTTATCTCATAAATCAAACTTGGCAATGGAAATATTAAAAATGAACTCATATTCTTTATGACCTAAACATATGCATAATTTATCAATAAGAGTTAAAATGCATTCAAAAACTAATACTGTAAAAATAAGACATGAATGTTCTAAAGAAAACCACTCTGCCATTGGAGATATTCTTGATGCTTTTAGATAATACCTCCCCGCAGTTGGGTGGGCGTTCGAAAGACATGCGTAAATGTGCGTGCCTTTGTTGAAGGTTGAACATTGAGCTGGCACCTCGGCATTCGTGAAAATCTACTGCCAATCATTAGCGGACCGGAGTTCCGCTGTGGCAACCCCTAACCGGGAAAAGCCGAAGGACAACAACAACATACTTTTCATAATAAAGTTGTTAATCCAGATGTTAACTCTTCAAATTTAAATCTAGAATCTTTTGTTAGTAAGAAATTTTCAGCAGAATTACTTTAAACACATATTTTATATAAAGAAATTATAGATATAATGTAAAAAATTTAAAAACCAACAAAGCTCTAGGAATGGAGGGTATAATAATACAAATCTATCAACTTTTTCCTCCTTCTATCACATCATTTTCATAAAATGTTGACTGAAATTCGGTCACAAGGAAAGATTCCCCCTTCTTGGGAATATTCATTAATTACCCTTATTCTAAAAGAGAATAAAAATCTTCAATTTTGTGACTCTTACAGACCCATCTAAATAATGATTATTAGATCTTCAAAGCTGGGGAAGGAGAAAACGCAAGTACTCAGGAGAGAATACTGATGATCAGAGAAGGCGACAGAAACCGTAGACAACATCTTTTTTAACCTCTCCAGGTTTGTGCTCAGTGCAAGTGACATAACTTTATTAAACAAAGGTTTATCTTTTGTCCCTTCCCAAGGGAGTGAGTTATCACAGTTACTTACAGATTTACGTTTATTCGGGAGAACTGTTTCTCTCAAGTTATTTTTTAACAGCAAAGTGAATGTAACTGCAAGTTCCATCTTAGAAGCTCCAAAACATAAACGTAAAAGTACTTTCACCCCACCTATTCCTGGGCACATAGACTGTTTCATAAAAATGTGCGAAAGAGACTTTTATCATTATTTTTACAGTGGTAATAGAAAATGTTTGTATTTCAATCTATCTAATGAAGAAAGATCATCTCTGACCAAATTCACCAAAGATTTATCTCTGTGTGTTAGACCGGCAGATAAGGGAGGGGGGCTTGTGTTGTTTGACAGTGAAGACTATGTTAAATACATGCATGAGATGTTAAATGATGAAGTTACTTATGCCATTATAGATAAAGGCAAATTAATGAAGATCATACAGAATATTAATGATATATTATATGACATGCTCATGTGCCGTCAGATCTCAAAGGAATTATATGAATTCTTTTTTACTGAACATCCATTAACACCTATCATTAAAGGTCTTCCAAAAATGCACAAAGATATATTCCCCCCCCCTATGCGACCAATAGTATCAGGGGAAAAGTGGGCAACTGAAAATATCTCAGTGTTCTTGGAAGATACTCTAAGACCAATAGTTAATGATATTCCCAACATTCTGAAAGATACATATCAGTTGCTCGATTTTTTAGATTCTCTAGATACTACTTTAGTAAAAGGCAAACATCTATTAATCACCATGGATGTACAAAGCCTATTCACAAGTATTCCCAATGATAAGGGAATAGAGGCAATACGAGAGCTGATCTCTATGCATCCTTCATTTGATAGTAGTAAGCAGATTTTGATATGCCAATTACTTGATACTGTTCTCTCTAACAATGTATTCTCCTATGGTGAGCGCATATTTATACAAAACCTCCAATAAAGCTGCTTTTATCAAAATTTTATTCAAGATTATCGTGATTATCGTGGTGAGTCTGTGGTTCTTCTTTTTGGATATCATATCATTTTCATAAAATGTTGACTGAAATTCAGTCACAAGGAAAGATTCCCCCTTCTTGGGAATATTCATTAATTACCCTTATTCTAAAAGAGAATAAAAATCTTCAATTTTGCGACTCTTACAGACCCATCTCTCTTCTAAATAATGATTATTAGATCTTCATGTGTATTACTGACAGAATAAAAGAACCCTTAATTCATATAATCAATCACAATCAAACAGGTTGCATACATAACAGACACACTCATGAATGACAATATTAGACATATATTAACCATTAGAGATTTCTTAAATAGGAAGACTGAAGAAGCCCTGATACCTGTTTTAGATACTGAAAAAGCATTTGACTCCTTAAATTGGGATTATTTAAAGTCCTAAATTTATTTGATTTCCCTTCTTCATTTATTTATCTTTTAAAGGATATCTATAATAATAATTTAGCTTATATTAAACTAGGTCCTTTAACTTCAGAATCAGTTCCTCTAACCAAAGGTTCTAAACAAGGATGTCTTTTATCTCCAATCTTATTTGCTGTTGCTATTGAAATCTCTGCTATTATAATCCAAAATGACCCAAATATTAAGGGTCCTAATGTATATAATCAATATATTTCTAAAATTATGGTATTTCCAGATGACGTCTTATTAAAATTACCTAATTCAACAGCAACTTTCTCAGAACTGGAATCTTTAATATATTTATTTCAGCCTATCTCTGTTCTTCATTTTAATCAAAATCTAAATACATGATATTAAATAAAAAGAAAAAAACATTCAAATTTGTAAAAATCCTATTATTGGGAAACAAATAATTTCTCTTATCTGGGTATAGTCCTACTCAACTCTGTAGGAGAGAGACAATAACAGCTAATTATAATAACATTATAAAAATAATAAAAAAAAATCTTACTGATAAATGGAATAAATGTTTGACTCCAGTTAATAAAAAATATTCTCCTACCCAAAATACAATATATAGTTCAAGCCCTATTTTTTTCCAGGAAAACATCTTATTAGTGATATAAATATGCTCTTATTAAAACTCCTATGGTTCCCTAACAAAAACAGAATAGCTTTTTTTCATCATACCAGACCTTGGGAACAAGGAGTAATTAATTTCCCAGATATTGATACCTATATTAAAGCTTCTATATTCAATGTCATCTTGAACTGGGTAGATCCAAATTATATTTGGAACTGGAAATCTTTACATTTAACAGTTTTACAAAAAGGTAATAATCTTTGGGTCTATATTACAACATCGAACTACAACAAGTTTGAATGTTGTAATATCAAACCCTAAAGTCCAAAGGTGGAAAATAGCGAAGCCACGGAACATCAACTTTTTTCCCAGGGAAAAAAGTTGGTGTGCCGTTTTCAGGGCTTTGCTATTTCCTCCACTGTGGTGCGATCCTGGAGTTGGTATATTTAAGTGGGAGGGGGGGTTAAGGTTAATTTTTTTTTGTAACAGAACAGCGATTTTTTTTTTTCTAGGGAAAAAACCTGCTGTTCTGTGGTTTCGGTTTTCTTGGGTTTCAAATGTAACGGTTCGATATTACAACAGTCAAACTTTTTTATGTTCGATGTTGTGATATAAACCCTAATCTTTCAGGTAACTTTTTCTTAAATGATCAAACTGATATAGTCTGGTATTTTATTTGTTATATCACACAACATATTTCTACATGCTTTATAAACTCTATACTTAACTTTAAAAAATTATCCTTGTTAACGTTGATACAAAAATCTGGTTTAAAACTCTAATTCCCTTTAGTATTACCAGTTTTTTTTACAAAGTTCATAACACATTTTTTTTTGGGATTCTAAACATTTTATTTGTTGGCAGCAATGTTTTAAAAAACTCAGAGGTAAAGAAATCCATCAGCTTATAATAGATTTTGATTTGAATTCTCATGACTAGTTACTGTTACAAAATTTGATAGCTCATTCTCATGATTGTTGCAAAATCCTTAGTAACTGATGTTTAAAGAAACCTCTAAATTAATAAGTTATTTATATATTATCTACAATAAATACAAAAGAAAGTCTAACTTCTAAGCTATATAAAATTAAATTAATATACTTTAGACTTTCATTTTTTTTTTTATTTTGTTACATGGTTTTAGTATATATAAGATGTATGTAATTGATGTTTGTTGTCTGATCAAGTGATCTAATTGAGAAAGTGCTCACAATAAATGTATTTGTTGCTTATAGTTTACTCTTTTGGCCGTGTTTCAGTGCTGAAGTTTTTGATATTATACTATATAAAATCTTTATAAAGTATAACATAAAATTACAAGATAAATATTGGCATCATATTACTATGGGTCATATTTCTTGTTTATCTCATGAGAATAAATCTTAAATTTTATCTTCTGTCAAACTTACATCTTTGTCACAATATTGGCATATATTTACCTGGAAATTTTTGCACAGAACATTCCTAACCCCAAATAAGCTAGCTAAATCTGGTAAAAATAAGAATATCTCTTGTTGGAGGTGCATGCAAGAATGTAAAGTTAATTGGTTTCATATTTTTATACCTGTCCTCTGTTAGAACAATGTTGGTGTGACTTAGATGATTTTTTAAAAGCTTTGTTTTCTGACTCATTTTCATTATCAAAAATCTTTAATTTTATTTAATGTTAATGATGGCCTTGCCTTGAATAAGGACAACTTTCTCTAATTTGGACTATTTTTGCAGTTGCAAGGGAAAGTACAACTAGAAAATGGAAATCTACTGTTGTAACACTTTTTGAAGACTTTATCTTTTCCATAAGGAAACCAAAGTTAAAGAACACAGGATCCATCCTACACCAGTCATCGACAATCCTTGGAAGAAAGTTATATTTCTCATTGACATTAGTCAGATGAATCCTGACTCTCTTCAGTGAAAAACTGAAGTTATTTATATATTTTTCATTTATTTATCTAGGAATGTGATTATTTCTAATTCTACTTCAGGTCTTTGTACATATTGTATATAGTTTACTTTTTTACTTAATAATTTCACTTATACTATTTACTATATTAGTATAATTTATTATTTCATTACCTTGATAACTGGAAAAAAGGAAATCACATTTTCTTTGAGGAAAGAATCTGTAACTAAAAACTATATGCTGCAGGTGAATGCTATTGTGCCCCCTATTGAAATGCAATGGTCTACAGTAAATGGGATACAGGTGGTCAATAAATAAAAATGCTTCTAACTGAACATGGATGCTAAAACTGATGACAATGTAGGGTAGATGCAAAAGCTGTGAAAAAAATTCAAAGGAGGAAAAACAGATAATAGATGATTAAAAGCTTGAAAATTGCTATTGGCTGCTTTAATGTTTGGGTAATAAAATCCAGTTCAATAGAAGTAAATTGACACAGTAAAATGGGAATGACATTTAAAATGACGGTGCAGGTAGCAACATCAGCTTCTAAGGAGTGATGCAAGGCACTGAATAAAGGGATAATCTGGGGAAGTGTTCTAAGAAACTGGATAAAAACAGAAGAGAAAGTGGTCAGTGGTGTGAGATATGCTAGTTGAAAATGTTATCAGTAGATAATGATGCTATCAGAGAATTAGATGCTGACAGACCCAGTGAGGTAGAAGGTTATATTACTTTATTAGCGTTTGGACTGTAAATAAGTCTTGGTGGTAGATGCACATTCTTAGTGATAGTTGTGTTACTTTATTTTAGTTACTAATGTCTTAATCTGGTAAGTAAACTGGCAACTAGGGCAAAGAAATATGTAATGTATATTGACTGTTTAGGGTAACCATCTATCAGCATGCTTTTGTTAGGCATGAAGAAACCAAGGAAAACCCACCAGTCATGGAAAAAAACCCACATTTTACACAGTGACTGGAGGCTAACAATGAAGCATGGAATCTAGAGTTGTGAGACAGAATCTTTGCCCACTGGATCATCATGTTACCTTTATTGTATGATCACTTGCCAAAGCATTATGACTGAAAATCATTTATACCTCATTAATTCCTAACAGACCAGAAATGACTTACCTGTTGCCAATTATAAATAGTATATTAAACAAAGTCTTGCAAAGAGACAGAAACCATAAAAGAGCCATGCATAAAGTAGTATAACAAATTCACATTTGTCTAAGGAATTGAAGGACACTGTAAGGTATAAAGATCACATGCCTACCTGTCAGACAAAGAATCCCTAAACATGCTATTTCCAAATCGATTTCCTTCAGGCGGGTTGGAAAGGTTACAGTTGTCTCAGCTATGGTAGGAGCTTCTTCTGCAGTGATAGGTGTCTCTTCTTCCTCATTCTTCTTCTCAGGAGCATCAGCGCCTGGAACAGGTTCTGTGTTTTCTTGTGCATGGTCACTTGTATGCAGTAGAATATCTTGACTTTCATTTTGTTGGTGCAAACCTATAGCACAAAAATGGCTACTTTATTACCCGTATTCACAATTTCAAAATAAAATGCCATATCACTGTTTTGGCACAGGTAGCATTATAATACGTTGTCAAAGCTAAAGTCTATTACATTTTTTACAACAAAATGTTGCACATAATAGATTTCTTAAGAAAGAATGCCACTTAGAGTTTCTATCAATATCTTTCACTAAGGGCAAAACATGAATATGCACGTTAGACATATAATAAACTCTAGCATATATCACCATGCTGTATGTACATGTTACATATACTAATTAATCATGGGATATAGTTTCATGTTTAGCTGAATTACTTAAATTGTGGTATTTCCTTGCCTGTCTCTTATTTCCACTTATTTACTTCACCTACCCCCTTTTCTGGCTTCATATTAACATCTCTCTCTCTCTCTCTCTGTCTCCCTCTCTCTCCTTACAGTCGCTTAAACACATTCAAAGGTCCGACAACAGCAACAAAAAAACCCACTGAAGCAACTGCCTGCATACAACATGAAGAGCGGAACCCTGTACCCCTGTACAAACCAGTAAAAGCCACTCCGAGTTCTACTTTTATCAACAGTAGGTCTATTATAATCTTCTCTCTGTGATACTCCTACTGATTCTTCTGCTGTACACACTACTGGACCCCTCCCCCACTTTTTCCTCCCATTTACTGTAACAAATATATACATTTTTCCAAAGCTTTGCATTTATTTTATATTCTTATATTTTATTGATCTTGTATATCACATTTCTTTTATATTCTTATATTTTATTCTCCCATTTATTGTAACAAATATATACAGTTTCCCAAAGCTTTACATTTATTTTATATTCTACTTCCCTGATGCTCTACTAAATCTGCTTTTGAATTCACACAGATAAACAAACACCTTTAGGTACTGACATGGGCTAACTGGTTGATTGTTTTTCTCATCTCACAGCTTTCTCCAAGTTCTGGTCCATAGCCTCCCCCCTTTTCTTGTTCTCCTAACATAATTCTAGTCTAAGTTTCCTAGCCCTGTCAAACATGTTTTCACAGCTTTCTCCAAACCCTGGCTCTTAACCCCCCTTCTATCGATCTCCTAACATAATCTTATTGTAAGCTTCCCAACCCTGTCAATCCTGTGTATTCCCTCCCTCTTCCTCTTGAGAGTTTACTAATTCCTCCCCTAAGCTGAGGCCCCATCTTTAAATACTAAAAACCTCTGCCTGACTACACTTTATGTCTGTCCCACAGGCATCCCTCAGTAGTGTGCACTTACTGCATGTCCCTTTCTAAAACCCTTGGCATAACTACATTATTTTCCAACTTCTCAGTGAACTGCAGCTCCCCATTGGTGCATAAATATTAAAAACAAACAGGTAACATTCAAACCAAAATGATAGGCTGCCCTATTTCTGTAGTTGCTAACCTTCTCATGATTGTTTTCTGTTTGGTGACTGCTGCTCTTCCCAGAAGGTGTAACCCACTCTGTTTGCCCTTCAGGCTCACTCTGCTCACCTACCCTGCCCCAAATCCCACCCCCACTACCTGTACTTTTATACATCTCCCGACTCCTCCCAACCCAACACCTCTCTAATCACAACACACCTAAGCTAAACCCGACCCACCTGTAGATCTACATCACCCCAAACATCCACCCCTCCTAGAATGCTCTACATAACATCTCTCCCTATGATCCCATTTGCCCTACTAATCTCTCTCTCTTCTCTTACCTATCTCACACTTTTTCCCAACCCTTGTCATAACTCATACATACACATACATTACATCTTACCATCAACCTCACTTTCCATCCTACTCATCCATCTCACATGAACTCTTTACCTCTAACCCAATCTATTTCTTCAAAGAAAAACTGCTCCCAACCCAACCCCCCCCTGTACTTCCCTCTTAAATGTGGTACCAGAAAATCACTACTCTCGCACAAACCAAGCTACCCTTGCCCAACACACTGCCTCTCTCTTCTACTCCACCACATCTCTCTCACTAGCCAGCAACATCCACCCCAAACCCAGACCCATCTCTAACATCACTCTCACCAAACTCTCCACTCAACCCACAAAGTCAAAGTCCATTCGCCTTACAACACTTAATGCACAAAGTCTAAAAAACAAAATCCCTAACCTCCATGCCTGGCTTTTCCATAACCACCTCGACATTGCCACCATTTCTGAAACCTGGCTGAAAACCTATATTAAAGATAGCGAAATCCTACCACCAGGTTTCCAAATCATTCGCAATGATGGAGCCCTCTAAAAAGGATGTGGAGTAGCAATAATCTATCCCACCTGCCACACCATAACTCCCTACTCCAATAAAATACCAACCTTTGTCAATGCTGAAATTATAATAGGTTTACTAAAAATAAACAATCACAAGTCCATATGTATCACTGCCCTCTATATTCCCCCTGGTGATAATATTTTAACTCTTGAAAACATCCTGTCCTGGTTTTCCCCCAATATAAAAAATGAAACCTATATACTCGGTGATACCAACATCAACTGGAATACTATTAACTCTGAAGCCCCATCCCACACAATCAACCTGTACAACTTCTCCCAACTAATACAATCTCCAACCAGACCAAATAAAGATGGTATCTCTGGTACCATCATTGACTGGATCCTAACAACTCACCCAAACCTTATCACCAAAGCCGGAACATTACCTGATCCTCTCAGCAATCACCTGCCAGCCTTCGCCGACCGTCTCCTATCTCCACTGCATAAACACCACTACATCCAAACCCACAACATCTCCCCTTTCAACCCTCTAACTTTCTCCATATGCTTAAAGCATACTGACTGATCCCCTCTAAAAACCCTTCCTCTAGATGATGCCGTTTCCTATTTTAACTACTCATTCCTAACCCTTCTCAACCAGCAAGCCCACCCTCGAACCAAATGCATCAAAACCAATCCCTACCTACGGTTATCAAAAGATACTAAACTAGCCTTGCGCCAAAGGGACAAAAATGGAAACAATATCAAAAACATAAAAACCCTAACACCCTCCTAGAGTATAAGCAACTATGAAACTCTGCAAAAAAAAACCCAATAATTAAAGACCGCAAAGCCCACTACTCTAAACTCCAGTCCTTGCACTCAACAAATCCTAAAATTCTGGGACTCCATCTCATCTCTGCTGCATCCTGGCAACAAAGAAAACCCCAGCCCAGAACCCAACCTCTCCAACCATGAAACTGCCAGCCAGTTCAACTCAATATTCATAGACTGCATAGCTAAACTACTGGCCTCCTTCCCACCCCCCTCTTCTACCACCCCCACCCCCTCCTGCCCCAACCACCACCCCAATCATCAACCTTCCTCCACATCCTTCTGCCTCAAGCCCATCCCCACAAGCACTATAAAAAGACTGACTCAAACCCTGTCACAATGCACTCAACAACCTTCCACCCACTTTCCTCAAACAATCTGCAGACAGCATTGCCTATCCCATCTCTATTCTTATAAATAGAGCCATACAAGAATAATACGTCCCTTCTATCTGGCGCCATGCTTACATCATCCCCCTCCACAAAGGTGGCAAAAATACTGATACCACCAACTTCAGGCTATTGCCATCCTTTCCCCTCTTTCCAAAATACTAGAGAAAACAATACAAGCACAACTCATGGCACACCTAACACTAAACAATCTCCTCTGCCCTACCCAACATGGCTTCTGCCCTGGCCACAGCACCATGACTGCCCTTCTTTCCTTTCTTGAAACCATAAACCTCAAATGCGACTCAGGCAAGTTTGTTTCCACACTATTCCTAGATCTGTCAAAGGCCTTTGACACCATCTCACACACCCTACTTATATCCCAACACTCCACCCTACACCTCTCTTCCACCACCATTACCTGGTTTTCCAGCTACTTGTCCAACCACCAACAAGCTGTCCAATGGAAAATGTCAACCTCCCCCCTTCCTTCCTACAGATGTCCCACAAGGTTCTGTTCTAGGCCCTCTTCTCTTCAACCTATTCATTAACAACTTTCACCAATCCATCCCAGACTCATCTATCATCCAATAGGCAGATGACTCATCAATCATCTGCTCAGCCTTCTCCCCCTCTGAGCTCCTAGCAAAAACCCAACTAGCCTTCTCCAAAACAGAAACCTGGATGCAGTCTAACCATCTGGCACTAAATGCAAATAAAACCAAACTAATGTTTTTTTCACCTACCAAAAACTCCATTGACAAATCCAGTTCACCATACAGAGCCAAAACACCACCCTCCTTAAAACTGTTCCCAACACCAAGCTTCTTGGCATCATTATTGATGAAGAACTAAAATTTGACACCCACATCCATCCACAATCAAGAAAGTTCACCAAAAGTTAGGTCTCCTCTATAGGCACAACAACTTCCTAAGCCCCTCTACCCGTCAAACTCTTGCATCCACTTTCCTACGCCCCTCTTTTCACCAATCTCCATCTTGGCCTTCGGTCCAAACTTGGATCCTACTACCACAAGTTCTCCAAATTTGCAACCAATTCAAAAAACTCATCCCACTACTGCTACTCCCTCCTCACCCTCATCTGGCTTGAACTACCCAACTACCTCAGTTACCTACAACTCACCATTGCCCACATGCTCATCTTTAAACCTGCCAACTGCTCAGCTCTTGCTATTTCCTTAAAAAGTACAGTTTTGTACCTACCATAAATGTAGATGTTCGAAGATCCACATTGCTGCAGTCCTTACATATGGGTAGTCCGCTGTCCTCGGTCGGCCTGAATACCAAAGTATTAGGCTGACGTCGGTCATGGGCACTCGGAACTGACATCAGAGCGTCAGGGTACAAAAGCGCATGACCGACGTCATATCCTCAGTCTTTTCTTGCCCCAGATGTCAGAAGGCCCTAAAAACAAAGGCCATAACCAAAAAACATAAACAAACCACTAACCACCCATGTGCAACCAGTATTTACAACCCAAACCACACAACCATCCTAAACTACAGTGGGGAAGGAGGGAGGGTAAATTGGACTGCAGCAATGTGGATCTTCGAACATCTACATTTATGGTAGGTACAAAACTGTACTATGTTCTTCATCTCACATTGCTGCAGTCCTTACATATGGGTAGAATCCCAAAGCAGAGGTAAGGGAGGATGGCAAAATCATAAAGCATTAGGAGCTGCCAAAATGCCCTGTAAAATTGCAGTGGCAAATCCAGCCCTAGATTTAGAATAAAGTGGAAGGTGGTAATGTTTAGAGAAAGTATGCACTGAACTCCAAGTAGCTGCTTCCAAAATATCTTTAGTAGCTACCCCCCTTAAAAAGGCTGTAGAAGTAGCAGTAGCCCTGGTAGAATGAGGCCTGATTCCAGCCGGAATCTCCTTACCATGATGGGAATAACAGAAAGCAATACAAAAACCAATCCACTTTGAAATAGTTTGTTTTGTAACAGGTTTTCCCTGAGAACCCAAAGCAAAAGAAACAAACAACTGCTGAGACTGTCTGAACCCTTTAGTTCTGCTCAAATAATAACGTAACTGCCTATGAATATCCAAGGTGTGCAAAATCTTTTCCCCTTTATTTTGGGGGTTTGCATAAAAAGTAGGCAAATGAATAGTTTGGTTTAAGGCCACACTAGAAACCACTTTTGGCATAAAGGAAGGATTTGTACGCAAAGATACCCTATCCTTATGAAAAATTAGGAAAGGCTCCACTGCCATAAGGGCCTGTAACTCAGAAACCCTTCTCGCAGAGGTAATGGCCAACAAAAAAGCAGTCTTCCATGTTAAGAACTTTAACTCGGCAGTAGCTGCAGGCTCAAAAGGTTGTAGAGTGAGTTTCTCCAACACAAAATTGAGATCCCAAGCAGGATTAGGAGCTCGGGGTCTTATATTCTTTGCCCCTCTAAGAAATTGCTTAAACAAAGGATGAGAAAATAATGGTGGGTCACAGTCATAGTGATCAGAAATAGCTGCAGCATGAATCTTAATAGAGGAGAAGGACAAACCCTTGTCCAATAACTCAGTAAGGTATTGAAGAGAAGCACTTAAATCAGGCTTGGAAACATCAAAGTTCTTTGCTTTGCTCCAAATAAAAAATCTCCTCCATTTATCAGCATAAACTTTCCTTGTACTAGGCCTTCTGGCCTCCAAAATAACATTCAAAACTTGTTGTGGAAGCTGAGACCCTCCAGGGTCTAGAACAGAATATGCCAGGCTGTTAGATGCAGAGACTGAAGTTTGACATTGAGTAAGTGATTGTTTTCCTGAGACAGAAGGTGTGGAATCGAAGGCAAAGGCCATGGAGGCTCCAAACTTCTCAGTAGTGGGTACCAATGCTGTCGAGGCCAATCTGGAGCTATTAAAATCATGGATGGCTTGTCCTGTCTGACCTTCAAGAGCACCTTTGGGAGGAGAGGCAGAGGTGGAAAGGCATAGACGTGAAGATTGCTCCAACTGAATGACAGAGCATCCACCCTCCAAGCTGTGTGATGAAACCTTTTTGTGCAAAACTTTGGCAACTGGTAGTTTAGTGGAGAAGCAAACAGATCTATGTCTGGAGTTCCCCATAACACTGTCAACTAAATACATGAGGATCCAATTTCCACTCGTGGGGATCCACTATCTGTCTGCTCAACACATCTGCTAAGGAGTTCTGTGCTCCTGGCAGAAACCTTGCCTGAAGATTTAGCTGTAAACTGAGAGCAGTCTCCCACAAAATCATTGCTTGCCTGCAAAGAGGGTATGAATGTGTTCCCCCTTGCTTGTTGATGTACCACATGACAGTTGTGTTGTCTGTTAGAATCAACACCTGCCCTGGGAGAAGAAATTCCTTGAAAGCCATCAATGCAAATTGGACTGCTAACATCTCCTTCAAGTTGATATGTAAATGTTGAAGTCTGGCAGGCCACTTGTCTTGTACCCATTTTCCATTGAGATGTGCTCCCCAAGCTTTGTCTGAGGCATCTGTCGTTAGAACCTGACTCGCCTCTGGCCGGGTCACAGAGAGTCCCTTGTTTAGGTGACATTCCTGAGCCCACCACAAAAATTCCTTTTGAATGCAAGGTATTATTTGGATGACAGTGTCCAGATCTTGGCAGTGTTGTGTCCATACATTTTTGAGATACCATTGAATCTTCCTCATATGCAGTTTGGCATTGGGAAGCACCAGAATACAAGATGCCATGAACCCCAAGGCTTGAAGGACTGTCCTTGCAGTCAGCCTGGACCGAAGAGACAATTGATGGAAGTAAAGAGAAAGATTCTTTTGTTTGTCCGGGGTCAAAAAGGCCATCTGGGCTGCTGTATTCAGTCTCACACCCAGAAAGCACATGTCCTGAGAGGGTACTAGACTGGACTTTGTTTCGTTCACAGAATACCCTAGGCATCTTAACACTGCCATCAACTTGGATTCGGTCTGAAACTCCGAACTCGAAAAATTTCAGAACGCCGAACGGCACTTGCAACGCTGCTTCTGCATCGGACCATGCGGCAAAAAAGACTGAGGATATGACGTCGGTCATGCGCTTTTGTACCCTGACGCTCTGATGTCAGTTCCGAGCGCCCATGACCGACGTCAGCCTAATACTTTGGTATTCGGGCCGACCGAGGACAGCGGACTACCCATATGTAAGGACTGCAGCAATGTGAGATGAAGAACATCATTACATTCCCAACCACTCATTCAGATCCAAAAACCAAAAACTCCTTCAGGTCCACAAACCTGCATGACCTCCTGGCCATCAACTGCTGTCCCACTCCTTAGATAAACAGTGGAACTCTCTCCACATGCACCTATGCAATCTACCTACTTAACCATACAAATTTCAAATCTCAGCTACTCTCTCATCTTTCCTCCAAATGGGAATGCCCTTGCCACGCTCCAACTTAAACCCCCCATTTCACCTTGCACTGACTCATCAAACTACCTCTACTATTACTTCATCCCACTCAAATCAATCCCTCCCCTACTAAAAACAAATTTTTCTCTCTAATATCTATTGTACTATACTCTCCAGTCTCAAATATACTATTACCCTCTCCATGCATAATACTTTCCTAACCTACTAATGGCTAGTAGCTATATATTTTGAAATGTTAAACCTACAATTGAGTTTATAACAAAAATATTCACTTTATGTAAATGTTGAAATTTCCTTATTGAATTATGTCTTTTCATTTTTGTAACATTGTGACAAGCCAATTGCAAATATCATGGAGCTTATCTGTAAATGTTTAATTAGCTATATGAACTATGTCCTTTTGTAACATGTGAAATGTAACTTGCAATTATTGTGGAGCTTTTTTCCCCGGGCCGCCACTGAAAACGGGCACTTCTTGGCCCAGTGGACTACCCCGGTCATCAAACTTAAATAAATAAATTAAATAAATAAATGTTGGATCTGCAGGCCTGATTCATAACAAACCTGCAAAATATATGTCTTTATTAATAGCACAGCAGATATGTCAACAAGGTAATATTTTCATCTGAATACTGACATTACAACAACAGCAGCAAACTGACTCAAAGCACAGCTTATTTACTTAACATGTGTTTAATAATTTAGCCCAAGGATAAGCAAAGTTACAAAAATCATGACACCTTCTAATGCAAGAAGGGAAGAAAACTCTAGGTGAAGGGAAAACTTGGCATACTTAGATAGTGGCTATATATTTCATGTTTGGCTACTGAAAACAAAAAAATGAGAATAGATAAATAACACACGTTAAACATCAGCAAACAACTACTTCTACAAAAAAAATTAATTGAATGGCCATAGTTGGCCAACAACCAGGAAGTAATGTGACGCATAAGGTAAGTGAAGGGAAACCTTTTAAATTTGCCCTATTCCGCAATGTAGTGCTATCTCAGAGTTGGTATATATAGTTTGGAGGGTGGGGGGGCACAGCCCCCCACAATGCAGTTTGTGGGAGGCAAAGTCCCCCACCTTCATTGGTTGTGTTCATCATGTTGGCCAACTATGGCCATTCGGTGAATTTATTTTCACTGAAGTAGTTGTGGGCTAATTTTACCTTTTGATGTTTAACATTCGGTATTTAGCCATTTGGGTTTTTTTGTTTTTGATAGTCGAACAGACTCATATTTCAATTATACTGACTATATTTCTCATTATTAGAGTGAATAAATCTACTCAAGTCTGAAAGAAATCATGCTGCAAAAGTAAACAAAACAATAAACTAATTTTGTCATTGATAATGATTCTGCTATTGCTCAAATGCCAATCAAATCATCCTCAAGGAACACACTTTGGCACTGGTACAGAGGGTTACCAACTACTGGTTTAATTTATTCACCAAGTTAAAAGGAAAAGCAACAAAATGAAAATGTTTTCCTTTGCTTGATTTCTGAAAGCTTTGCTTGCACATTGTGTGACTCCTCTATGGTGAAACCCCTGGATCTCCTCAGATAACAGTTAGCCCTACCTCAATGGCCTATAAGTGCTTACAGAGACTATATGAAAAGTTACAAGACAGGGAAAGAGATCAGCATCAAAACTTTTGCACACAAGGGTTTCTGAAAACAAAATAACATCACTACTTAATAAAAAGGCAACCTTAAAACAGTCATTCATTTTAAAATAATAGTTGTAAACAAGTTGAACACAAAAATGCAGGAAATAATGTTTTAAGACATTTATTCAGTTTCAGTTTCTTGTTATCTCTCCCACGTCTTCCTTGGCTTGTATATAACAGTCTCTGTTAAAAATAGTTTTCTGTAGCCATATTTGCTGTGACATTGTTTTTCATTGTCAACACTTCATGAGCATGAGCTAAGGTTTCAGAAATGAGGCATATTGGTAGAGCAGTGGTTTACTATAACTTCCACTCATTGCTGTGACATTGTTTTTCATTGTCAACACTTCATGAGCATGAGCTAAGGTTTCAGAAATGAGGCATATTGGTAGAGCAGTGGTTTACTATAACTTCCACTCATATTTGTGTCTGTCATTGTACATTTGATATGCCATCTTTGAATGATAGCCGATCAAGGGGTACCTTGCCACTAATACTTGAAGAGAAATATTGTACATATCAGAAAAAATGTTTTACTGAACTGCCCTGTCTGCAAACCATCTACTGAAACTTGCCAAAAACAGTAGCTAAGATTCTTAAAGAAGCAGAACTTTGCATACAATTACTGCTTGCTATAGTTGTCAGCACGTTTGACATTAACATGGTTGCTGGAGCATTCTGTCCTTGATACAATTCTTAGCACATGCCTGACCTTAACATGGTTCCCAGCCCATTAGTGATGTTGGTGAGTCAAGACAGTGTCTGACAAATGTAATGTATAGTGCTAGCGAAAGGAAAATTACAAGATGTAATGTAATATATGGTTAACTGATCGTTTGCCTTGCCGGCCATTTGCCCAACACTAAGCACAGTCAAGTGTTAAAAAAGAGGCTTAAGCCTTGAAGAATGTCTAATGCCAAAGCTATCTGTATCTAAACTGCCCTACAAGACATCATTTGGAAAAAAACACTCTCTGCACCCAAATTACTGTATGTTTGGTGCCCCTTGTGGGCTCCAGTACTCAGGGTAGCTGCCCTACTTGCTCTGATCTAAAAACAGATTTGTTTAGCATAATGAGCAAAAAACAAACAGAAGCATCATATCTGAATGCTCTGTTCATATTACTGACTACAATGATTATAATCTAATGATTAAATACATTTGAAAAGCCTTCCCAATTAAGAAACATCAGTGAAGTTTTACATGTACTGAACAGAGTTACGAGTTAAGTAATCAGTAAACCATAAACAACCAAGGTGTGTTTTGAAGTAGAAGGGGAAGGACAGTGATGTCACAAAACATGGGGCATGTTAATTAATCCCAATTAGAGAATGGAAGAACTGTACATCAGAACTCAAATTGGAAAACAAATATTCTCCAGCAGGGTATTAATGTACAAGTTATTCCCACTGAAAAATAAATCTGCCACTTCATGGTAGCATATCAACCTGCCGTGGAGCTCGGACAGAAAAAAATCTAATGGCCACCATTATTTTACACTTGCTAAGCAGTGTATCTGTTGTTTAGCGAGTGTAAAATGTAAAAAAAAAATTAAAAAATAGTGTGTGTGTGTGTGTGTGTGTGTGTGTGTGTGTGTGTGTGTGTTTATGTCTGTATGTGTGAGTGTACAAGTGCATGTGAGTGAAAACGTGATTGACTGAGATGTTATTTTACACTCACAAAGCAGTGCTTTTGCTGTTTAGCAAGTGCAAAAAAAAAAAAAGAACAGAAAAGAGTGTATGTATGTCTATGAGTGTGTTTATGTTTCTGTCTGCGGGTGTAAGTGAATGTGTGCATGAAAACAGAAGAGACTGTGTGTGTGTGTGTGTGTGTGTGTGTGTGTGTGTGTGTGTGTGTGTGTGTATATATATATATATATATATATATATATATATATATATATATATATATATATATATATATATATATATATATATATATGTATGTTGTTGTTGTGTCTTTCGGCTTTTCCCGGTTAGGGGTCGCCACAGCAGAACTCCAGTCCGCTAATGACTGGCAGTAGATTTTTATGTGCCGAGTTGCCAGCCCTGACGCACAACCTTCAACGAAGGTACGCCCATTCACACATGTCTCCACACAGAGGACGCTCTAGCTGAGAATCGAACAGGATGTCTTACTGTGAGGCGACAACGCTACCGCAGCACCACTATATATATATATATATATATATATATGTATGTGTGTGTGTGTGTGTGTGTGAAAGCAGAAGAGACTGTATGTGTGTATGAGAGAGAGAGCGTGAACAATGAGATTGATCAAGCCATTATTTTACACTTGCTAAGCAGTGCCTTTGCTGTTTAGTGAGTGTAAAGTAAAAAGAAAAAAGTTTAAATAAAAAAGTTTGTGTGTATGTTTATGAGTGAGAGTGTATGCATGTATGAAAGCAGAAGAGTTTGTGTGTGTGTGCGTGTGTGTGAGAGAGAGAGAGTGAAGAGTGAGAGCGATCCCTGGCAGCAGCAGCAGCAAAAGATCTGCATACCTTTCATCTTGACCTCATACCTCAACATATGTTCTTATAGATTTTTTTTATGTAAAATGCTTTCTCCAACAGAATTAACATATACTACAGAGAGTCTGAACATTACGTGGAGGAATTATTTTACATAAAAAATGTATAAAAAGAATAATACAGTACTTAAAAAAGTAAGTAAAACAACAATTTTTATTAAAAAAAAAAAAAAGTAAGTAAAACAACAATTTTACAGAGAGCCGATTCTCAAGTGCAATAATGCCCTCCAGGGTGTGTGTTAATGTGTAATTAATGTACTTCCAGGGGTGTAGAGGCTATTTGCCTGCGGCATCGGGCTTCATAACACCCCTGGGTGGGTGCTAATTAAGCAATAAAAAGAGACATACTAATGGAAAAAGTCCTTTTCCATTAGTATAAGTCTGATTTACAATGGGGATGCTGACCAATCAGTGTGCACGTTTTGGAATATTGTTGGGGGTCATTGTATAATTACACATTAACACACACCCTGACAGGTATTACTGCTTGCTAAATACATATCTTTGAATGATAATACACTTAGAACATGGACATACCTACATTCTTAGAATGTATTGTTTAATTAAGAAACTGTGGATGTATAGCTCAGCTTAAAAATAGTGTCTAACAAAGCACTCAGGAATTCTGCTTAGTAGCAATGTTAGTTGTTTATTTTCTCAATTTCTTATTAATGATATGTATGTGCTTAGAGAAAATGCAACCAATATTATTATTAGATGTATAAATATTTAATGTAAAAATAATTGAATTTAGCACAAGTATGCAGTAGAAATGCATATGAATGTCATTCCATATGAAAATGGCATTTGTGAAAATTAAAAAATATATATGTTTTTGTGTGGAAGATAATGCTTTCCATATCCCCCTCAAGAGATGACAAAGCCTCATGCACCCCCAAACTTAATGTAATCAAGTCTAAAGTCATAGCTTCCTAGAAGAGGATTCCGTTATGTAACATAATTTAAAAATAGTATGATAGATTGGCAACTACTACACATACGCAATACCTCATTTCGAAAACATGAAATACAATTTAAACATGTAGCAACTAAGACAACAAGGAGAGGTCATGTAATAACTGCTACACATACGCTCTACCTCATTTTGAAAACATGAAATAGAATTTAAACATGTAGCAAGTAAGACAACAAAGAGAGGTCATGTAAGGAAGGAAGCTCATAAAAATGTTCTCTACCTCCAACAGTAATAAACAGTATATATTTTACATTCTCGTGTAAGACATAAAAGTTGCAAACTACTGTCAAGAAAATCCCAGCTTTGTGTTCACATAAAGAAAAACAATATACTTTGTTGTAACAATGGCAAACAGTGTAAATCATTTTAATGTTATGCTTTAAGGCAGAATGTTTAGCTGCTGAAATGACAGTTTGAATTTATAAGCAGCAGTGCAAAATAAGCTGTTAGTTTCAGTGGGAAATCAAAACTGGTAAACTTTAAATATTTTATTTACTTGTATGCAACGCAACAATTTTACTAGCTATGAGTATGTGGAATAATATCCGTTATTTATTTTACACATTAATGAGTTACTTTTAAAAAGCTTAAAGACTATAAAAGAACCTATGAGTTTAGAATACCTAACATCAAAGATAACAACAAAATGTTATAAGTATGTGAATTAAGATAAAAGAACACAGTTCACTCTGCCCCAGTCCTTCTTGAAAGGAAACTACTGATTCTAAAGACAACCGCAAAGCATTCTATAGCTATGTCAACAATCTCAATGGCAACACTCAGATTTGTTCTGAGTTACAGCACAATGGCACTACATATACAGAACCAACTGATATTGCCAACAACTTGGCAGATAGGTACAGTGCTAACTTTACCCCACCCCCCACAGGGCCCATCTCTATACCAGAAGAATGCAAAGTTCCTGTAATCATGGCTGCACAGGTAAAAACCACACTCTCCAAAGCCAAGAACACAGCATCCATGGGACCTGACAACATCCCAGGCTGTGTTCAACATGAACTACAGAATGAACTGGCACCACACCTAAGCATCATGTTCAGTCATAGCCTCACCTCAGGCTTTGTGCCCACTGAATGGCGCACAGCGACGGTTATCCCACTCTACAAAGGGGGAGCCACCACAGACCCCAGGAACTACCACCCCATTAGCCTAACGAGCCTGGTCTGCAAGGCCATGGAATGTATCATCATGGAACTTATAAACAAAGACATTAGTAATCTCCAAACTCTGGACCCCACCCAGTTCGGGTTTGTAAAAGGCAGATCATGTCTCCTAAACCTGACTGACTTCTTTGAAGCAGTCAGCAAAGCCGTAGATGAGGGTAAGGTGGTTCACACAGCCTATCTAGATCTCGCCAAGGATTTTGACACCATCCCCCACTCTGGAATTAAAGATAAACTCTTGAAACTAGGTATAAATCCCTATGTCACAAGATGGGTTGCCAACTGCCTCACTGACAGAACCCACAAAGTGAAAGTAGCAGACTCCAAATCCGACTTCAGACCAGTGAAAAGTGGAGTACCACAGGGTTCAGTCCTGGGTCCTCTCCTGTTTGATATCTACTTTTCTGAAGTACAGGCTAACACAGAAGGTCTTTGGCTAACGAAGTTCGCAGATGACTGCAAACTAGGAGCCATAATTGAAACTCCTAATGATGTTGACATCCTACAAAAGGGCCTCATGGAGACAGATGCCTGGTGCCAAAGCCATGGCCTCAAGCTCAATGCCAAAAAGTGCATTGTCATCCCCTTTGGTAAAACCTCTGTACCCATGAGCTACCACATAGGTGGTAGTCTACTTAACACCAAAAGTGTGATAAGAGAACTAGGCACACAGGTGGACAGTAGTCTCTTCTTTGATAATCACCATAGTAGTCAGGAAATCCTTCTACGTGGCACACCTCATCACAAAGGTTTCTCATCCAGGAAAAAAGAGGTCATTGTTCCCCTCTACACATTACTCATTAGACCCATTACAGAGTACAACACCCCTTTTGGTATGTACCTCACAAAACATCTACAACAACTGGAAAGGCTGCAGAAATACTTCACAAAGAGGATTACTGGTCTCAAACAGATGCCCTATGCAGACAGTCTCAAAAAACTCCAGCTTTACTCCATCACATATCGCCTACTCAGAGGCGATATCTGCCTAACATACAAAGCTATGTCAAACCCAGAGCTGTTGGACATACTCCACTTAAAGAAATCCCAATCCCTCCGAGCTACACGCTCTGGGGACCTAAACCTTGTCACCACAATAAGCAGAACATGCTGGAGGGATCAATTCCTGTCCAAGAGATTTCTCATACTCTGGAACAGACTACCTATCTATATCAAACAAAGCTCCTCATTAGCACTCTTTAAGAAAAATCTTGATGACTGGATGGGAAATAGGAAATTCACCCTGGGGATCACTTCTGTGGCTCTGCTCGACAGGGGCACAGGAAAATAATTTTCTTAGGTGGAGAAAGCCAGGGTACCTTTTTGGCTAGGCTTATATAGGCCCTAGGGCCGATAGCCTAGTACCTACCTATGAACCTATGCATAGATGTGTCAGTTGCATGGTAAGTGTGACTGCTTAACATGTGTTGATTCCTTTTACACTGTAATAAACTGAAAGTCAATACAGCCATAATTAAAAAAAAAAAAAGCTACACAAGCAGCATGTAATACGTTTGCCTCACAGCTTAAGAGTCTGGGATTGATTCCTACTCTTTGTGCACTGCATGTGTGGAGCTTTCATGTTTTGCCATGTCTATGTAGGTTTTCTCCAGGTTCTGTAGTTTACTTTCAAAAACATGGTAGTTACAATTAAACTGATCCTATACATTAAAGTTGCCTTCACCCTTGTGACCTAGGTGATCTCTGAAAAGAGCTTAATTACCTGGGTAACAAATGTTAAAATAATTAAAAATACATGCATCCACTCACCAAGCTGCATATTTCTCTTTCAGTTACATCTTACCAAGTGCCAGATTCAATTCTATGTAGAGGCAAAAAATATCCCTGTTCAGTCGTGAGTTGATGTACTAGTTTAATCGATTAGATCTGAGCATTCACTGAGGACTGAATAACACACAACCTTATTCATACTAATTTCTTAAACCCAGCAGCTGATATAGTTGAAATTGTCTAATATATTTCTACGAGAAACTAAGACCAAGGGTAGATGTAGCCACTTAGGAAGACAATGTCATTGAACGAGACACTATTTGCTGGTGCCAGTGATCCCGTTTCACAAAAATCTTTCAAAAGACTAGGGCACCAAAATTACAACCTAGCAATTTTGAGTTGTTGTGAGAGCAAACATTTCTTTTTACACATTTTCCATACTTTAACATAGAGTGATGCAGGGTTATTAGCGTCCAGAAACTGAAAAACATGTTGTAAGTTTCTGCTTGGTCTTATTATTTAAATAATGTTTGTGATAAGGAGTTTACAAGTAGTTCTGTAGCTTTGTGATCTATAATTATAATACAATAAGTGACATTATGCTTTGGGCTACTTTGCTGAAGCAAAATCTTTCTTACATTATAAGTGGAAAAGGGGCAGAAGACTTGTGAGGAACATTGAAACTGTCAACATCATACCAGAAGCAGAACATATATAAATAAATAAAAATAAACACATAGAGTTTGTGTTACATGTGAAAGACTACATAGAAGCATTGTTGGAGTACATTTGTAAGCCCACCGATTATCTACTTTCTGAACTAGTTAGAAAAAGTGATTATAGTATTTATGTGGTTAAAAATCTTGTTTTGCAGCGTTGATGCGGTTATGTTTTAAGATAGACTGCAATAACTTACATCTGTGGTTTTAGAGAGAAAGAAAAATAATTATAGTCATTAGTTTTGGTGTGGATATTAAACTAAATAAGATACTGATAAATATTATTAGACTTTCTTTACAATATCAAGTAAATAATTTAGTTTTTATTTATTTATTCATTTGACATTTTTTAAACAGGTTAGTCTGACTGGGCAAAAGCCCTTTTCAGCAGAGGCCTGAGGAGAAAAGCTCCTGTTATAATAAAACATATACAAATATAGAGCTTAGCTAATAATAATAACAAGGAACTTATATGGAAAAAAACAACACAGTACAGTCTTCATGTTTAAGTAACATTCTGAAACAATTTGTAAATTCAAACAAATAGACAACTATGACAATATGGAGGATGACTCTACACAGCTTGGGTACTACAATGTTTCATAGCAACATCACATTTAAGTAATCGTACTGATACAAAAGCCTTAGATTGTACCATTGGTAATTGTTTATCATTCAAACATGGTTTGTTTTGTAGTTTTACATTTGAAGTGGCTTACTTATCACCTAAGTAAACACAAGTCTGAGAAAAAGTGGAAAACTTCTGCTACATTTTAGAAAGGATTAATGAATAAAACACTATTTAAAGTAAAAAAAAATGATTATTGTAATAATAATGAACAGATACATGTCACTGTTTCTATTAGATCCTCATAGAAAAGGATAGTAGGGGTGGGAGGTTGGCATAATGGTTAAAGTGTTTACCTTATAAACACAAAGTGCAGGGTTTGATTTTCATTTAGGATAACTGACTAGGCTTAAAATGATCCACAAGGGCAATTAGCCTACTACAAATCCATGAACTTATATGGAAATATTTATTTTAGGGGCATGTTATAGAGAACTGTGATGTGCTTGTGGGTGGAGAAATGTGATAGGAAATATAACTGAGTATGAAAACATGTTAATATAAAATATACATACTCAGGAATAGATATTAAGGTACATGAATATAAAATGAAAATAGAAGAACAAAATTAAAAATGTATGAAAAAGATGATTAAAAAGAGATACATATAATAGTGAATTCTAAATATGTTTAATTTTGAAATTAGCTCATAATCTCTCAATGAACATCTTTTGAGTATAATAGATTCAAATCATAATTAGCTTTGGGTTTGCTGTGTAGATTATTATACTGCAAATTAATTTCTAATAAAAGGAATTTAAAAAAGTGATTTTTCAAGAAATCTAAGATGATAGTACTTTGAGCAGCTATTTCTACATAATTAGAAATAACAATGAAAATGCCAAAATGATAATGAGACAAACTATGCAAGATGTTGGATAAAAGCACACAACTTCTCGAATAGCAAAATATTTTTTTTCTGGAATAATTTAGTAATGGTCTGATGAAAACAAATATTTATTGTACATTAGCTGAAACATTAATAGAAAATAAATTATTCAAATCAGAAATTGAATATATGTTTATTCTTCCTTCTTCAAAAACATCATTTTAGAGATAACAGCAAAACTGAGTTGCTTAGGATAGTTTGGTAGTGACTAGAAACATGGTTTGTTTGGTAGAAAGATATTTGGTTAAGGATAATGAATCAAATTAGGAAGCAGTGATTTCCATGATGAAATTAGAGATTTTTCATTAACATTTTTGTTACAGTAGTTTATGTATCTTTTGAACAAAAAAAAGATGATAGTATGACTATGACTAAAAAAATGTCAAATGTAAAACAATGAAATGAGCTTACAGTCACCAAACTTTTTAAATAAAGAATTAAGACCCTTCATCTCAACGCTTTACACAGAGGCTTCATAACTTTACACAGAACCTTCAAAAGAACAACAAACAATTAGCACATACATCTTAAATGCATTTTGATAAAAGCATATTACCAAAATACAAGAATAGCAACAAACATCTGACTACAACATACCAGATTCCAAAATTACGGTAACTCCAATATACAAAACTTGAGAATAAATACATAAAAGAGGTAATAAAGTGTTAGAGATGGGCCGCCATTATATAAAAAAATACTTATAAGTAAAGACACCACTAAAGTGTTCTTAATTTCAGAATGCAATTCAGGCTAATGTGATCATTTTGGCCTGATAGATGACTGTCTTACAGTTTCAACTGCCAGTGAAGTTCTTGTTTCACCAAGATGGCATTAGAATTACCACCTCTAATATCAATACCTACCATCTCTATTATACTTTTTATAGATCAGACAAATCTTAAATTGCCTGCACAAGGTTCTGTTTCCATCTTTATTTTAAATTGCATAATAATGCTTGCATATACATCGTGGCAGACTAGTTTAACCCATGTAAAAACTGTCACAACCTGAGCACATTGTAGTAACAACAATGCCATTAGTATTGCAAGTATTTTCACTTGCATTGTCTCTTTCATAGTATAAAAAGCTACAAATGGCCCTTTGCTTATATATCTTCATCTGGAACAGAACACACATATAGAGATACAAAGAGGCCTTACATCATTACTACTGGAAATGCACTTAAAGCAGAGCTCAAATTTACACGTTTGTATATACAAACAATAGATTATTGCCCATTATAATATACAAACAATACATTATTGTCCATTATAATATACAAACAATAGATTATTGCCCATTATAACATGCAAGCAATAAATTCTTCCCCATTATATTATAAGCCACACAGCTCTTCCTACATATCTTCAGTTATTTCGAATAATTTTCTTGATCTCAGCTACCTCCATTACTCATAACAGGAAAGTTTGTTATGGCAAAAAATTGAGTAGAATATTATGTCCCCTGCACCACATTAGTAATGGGTGCTAACTGAACCCTAATTCTGCCCCTTCCCTCAATCCTAACTCTACACCTTACCTTCATAAATACCTTCCCATAACACTGCCACTACACAAGACACAATCAGACACACAACTATTCACAAGCATACATAAACAACCCTAAATCTATCCCACACCTCCATGATCTCTTGGAAGCATATTCTTTTGACATTCTATGTTTAACAGAAACTTGGTTAAAACCTGTAACTAAAGATAATGAAGTCATCCCACCGGGATATATTATCTTGAGACATGACCGTGCAACCAAGAAGGGTGGGGGGATAGCTATTCTATTAAAAGCAGGGTTTCAAGTTACTACCTCTGACTATAAACCACCTCAAGACTCTAATGCTGAAATCCTTATTTCTAAACTTCAGCTCAACACTTTCAAAACCATTTATATCATCTGTATCTATCTACCTCCCGGTAATAACACCACCTTAGAAGATATCCTTTCCTGGCTATCTCAAAACTTCCTCCAAGAAACTATAATCCTAGGTGACTTTAATATCGATTGGAAATGCTGCAGCACTGACCACCCTACCACCCATGTTAACCTATATGTTTTTTCTCAAACCATTACCTCCCCTTCCAGGATAAACAAGCCCAATAAGAAAGAAAGTACCTTAGATTGGATTCTCATAAATAATCATCTCCAGACATATGAAGTTGGGACCCTCCCTGATGGTGGAATTGACCACTCACTTACCTACATTATCAGGCATAAGACCAATATACCCGTCCTAACCACATTCAGGACAATTTGGACCAAGAAATATTTTAACCCTGATCTCTTCCAAAGTGAATTTAGGGCATGTGACTGGTCTCCCACAAAATACCTCCCACTTGAAGCTGTAAAATACTTTAATTCTAAATTCCTAGCCATACTAGACCACCAGCACCAACCTGTTCTATCAGAATTAGGACTAAACCTGCCCCATGGCTTTCAAAAGAAACCAAGTAAAAAATCCAGCTTAGAAATAAATACTGGACTAAATGGCAAACCACTAAAAACCCTGTAGATCAACAAAACTTTAGACAGCTGAGAAATTACACAAAAGAGCTATACTCTCAGATAAAAGAAACTTCGACCTACAACTCCAGCAAACTCAGCAAAATAAACCACAAAAATTCTGGGCGAGCATTAACCAACTTCTCCACCCAGGTCAATCCATTACACTGAGCCCACGAGGTACAGACCAGGAGAATCCCAAGCAAACTGCCAATGCCTTCAATACCTTTTTCACAGTGGCTATTCAAACACTTGCCAATCAGCTATCACCTGATAGCTTAACTCTACTAAGCTCTAATACTAGCCCACCTCCTCCATTTCTCTTCCAAGAAGTCCCAACATCATACATTCTTACCCTTATCGAAAAACTGAAACCATCCACTCCCTCAGCTGACCAACTACCTGCAGAATAGCTACAAATAGCAGCCAAATCCATAGCCTATCCCATTTCCATTCTGACCAATAGAACCATCAGTGAAGGACACATCCCAACTATCTGGAAAATCTCCCACATTATCCCCCTACATAAAGGTGGCAACTCTACCAAATTCTCTAACTACCGTCCCATAGCCTTACCTTCTCCTTTGGCAAAAATAATGGAAAAATGCATCCATAGTCAATTACTTGACCACCTAATCCAAAATAACTTACTTTCCAAATGTCAACATGGATTCAGGCCATTCCACAGCACTACCACTGCCCTGCTTTCCTTTACTGACTGTATTAGCAAAAACCGTAACAACAATATGCTTTCCTCTGCACTCTTCATCGATCTGTCCAAAACATTCGATATGGTTAATCACCAGAAACTTATAAATATCCTCAAATCCCTGTCACTAGATGCAATGGCTATAAAATGGTTCCAATCCTACTTAGACAATAGACAACTGTCTGTGCTATGGCATAATAATTTATCTACCCACCTCCCCATTAACCTTGGTGTCCCTCAAGGGTCCATATTAGGACCCCTCCTTTTCTCAGTTTTCATCAATGACCTTCACTTAGTAATCCCTCAAGCTACATGTATACAATACGCAGACGATTCTACACTTACAGGCTCAGCCACATCTACATCTGAACTGCAGTCCCTAACCCAAAAGGTGTTTAATATAGTAGAACAATGGTTTACACAGTGCTGCCTTCTCTTGAACCCCAAAAAGCAAAACTCTTGCTCTTTGCTCCTACTCGGAAGTCCTCTCCAACAGATTTCATAGTAATATCCAATAATGGTACTCTCATATCTCCAGATCCAACTACCAAACTACTCGGAATAACTATAGACAACAACCTTAACTTCGACACCCATATCAACAATACACTAAAAACTCTTAATAGAAAACTAGGCTCTCTCTACAGGATCAAACCCTTCTTTTCTCCAGCAGTTAGAATAACTATTGCTCACACTCATCTAATCTCAACACTCCTCTATGCCTCGCCCATATATACCAATCTAGCAAAGAGTAACCTCAACAAAATGAAAAACTCCTACAATAACATTGCCAGATTTGCCACAGGCAATCCATTTAGAACCCACCATTGTTATGATTTAAAGCAGCTAGGATGGCTTGAGCTACAAAATCAGCTTAAATTTCACCAACTGACCATTGCCCGTAAGACCCTTTACCAACCTTTCAATACTCCGATACTTTCTACCCTCATCATCCCCTACAAAAATCTTAAAACTTTACGTTCAACACATAAACTTTTAGTAAATATATGTAAATCCAGCAACATGGCTGGTGACCCCCTGTTCTCCAATACTGTCGGAAAATCCTGGAACCTTCTTCCCAGTGAACTTTCATCACTGTCATCTATATCACGTTTCAAAACAAACTGAAACGTTTCCTCAGAACACGCTAGTTATGTCCCTGTACTAACCCTGACTAACTAACTTGCTCTTCTTACTAGGTTCTGCTGACCCATTACTTCTCAGTAACAAGTCCTACTTTCCTTGATAACAAAGACAACTTTATCTTCTAGATAATGTTACTGTTTGTACTGATATCTTCTGTGGATACTTACTTTAATACATATGTGATAATTTGTTAGATAGTTATACAATGAGCTGCCATCATGGTTAAATTCTGTTGTGTTATTAAATTTGTGTTCTCGGAGCTTATCTCCCCGGGCCTCTACTGAAAATGGACATATATCCAGTTAGACTAGCCCAGTCAACAAATGTAAAATAAATAATAGTAAATACACACCCCTGTTAAAATGTCAGGTTTTTGTGATATAAAAAAATGAGACCACAATAAATCATTTCAAAACTTTTCCCACCTTTAATGAAACATAACTTGTACCAGAACATCACTTTAAAAATATATATATTATTATTTTTTATTAAAAAAAATCTTACATGTTGTATCAGTTTGGTTGCACTGTGTTTGTATTTTCAACATCCATATCCTATTATTGTTATTGCTACTGGATCTACCTACATGCAACACAAGGCACAAAAATGACGAACTCCAAGGCCATGATAGTGCTGTCAGCTAACAGCCATACATGAATCTACAGCTGTACAGTTATCTAACTTTACTTGTAATTTGTCAAACATTGTACACTAACATTGGAACTAGGATTAGCCATAGCTGAAAATTTTGCAGTCCTCAAAGATACGAGAAAAAAGGATGGTTATTAATGTAATTTCAAGCTTACGCAAAACAAAAAAAATGTGTCATATTTCTGCAAATCTCAGAAAAATCACATCTGTTTCATCATCAAATGGAGGAAAAACTATACAGAGAGCAGTTTACTGAAAACATATAAACAGATATATATCTTTGTATGTTGTGTGCATTTATTTAAAGTAACCATAATTTGATTTTGCAATTGCTCATTAAGTTAATACACATTCTGGCCACAGGATGGCTGACATGAGTTAAATAACCTTGATTGAAAGCAGGGCAGTGTCTCAGTACATTAGCTCTGTTTTACGGCTGATTGATTCCCTGTTATAGAAACTGCTGCTGTATTGTACTTACTTTCCAAAAGTGCAGTCAATTACCCTTTCTCTGCTGCTTAGAATGCTAGACTTCAGATAACTGCTGCCACCTTTTCAAATGTGCACAGTGGAACCTTTTTTCTGAAAACAAGAAATTTTGCAAGGAAAACCATGACTACATCCAGTGCAAAGGACTGAACTTCACTTTTTTGTCCCAAGTTAAAGCTCATATTTGTAGGGTGTGAACTGTTTCTGTTGTTTCCTGTAATATTAAGGTTATTCAGATAAAAAAAAATAAGTATCTTATGCAAATATTAGTAGAATCAAAGGAATATTTTTTAACTGAAAATCTGTTTGCTATTTTTCATGTTTTCTTGCGGGACACAGCTGCCTAAAAAGGGGCTGTCCTGCATGAAGAAGGAAAGGTGTTTATTTTACACACAGCTGCAGAAGATAAAATTCAAACTTGGAAAATAAAACAGTTGCATTTCCATGGAAGATTCACCTAGCAATTTGAAAATCTATTAATGCCATATGAATGAATCATGCAATATATTCTGATATTAATGGCTGATTTTTGGTGAGAGTAGATAGGTGAAATGAATTGCACAGTGGTAGTGCAAAGAATGATGCACAGTAAATGCAATCTTCCAGTTCAGATGCAGTTGTCCACTACAATGGAGGAAGAGATGCATTACTGCACACAACACAAGAGGCTGTTGTGCGGTGAAAATGGAAAGGAGGTGCACAGCTTGAATACGAGTGTTGACATAATTCAAAAACAAATGTACTGTATACAAGGGCTGTCTAGGAGAGCCACAATACTTTGCTATTGCAATGGTACATTAACAGAAAAGAGGTGTGCATATATATGTGTGTGTGTGTGTGTGTGTGTGTGTGTGTGTGTGTGTGTGTGTGTGTGTATGTATTTACACAGGTGTGTGTATTTACACAGTAAGAACACATGCTTAGCTTCATTTATCATTTTTACCTTAGTGGCTCAAGCCTTTCTGGCCCATTTTGCTTAAAGAGAAACTCTGCACCTTTACTACATCTTATGACTTTATACAGAAAACATAGAGGCTGCATTTGTAAAATAAAATACTGATTTTTACTTTAACCATTTAGGAACATTGTATCTCATCGGTTCATAGGTGAATACTAGGCTAACTGCCCTTGCAGGCCATTTTAAGCTAATCTGATTATCCCTTTAGTTCAAATTACCCTTCCCAAATTCAGAGGTCTATAATTATAAACAACCTACAGGACAGCGATTAATTATGGGTGAGATATTGTTTAGTTCTATAGTGATACCACTGAGTAGTTACAGGGACCATATTGTAGAAAAGAGTATTTATGTCCTGCCTCTGTCCATAAATAGTACAGCAGCAGTCCTGGGATAAACTTCCTCATTACCTTCCACAGATCCAGGTTGCATTTGAATACAGACAGGAATGAACGTTG
Source organism: Protopterus annectens (assembly GCF_019279795.1). Classification (NCBI taxonomy): domain Eukaryota; kingdom Metazoa; phylum Chordata; order Ceratodontiformes; family Protopteridae; genus Protopterus; species Protopterus annectens. Next base: position 198,176,890 of record NC_056750.1, read on the forward strand.
TTTTACGTGGATGGGGATTCTGTTCCAGAGTAGTGGTAACTACTGTTTAAGTTGAAGAAGTCCCTAAATGGGACAAAATATACTAAAAGCAAATAAAAGACACAAAACTATAGTATAATAATTTTCAGAATAATAATAAACAGAACCCTAAATAATTTTGGACAGCTATTAAAGAAATCTTACATTCTGGCCAAAAATTCAACCCAAACCCTTATGATAACTTACCACTTGAAACTCTAATACAGTTCAGCTCTTATTTTATAGATAGTATAGCATATCTAACCAAGGATTCCTCAATATCTAATCCCAACCCTGCCCAACAGCCACATATCACCACATCCACTTTCAGCTTCAAGCCAGTGCCCACATCCTATATAAAAGTACACAAACTTAAAACATTTTTATCTTCAGCTGATGACCTTTCAAGAGAGTACATAAAAATAGCAGCCAATAGCATTGCTTGTCCTGTCTCAAGCCTTATAAATAGGTCAGTCCAGGAATCCCACATCCCCTCTCCCTGGAAAAAGTCACACATTATCCCTCTGCACAAAGGAGGAACATCAACAGACATTAATAACTTTAGACCTAAAGCAATCTTATCTCCCTTTCCCAAAATACTTGAAAAATGTATTCAAAAACAATCGCTAGACTATTGCCTGCAGGAAGAACTCCAATCCCCTACACAGCATGGCTTCCATCGTATTAGCATTGCCCTTCTAACCTATACAGACAGCGTTAATAAAGACAGAGATAATGGCAAACCAGTATCTTCCTTATTTTTAGACTTGTCTAAAGCCCTTTTACTTTAAATGTCCTCACTAGGTCTCTCCCTGCCCAACCTTCTGTGGTTCAACAGCTACCCGTCCAATAGGTATCAGTCAGTAAAATGACACTCCACACTTTTCCTACTTTCCAGTCACCACAGGTGTTCCACAAGGCTGTATCCTTGGTCCCCTCCTCTTTAACATTTTCACCAACACCCTCTATACATCCACATAACAGGCCACCTTAATATAATATGCAGGTGATTCCACTCTCGTTTGCACATCTGACAACATGGTACACCTCAAAAAAATTACTCAGGAGGCTTTAACAGGCACTGAAACATGGTTTCATAACTTAACTCATGCTCAACCCAAAAAAGACCAAACTACTATTTTTTTTCCTCCAAATCTCTCTCTCATGACAAAACAAAATTTAAAGTGCTCAACTTTCTCATGAATGCAACTAAAACTACACTTGCCACTACTTATTTCCTCCCCGCTCTTCTTTATGGGGCAACCATACTTACTAACCTCCAGGCTATAACAAAGTTGCTAAATTTGTAGTAAATACCTCTTTCAGAACCCAACACTGTATAGCACTAAAAAGCCTAAATTGGGCAGAACTCCCTCATCAACAAACATATACACAACTTCTTACCACCTATAAAATTATCCAGCATCCATCTGCTTGTCCAGCACAAAAATACATTTTATACAAATATGTTCCCAGTCAGTCATAGTGATCTATTGTGACCAAAAACTTGTGTCTACATACCTATCAAATCTGCTGGGCATTGTCTGTACTTGTACAAGGTTGCTAAGGGCTACAACTCCTTACCTGTATCCATCAGGTCAATACCCTCCCTCCCATCTTTCAAAACCTCTCTGAAAGACTTCCAGGCTAAAATCTGGCATTGTTCTTGCTCAAAACCAGGATAAACTATATCCAGAAATGTGAACAAGTACCTTTTTGTTCCCAATACCTTCTTACTCTGCCTTCTTCACTTACTTCCTTACTTCTATCAAATTCTCTTCCCTGACTTTCTCTCTAAATATACCATAAGCCTGTTTTCTCTTCACTTTATATTGCCGTATACACTGCAACCTGAACATGATTGTTATTGTTTATATATATCTGTATAATCTGCATGCTCACCCTTATGCTCACCCAATTGTCATTTTCATTTGCATGACAGAATAGTCAAAGAGGGGGAATGTAGATCAGAGTGTGTGTTGTACCCTTAAGAGCCATTCCAGTCCATGGGCATGTATGTGCATATAAGTACTGAGCACGTGCAAGCAAGAGTAATATTTTGAGTGAGCAGCCAGAGTGAAAGCATGTATGTGTGTAGTAGTCAGTCAGTTTAAGGTTTATTTTCCTGATATCCATCCTGATGTGTTTGTATGCAATAAATGACTTAAACACCCAAGCCTCATAGTCTTATTTGACTACACAAGACGAGCAACATACACCTCAAAGTTCGTACAAATGCATAGTAATCCTGCAAAGCCAAACTAATGACTGTTGAACATAATGATGAAAGCATGGGCAATCATTGCTGACTGTTTATACCTCATATGTCTGATTGTGGTACAAACAAAATAAATAATTATGGACAAAGCAATACATTTTAAGCATGCTTCAAAGGAACACACAGTAGCTACAGTAAAATAGTTCACCTTATTTCACATAAGTACATAGTAGTTCTGCAAAGCCAAATTGCCTAAACTGAGCAAATGACAACAGGGTAAGTTACTTTCACCCTTAAACAGCCCCACCCCTGCCTAACAGTTATACTGATTTTGCTGTGTACATCTCCTTGGACTGTAGTAATAATGTAATACCTCTCAACCTCTCAGCTCAGTAAATGGGGAAAAAGCAAAATAAATAAAATAATGATGGTCAAAGGACCCAAATCAGAGGCAGATTTTAAATATTGCTCTTAAACATTTAGAAAATTGCTAGAATAAGAGTTTTGCATTAGTATGCACTTAGAATATAAAATTAAAATATCTGTAATTAATTATTGACTGTAATCCTTAATGATTTGCAGAAACCACAACTTTTATAAGGAAAAGACCAATAAATATGAAGCAAACATTCTGCACAATCAGGAGCAGTTTCAGCTTTGCTTAACACAAACAGTAGCCTGTGATGTTAAGTATTCCAACTAATTCCACACAAAAGCATATTAGCTCTATAAAGAGAGGCTGCTTAAATTGAACAAATGAAAAAGGAGTAAGTTACTGTGATCCAAAGCCAGCCCCTACCCTCACACAGTAATCCTAGCCACTTTGTTGACTGTGCATACCTCAATCATATGTCAGATTGAACAATAATTGCCACACAATGTACTTCAACATTGTTTTACAGAAACAGTAGTCCTCACAGTAAGGTACTTATTTACATCTTGTTTCACACAAATCACATTAGTCATTCAAAGCCAGCCCAGAGCAATTAATCTACTGACAGCAGTCAGATATGTTTCATCCACAAATAGTCCCCATACCCAGGCCATCAATTACAGCTTTTGTGCTGTTATAACCAAGTCTCAGGTGTCAAACTACAGTAAAAAAAAAAAAAGAAAATGTTAAAATAAGAGTGAGCATAATGCATTTCAGCTCTGTTTCACATAAGCATACAGTAGCTGGCCAGCCACAGCAAAATATTCTCATCTCCGAGCATTTTCCTTACATAGGGTTGCCAGTCTATTTATTTAAAGTAGAGGTGTGCCTGTCCCCCAAGTGAGTACACAACAAAAGAATGTCATGCCATATATATATATATATATATATATATATATATGCATTGATATATATATATATCTGGTTCCCTTTAAAACACAAACACATATATATATATATATATATATATATATATATATATATATATATATATATATATATATATATCAAAATAAAGCCCTCCTAGTTGAACAGCATCACTGGCCTATACTATATATGTGCAAATGGTAAGTGTCATTTAACACATTTTTTTAAACAAAAATAAATACCTTTTAGTTCGTGGTTGTTATGTTCAGCACAAAAGCTGACTGAAATGAGATACCAGTGTTGAACAAAATATTTATTTTAAAATAAAAAGATTTAATTGTATATACAGGGTGTCTGCCATGCCCCCTGGAGCTATGGGCCCTGGGTGGCCACCCATATCACCCCTTTTGGAATTCACCATTGGGGAGGTGTGAGACAGGAGGAGATAGGTTGTAGGGGAATGGAAGGGAATTAAGGAAGAGGCCAAGGCAGTAATATAATCCAGCTGACCATTGTGAATACTAGGACCAATTGCCGCCACTACCTGTTATTGCTGAGGACAGTATAGTTGGCTAGATTATCCCTGCCTAAAATCCCAGAGGTCTCACTATAGAGAACAAACAGTAAGATACAAATTAAGGGGAGGGTAACAAATTTGAAAGAAGGACCATGGAATATGGGTGAACTATGAATAACCCACTCAAAATGGAAAGGATGTTAAAAAAGGAATTAGAGACACTGTGAATGTGCTAACACTACATAAGTTAAAGATGAAACAAAGCAGACTTGATGAGTCATTTTTCAACATACTAAGATATGGCCATCTGTAGAGGACTCAGGGCATATGTTAAGTGTTTCGGGTTCAAGTTTATCACAATGCACTTTGACAAACACAAGAAACTAAGCAGCAAATAACAGCAATAATGACCAAAAGCTAGACAAATTGAATCAAATCTGCTGTGAGTTAGTTAAGAGCATGTAAAATATGACATCAGAAAGTAATATTTAATTACTGATAAAAATGCTGAAGTTAAAAAAGGAAAAAAAGACAAATAGTTGTCTAACCAAACTAAGACACCAGCATCTAGTAATAAAAGTAAAAGTTGTAGCACACAAGGCTACAAGTAATCAGCTAAAAAGGTGGTATCATATGATATTAAGCAAAATAGTCATCAAAACTAGTATATCCAAAGTCCCAATAAAGTCCCATAAACCATGTGGATATAGATGGTACCACAAAGTGGCCAAATTACAGTCAGATGAAAAATGTCAGAAACAGATCTAAACCACTCCAGTCTCCATATATGAAGTAAGTGGCCACATTCAAAAATCTTAGAGGCAACCTTCAGTGAAGATGTCTATTCCTTCAGCATCCTCCATCTCTGTGTTTGCTACACTGGAAACTGCAACATTCACCTGCCCAAAGGACACCACACAAAACAGCACTGAGACCTTCACCACCAAATAAGTCTTTAGACAAATGACAAACACAGAAGAACAGGCTGGGCAGATTTTTATGTCAGCTGATGTAGGTCACCAAAGCCAGCTGACACATTTAAAAGATGATTTTTACCACATGCACGTAGCCATTTCAGGATTCAGAACACTAGAGCAATATTAGCATGTCAAGTATAAATGGTTAAAAAGTGTGCAACATAAAACTGCAGTAGCTAAAGGTGGCAGAGGTCTCCTGCACTGATACTAAAGTAAACTGAACTGCAGTACAGAATGTGGCTAAGGCACATATGCAATCAAACTGGTAAGTCTTGAGAAAGAAATAAGGGTCTGATCCAAGATAAGCTTACCAGTTGAAAACAAGCTGTTACAACCACTCCAAAATCCTAATGACATTGCCAAACTATGCTTCCACACACTTAATCTGGTTCATGACATGAAGTAAATCATCATCAATGAAAACAGCAATTCACTGTGAAGGAAATCCCAAATACAACCCAAAGGATATGGATAACCGTACAATGAGCAATTTCAGATTGGTAGCTATCCGGTTCTGGTGCAGGATCTTCAGCATCACCTTGAGAGAACTGCTAGAACTAGGTACAATCCTCAAAAGGATGGCATTATAACTTCAGCTTTGGAATGGTTTTACTAAACAGCAGCATCTAAGGTCTGAACTTTGCAAGTGAAAAACAAAGGTAAAACATGACAGAGTCCTCAACATAATAATGTCAGGAAAGGAAAGCAGATCCCAAAGCAAAGCTTGTGAAACCTAACTCTAAGTACTTGAAAAGAGCTGAAAAATTACATTGTCATGGTTCAGTCCAAGATAGGGTCAGAATTTCATTTCCAAAGACATGGCCACATAAGGTGGACACGTTTTATGAATGATCTCAGAATTTTTAGGGAATAAGAAGCTGGTGCTAAGAAAAGTGGTGAGCACTGAGTTTGTTGAAGCCAAGAATGCAACTTTCTCAAGGTTAGTGGCACTTTCATGCCAGACTCTAGCTACCTTTTTAGTAAAGAACCAAGTGAACGTGTCACATGTATCTTACAAAAATGCACATTTTTGTAGCAGACATTTCTGGGCTGCATGGTGAGTGCACAGTGAGGAATAGCTCAGCCGGTTGCAGCATTGCTTCAGCAATTAAGTAGATAAAGAAAAGGTTGGCTGATAAAATGATAATGAGCAACTAAATCACAAGCTACTAGAACTCAAGCACTTGTAGTAGACCCCATTATCCTTCCTTTTTATGAAAAGTTTACTATTCAAGCATACAAAATAACAGGCAAGATAGAAGCTGCGCTGTGTTCAGCTGTAATAGCTTTATTTTCCAATCTGTGCAACAGTGTACAGGAAATCAGATTTCAGGACATAGTCACCATACTCTTAGAAAGATTAAAGTGTTTCTGATTTTACAGAAGGTCCATGACTTTGACTCATATTTTTGTCCTGTCCCTCAAAACATTTCTGATTCCCTGGTAAATCACTAAGGATTATAGTCAGCCAAAAAAAAAGCCATACATTTGGCTTTCATATTTCACATTAACTTTTTAAGTGAATTAGAATAATATTTAAAGTTGTCCCTGACTTTCAGTCTTCATCCCCCCATTATTTTTGGCTTTGCATAGAATTCTTGAGCAAAGAAGTTGAGACGTATGAAGTATAAAATATTTAAAGCATATACTTACATTACACATTAAGCAGGCCATGGCACTGGTAAGGATGCATCTACAACAATGTCTAGTTCTAGAAGGAAAACAGTTTTGTTTAGATGAAATCATGCTACACAGAATTAACAAATGATGAAACAAATGAAGGAGGTGCTGTATAATGTTAGAAAAAGTGTGGTTCATCTCTTCAACTCACCCTTCAGAGAAGTCCATCTGATTAACACCAACTGACTGAGCAATCCACAAAACGTCTTTTACATGGGGCAAAGCTCCACTCATCCTCACCCACATATGCAGTGGGCTTTACTACCTGCATCCCCAATTAATATCACAGTCTCAAAAGTTACATAACTTCACAGTAAGCTATAACATGTTTTGCAGATTACCCTTTCTTTGCGACTGTCTTATGTAAACAGTTTTCACTGAAAAGTGACTCACTAAGACAAATAACTGACAGAATTAGACACGGTACATATACACATTACTATAGAACAAAAAGAGTGACATGATGTGGATGCACTGCATTGCTAGGGGCATGTGCGAGTGGTGGATATGAAGAGGAATCAACAAGAGGTGACATGAGAGACAAAAGAAATGCAGATGAACGCAGACATAAAAAGAAGTTATAGAAAAACAGCAGAAAAGCAAAAATAAACAAAGCACACATCCACCAGCACTTCACCAGAACATCTTTTTCCTTTTATTTCGTAAACGATCTGGTACCTCGGCCTTTCGCCTTCATGGATCACAAAGCTTACATTTTGTTGTCAGCTTAAATACTCATTCAATTTAATTAATTACACTTAATTAACACAGGCAACTTGCATTTAGACAATAAATCAATTCCAAAATTTAAAGTAATATAGTGTAAATACCATACATACATTCACTATTCTATCCCTTTAAAATTAATACAAAATTATTAAAAACATATTATTCCTAATACTTAATATATGAATGCTGGATATTATAGCTATTATTTTATATGGCTAATTCTTGATTTAAACCAAAAGGTTTCAAGGTTTTAAATTTTATTATCATTCTAGTTTCCAATTCAAGTAGTTTATTAATGAAATCACCACCTCTATTCAAAAAGGGCTTCCCCAATACACAGAATTTTAAACTATTAGGTGAACCTCCATGTTTAATAAGGAAATGTTGGGCAACAGGGCTAACTTCACTCTGATTTTTTATGTCTTTTATATGTTCTAATATTCGGATCCTAACCATACGTTTAGTTTGACCTATATACCAAACATTAACACAGGAGCAACCCAGAATATACACTACCCCACTGATCGACAATTATAATATAGTCTAGGAGTAAATGTTATCCCATTGATATTATTCAAATTCTTAACCCTATCACAAATACTACAACAACCACAAGGAAAAGTACCAGAAACTGAAGTATTAATATAATTACTTCTAACAAAATTATGATTTAGTAACTCTTTCAAATTTCTTCCCCTTTTAAAGGAGAAGGTAATATTTTTTGGGAATAAATGACCAATATTTTCATCCTCACTTACAATATACCAGTATTTTCTCACTATTTTAACTAATTCCTTAGTAAAAGGGGAAAATCTAGTAACATAAAAAAGTTTCACCTCCAAGTCATCTCTAACAGCAGACATTTGGTCTTTATTTCCCCTTTTATCATAGTAATCAAGTAAGTGAGGAACATCATAAAGCATCACCCAAAACATCAAGTTTACATTTCAATAAATGGTTCTTATCATAACCTCTCTCCCTTAACCTTATCATAACTTTGTCTAACTCCTGTTCCTTTTCATTCACATTACTTGTATGGTTGTAAATTCTTCTAAATTCACCCATTGGTAAGGACTTTAATAGATGACCAGGATGCATGCTGGTAGCATGCAAAAACATATTCACTGAGGTCAGCTTCCTGAATGGCCTATACCCAATATTTTCTCCATCAACAAATAAATTCACATCCAAAAAATTAATATTTTCTTTATTAAATTCATACGTAAATGTTAATTCATGTACATTTTTTCCAAGGTTCTCAAAAAATTCTAAAAACTCATTCACATCACCCTTACAAACAAAAATAAGGTCATCAATAAACCGCTTATACAGCATAACATTCTTCCTAAAAAACAAGGTACCGATGTAGAGGCTGTCGGCTCTGAAGTCAATTTAGTCAGTGTAGGCCAGTCCTCTGGTGCCAATGAACTCTTCAGTATCGAGCCAGTCTTTGAAATTTTTCTAGATATTTCCAAAGACTTCATAAATGAAGATGATCTTTTCTTGGATCAATGTGAAGAAGAAGACTCGGAAGCACTAGTTTTTCTTTGGAAACAGAGATGGCCTCATCAAAGGAAGATTTCATGTGCCCTTTCAAGATTAATTAATTTTTTCTTTCTGTCAAAGTGCGGGTAGAAAACCCATGACAGATCGTACAATTTTCTTGAAGGTGAATCCTACCCAAACAGTGCACACACAAGGTATGTCCGTCCAAATTGGGCATTTTACCCTCACATTTTTTACCCCTCTTGAAACCTGAGGCGCCCTTGGAAGGTTTTGAGGGAGAAAGTTTTTCTTTTTGGTCCGCCATTATCGATAGAAAGGGAAGGGAGCAAAAAGATATATATATATATATATATATATATATATATATATATATATATATATATATATATATATATATATATATATATATATATATATATATATATATATATATATATACACACACACATATATATATATATATATATATATATATATATATACACACACACACACACATATATATATATATATATATATATATATATATATATATATATATATATATATATATATATTTTTTTTTTTTTTTAGGTAGGGGAGAGAAAAGAGGAAACAATACCAGCAATGGTATTAGGAGGTACCTTTTAAAGGTATTAAGGGAAAAGAAGGTTTACCAACAATGGTAAAGGCCTGATTACCAATGGTAATAAAAGAGAGACGGAATGTTAATTAGAAAGGAAGAGGAGCAGGTAGAATATAAGGAATACAGGAAAGTAAGAGAAAAAAAGCAAGGAGAATTTGAAAAAAAGTTTGAAAACACTTATAATAACTGGCCAAGCTCGAGAAAAGGAATGAATATGTCTGGTCTGCAAAGTGGCAAACTCGATCTGAGGTAAAGTCTGTGAAGAGCATTATGGGTAGTGCCTAGCTTGAGAGTTTGGAGAGCACGAGCTGAAAGATATGGCCGAGTCAGTTCCGAGGTTCGGAACTGAACCCACTGACAAGGATTAGGTGAAGATTAACAACAGCAGATGAAATGTTACTTAACAGCAAGGGTGGAAGGATTCCAGAATGTAGTCTAAAAGGGGATTTAGTGATTGATGAGAACATGGCATGGAATGGATAAGGAACAGCAGCGGAGGAGAAGCTGTAAGATGCAGTCAACGACTACAGGTTATATGTTGCATGTCTTCTGACAACTTCTCTCTGTCTATATGCAGGTTCCCTATTATAATTCTAAGACTTGTAACTGCAACACCTATATACAAAAAAATATACAGGAGAACATCAAATGTCAAGCTCTACTATTCTCATGTTCTCATTTAATTTTTTTTTTTTTTTTTGTCAAGGGCAAGTCCCCTGCACCCTCCATTCAGGGCTTTTGTATTCTTCAGTTGGTTATGCATGTAGAAATGTTTTGAACTTCACTCAAATGAAGGAGAAATCTTACTGTGTGATATCTGCACACGATGTAGTGCTTTAGTACTTGTATAAGGTCATTTTCACAATATATGTTGTACAACTTGTGTAATAACCATCAGTTGTGTCACTGACTGCTAAAGCAAATCCTGATAGTTATTACAAATTAACCATGGTTACTTGATTGCATGGCTTTTATTTTTTTATACAGTGAGCCAAGTTACCTCTTTTTCTTTGTGTTCTTGTGTGTGTCTAGATTGAATCACTACATTTTGATGGTGAGTATGAATCCCTAATGCATCATTAGTTTATAACATATATACTCATGCATACACATTCTCTAGCACATTGCATTCCACACATACCTGAATGTCTCAGATTTATACTATGGCACTTAAATTATTTACACAACTCTCTTCCTGCTGCTGTTGACATTAAAATCCATTTGAGGAGAACGCAGGCATTATGAGCTTGCCATTGTTAAAACAGGCTGCCTGCTGGAATAAAAGCAATGTCTCTCATGGAGTGCATGATATTTAAAACAGCAGGATCTTTAGGGGCTTATGATTTAGACAGGATAACAGTTCATAAACATTACACGTTACTGTAAAGAACCAGTGTTGAATGTATAACATATCTTTTAAGGGTACAGACATCCATACCTTTCAACCTCTTAGAGCAAAAAATCTGGACAAAGCCTAAAATGATGGGGGCATATTGCACTTACAAACTTGGAAAGTTGATATAATAATAGATTTTGCATTAGCATGAATTTTCTGAAGGACTTGGAGTCATAAACTCAAATGTTTGTCATTATTTAATGAGTTCAATCCTCAGCTATTTACCAGAAAAGTACAGATTTTAGGAGGAACACACCAAAAATAGGAGGCAAAAATCTGGACATTCTGTGAAAATCTGTACAGTTGAGAGGTATGCAACATCTATGTATAAGCAAATGCTATAAAAGTTCACATTATTTGAATTGTTATGCCAGAAATGTGATTCTAAACAGTAGAGATATTTTAGGTTGCTTAAAGATGGGCATTTGAGGTCCAGCTATTCAAGCCACAAATAAATAATGCTTTTTATGCAAATGTTTATTAATATCAAACGGTAAAGGGAACTACAACAAAAGACAACTGCAGTCTACATAAAGCTATTTTTTTTACAGGGGGTTGTGTCCTCCTACCTACTAAACTTAGGTACACACTAACTGTGGATTGCGGTGCTTAAAATAAATGTGGAACATTTTCTGCAACTGCTGTTTAAACCAGAGTTAATATGTATACAGGCTTGGGTGGGACTGAAGTCTGCATGTGTGTGTGAGCAGGTTGCAGAGATGTGCAGTTCTGTGCAAAAACACATTGTAAAATTATTCTGCTGCAGTTCTTGCAGAAACACTTGTGTGTTCCAGATGTCAGGTTTACTAGATACAAATAAACCATTTTATATCAATATAACACATATATTAAGCATTTGCCTATTCAGCATGTGAGTTTTAGTTTCTATATCTTCTCTACATCTCTTATTTACAAATGCACATTTCAAATTCTCATTAGTAGAATATGCCCTGATCTAGGCACCTTCACTGCAGAAGGGCATGCTTTGTGTGAATGGCAGGAGATAACTGGACTTGAATTAAGTATCTATAATAAGGCAGTAGTGAATTCTCTGCCATTTGTTGCACAACAGCTAACTGTTATGGATGTAGTCATAGTTCTACCTAACAGTAAGTCACTTCATTCTCTTGAGGGTGCACAGAGGTACCTCTTTCTCAGGTGTTATTAACCCTGATCACAATCTAATATCACCCATCTGAGTCCTGCCCCCCATCCTTGAGCTCCAGCGGATACATGATATCTGTAGTGAAACAAAATGATGATCACAGAAAATCCCTAACCTAATACGGGATGCATGATGCTTACAAATCAAGGAAGTGTGGAGTGTGCAGATAAGGAAGCACGTGCTATTTGCTGTATCTTTAAGAAGCACGTCACAGACTGAGTGCATGTATCAAGCACATGCCATTCCTAGTGCCAGTTTGAGAATGCAGTCAGGGAATGAGCATGTATGATTACAGCAGTTAGTTTGTATAAAGTTACTTAAGTTAAAGTCAGTAAACCTCTATCGTGATGTGTTTGTATAAAATAAAGCTGCTTGAACAGAACCCACAAAGACTCTTCTATTGTGTCCAAAGTAGGAGAGTGACATGGTGTCAAAACTGGGATTGCAGAGAATAGGATTCAGAGCCATGAGGTGCAGAGATAGCAGTGAAGGTAAACTAATTGAAACGTGCCTGAAAAAGAGCCAGAAAACAAGCAAAGGTAATGAGAATACACACAAACTACTTGTTTTATAAAAAGGCAAAACAGGGCATTACAAGGGCATTAAATGCATTATTAAACAAGCACAAAAGGCTTATTAAGTAAGGGGAAATGTATAAGTAAAGGTATATGACGAAATGATTAACAGAAAAGTAAAACGAGTATGTTTATAAGCAAATGTGACATGTTTAGAGTAAAACGAGCAAAAGAAAAGTACAATGGGCATGAAAAGAGATTAAACAAGCAAAATGAATATATCAAAGGCAAAAAAGGGGTACACTAAGCATAAATAAAGTAAGTAAAAGCAAGGCGACTGCATGTTTTTTGGCAAAGTGCTGTGTTTTTGGCATAACTACGACTTTGTATTGTACCAATTGCATAACTAAAGGTAGTCTCCTCTACTGGGTCCCAGGGGTGGAAAGGGGAAAGAAGAAAAGAAGAAGAAGAACAGAAGAAGACAACTAACATGGTAAGAACATAACTTCTATATGTTAAGTTGTCCATCTCTGCTTCATTCCTTGCTGGATGGATGGGACCCCTCCCCAGCACCTGTCCCGGGTGGCCCGGAGTAGCTGCTTATCAATCAATAGGCAGCCTATTGGGAAAGCTATAGAAGTATAAGCCAAAGCAGTAGAATGAGCAAGGTCTGTTTAGCAGGCAACTGCAACTTCTGGTGTCTACAAAACAAATCAAATCAAGAAGCCAAGCCATCATCTGAGAGGATACTAAACTGACTGGGCTTTTTCTGCCTTCTGCATAAGAAACAAACAATTGGTCAGCTTTTCTGGTCTGTTTGGTCCTATTCAAATAATACCTTAATTGTCATTGAGATACCTAGCTCTAGCATGTAGAAGTCAGGATCTGGTGGTGAACTTGAAAAATGAGGCACGGTGAGGAGCCCATGTGCTAACCTGGAATCCTTCCAGCGTCTCAGAGTGGGGAGGCCACCACTGCCATAGCCCAGCATCTTGGTAAACACTCAGGTCTGTGTGAGGGCAGGGGCCGGAGTGGCTCTGTCCCTGGAATCCCAGGTGTTTCATTTGAAGCTGGAGCATCTGTTCAGCATTTATGATATCCGCATCCTGGCAGTCTATAGGAGTATATCCAAAGATGCTTTCAAAGCCCAGGGATGGATTACAGCGTGACCATCAATCGTGTCCAGTCCTGTTTTTCTTGTCAAGATGGAACCCTCAAAGATTTGGCATCTCCTCAGTCCTGCTGTTACCACCAAACTGGCAAATTAGATTTCCCAGAATTTTTTGGTCTTTGGGCACTGCTGCTTTGGAGCTTTTTTTGATTTTTTTTTGATTTCCCTGATGCGGTTGACCATGCTTGGTGGATGGGTTGGTCTGGATTTTTTTGATTGATTTGTTGGGGCGAAAAAGTCTGAATGCAGACGGCCAGCCGGATGGAATGACTGCACAGGAGTACTTGAGTTGGGGATAGCCAGGCTTCTGGGTACACATGCATCAAAAGGGGGTCAAAAAGGGGACACCCAGGAGGGTCTTCCCAAAGGAACCAGAATTGTCTCAAGATACACAGATTCATCCTCCTCGAAGGAATAAGGATTGCCCCCCAATTCAAGATCTCCAGAATGTCTGCAAAGGAGATCTCTTGGAAGACCCTGGGAGAGGTCAGATGGGCTCCTCCCAACGTGTCTAGAGGTGACAGACTCAGGTGAGTTCCAGTGCTTCCTATGTGCTTCTCTCACTGCTTTCTCTTCCTGGAGGAGAGGCCGGAACAGGGAGATCTGGAGGGATAGTCTGGGCTGAGGGGGGAACTTGAGGACTGAGGGGTGAGTAGAGGCACCCGGAGTGAGTAGACATTACCCCTCTGTCAAGAGGAGGACCGGGCGCAACTGGGGTCCCGACTTAGACGAGGCAATGGCACCTGTCAGGCACCTCAGCCGCTCCCAGAGTTGGAAACGCCCAGGGCACCGGCAGTGATGGCTGAAAACCGGCTCGGGACGAACTCACCAGCGGGAGCGCCCTCGAGCCGGGGCTTCCAGGAAGGTGAGGCGCCGCCACGATGCGATGCCCCCACAGGAACCGCGCGAAGTAGCCATTGAAGACAACTTCAAGGAAGAAATGGACCCGGCAGCTACAACTGACAACAACGCCTGCGGCTCGCCCAGCACCACAGCCTCGAGGGTGAAGCGCCCGGGCTAGAAGCCAAAAGTGAATTGGAGGGGCTGTTGAGAATAGGGTGAATGGCTTTGACTCCTGAAGTCGGGCTCCTTGACATTTTGGAGCCCAGGACCCTCTTGGTGGTCAGGAGTGGACTACACCTGAGAGTGTGAGATCAAGTGAGATCCGCAGACCTGAAGGAGATGCTGGGCGAGAACGAGCGGGAGGACAAGGTGACAGACCTCCGTTCGAGAATGCCTCTTCCGGGTTCCGATAGTCTTACCTCTTCACTCAACCGGTTCCGCTCCAACCAGAGCCGAGGCTCCAGCCAGAAATAAATACCAGCCTCTCCCATCTCCAGGGAAACGAGCCGGCGTAGCAGCGCCCTTGTAGTCGTGTCCGATGACTCAGGAAGCCGACAGACCATGAAGCCTTAGGCTAATTGAAGACCCTCAGGAGGGGGGACCCTCAGGTTTAGCAAGCCCTTAGGTTTAAGCTTTCTTTTTTGACTCTTTGACTTGCCTCTTGCCATGGGGCACAGCACAGAAGGCATACCTGCTAAAGGGTCCAGGCCCATGCAGAAGTGCCAAGAAGTGTGAGAGACATTTGTCTGACCGTCTATGTCACATTTTCGGGCGTCACGACCACCGAATCTAGACTTTTTAATGAACAAGTGTAATCACACACAACAAGCACACACACACAACACACTACACAACAAAACTAAATTCAATTTATAAATAAATTTAATTTAAAGATAGTTATAAATTAACAACAGTACAAAACAAACACATACAAACACATGGGATGGAGGCCCCAAGCCTAAAGGAAGAACATATAAGTTCTTGTGGTAAAGGGTGAAGAGCAAGAAGAAGGGATAAAATAAAAGGAAAAATCCAAAGTAAGGATACTGAATAAAACTAAAACTAAAAAAATTTAGTTAAACTTTTAAACTATTTTTCTATTTAACCTGAAGCCGGTTGAAGGCAACACACTCGTCGCTGTAGCGGCAGCGAGAGATTGAGGTATTACCGCAGTACGTGTGGGTGGGGATATAAGAAGGAGACCTGCAGGAACCAACTCGCTTTTTTTTTTTTGTTTGGCGAGCCCAGGGTCGGGCTCGAACCCATCCAGCACGTTATTAAGTATCTCAAAGTGTGCAAAAGTGCTTACAGTGTGTGCTTATTACTGTGCATGTATTTCAAAAAGTTATTTGTGTGCAAAGTGCAACTATTTCATGAAGTGCAGTCAAAATATAGCCATTTCGAAAAGTTTCTTGTGTTGGGTGTGTCTATTCACAAAGTGCCACCATTACAGTGTGTTTCTTGCTCTGTAGAAAATTGCCTAGATAGGTACCACCATTTTGCAGAAGTTTCAGTGTGTTATGTCCAGTCTATTCACAAAGTGCCATTGCTTCGAAATGTTATTGACTCTAAGCTTCTCTTGCCCAGTTCATTTGCATCGTACAGTTATTTGAAGTGCTTCTTAAAATGATAAATGACTTTAGCAATACAGTAAGTTCAAAAGTATTACACTGCCCTAGAATCTTATTTCGCAAAGTCCAGTTACACAGAGGCTTGCACAGTGCAGCTATTCGATGTGTTTCCTATACTGATAAGAGGTGATTTCGTGCAATACAGTAATTTCAAGAGTATTACAGTGCCCGATCGAAACTTATTTTGTAAAGTTTAGTTATACAGAGGCTTCTTGTGCTATTGAGCAAAGTTACAAGTGCTGGCATAAATTTCTGGCATATGTGTATGTGTTTGTGCTTATTTGCAAAACCCTTCACTGGTATGTGTTAATATGGCAGATGGATTTTGAAAGCCCTTACCACCTGTATTTGATCAGAATACTGTAGAGAACTCAAGAGTATTTGAGCAAGAGTACGATATTTTTATACAAGCAGCTTATTCAGATAAAGATGCCTGCACCAAGGTATTCCGGGTCAGAGGCCATAGAAAGAGAGCATTCATTTATGTATTAACTGGCAGTAAATGAAGGAGAAGTTGAAAACCGTTGTACTGTTGTACAGGCTGAGTCAAGGGAAGACCCCTAGTGTTTGAAGTGCAAGTTCAGAAAAATGTGTAATCCCCAGACAAATATTACATTAGAGAGGCATTTGTTTTACACGAGAGATCAGAAACCAGGGGAAACTTTTGCAGCTTATATAACTGATCTGGCAAACAAGGCTAAAATGTGTCAGTTTGGTGACTTAAAGATGAGTTAATAAAGGACAGGCTCATGTGTGGTATTAATAGTGCTGCTGTGAGAAAGATCGTGCTTCATGACAGTATTTTAATGTTAAGTAAAGCCATACGGATTTGCCAAATTCATGAAGTGATAGAAAAACATACAAGTATATTTGCAAGTGACAAGAGCATAGTTTCAGCAGGCTCCAGAGCAAATATAGACAGCATGCAACATGACGCAACCAGGAATAGGCCTACTAAGCACATGGCAACCGCAACCCCTGCTGGCTCACCAAGAAAACTACATTGTTTTCCAGCAAGCTCTAAAACCAGTTCGGTTAAAGGAGCATGCTCAGTGCAGTACAAGCATGAATCAGCAAAACCCAAGTCCAGCTTTATTGTTAACTGTCACAATTGTGGTGCAAATCATAAGTCTAAAAGAAAGAAATTCTTAGTATTTGGTCAGCAATGTAGCAAGTGTAAAAAATGGAACCATTTCCAAAAAGTTTGAAAATCAGGTAAACCTCACACTGTAGTAAATAAAGGTCACACAAAAAAGCAGGTTGATCAAGTGGGGATGCAACAGTCAGCTTTCTATGTGGATGGTTTATCAGTAATTGGTGAAAGAGCTGATGCAGTGAATTTATTGGCAAAGAATGTAGTGTTCTATACAGTCCAGATCAATGGTAAATCCACAGAGCTTAAAGTAGACACTGGTTCAAAGTGGAATGTTATATCCGCAGACACATTTGCTAAAGTGAGAACTATTGAGCAACTCAATGTGGCCAGTAGTGAGATACTTGATCCTGATGGAGGTGAATAGATTCAATCCAAAGGCTCACTGATGAGTTCATGTTATGTGGTGAAGAACTGTTACAACTTGTTACTCTATGTAGTCAGAAGACCAGTACAGTCTTTAGTGGGTCTCAAAGATAGCTTGAGCATGAATCTGCTTTCTTTTACCAAAGAAGTTCATCACATAAGTGCATCTCTAGTTCTAATTTTTCTGAAGCCATTTTCTCAGAATATGCTGATGTTTTCGATGACAAATTAGCCAAACTTCCAGCAGTGTATTCCATGAAGTTAGACCCAGAGGTCACTCCAGTAGTCAGACCAACAAGAAGAGTTCCGATAGCTATACAAGATAAAGTTAAGGCTCAGTTGGACAAAATGATGCAGCAATGTGTAGTTTTCCATTTATAGAATCAACTGAATGGGTATTGTCTATGGTAGCAGTTCACAAAAAAGGCTCATACGAAATCAGAATATGCATTGACTCAAGACATTTGAACAAAGCATTGAAAAGATCATATCATCCAATGTGCACAGTCGAAGAGGTTGCAGCTTTAAAACCAAATGCCACTTTTTTTTCTGTTTTGGATGCAAAGAGTTCATTTTGGCAAGTGATGCTTGATCGCAAATCATCATTACTGACCACTTTTGCTACTCCATTTGGCAGATACAGATTTCTAAAGATGCCATTTGGAATACATTCTGCAAGTGAAGTCTTCTAGAGTGCAATGGAGCAAATTTTTTTGGGTTATCTTTGTGTCATAATAGTAGATGATTTATTGTTCAGATGCAATGGTGAAGCAGAGCATGACAGAAACCTAAAGAAAGTTCGAGACAGAGCACATGAAGTAAACTTGAAGCTCAATCCTCTGAAGTGCAAATTCAGACTCCCAGAAGTCACTTATGTAGGTCATTTACTTACCAGCACTGGCTTGAGACCAAACTCCACCAAGCAAGCAGCAATTCTTGACATGTCAGCACCAGACAATGTTCAAGCTCTGCAGCGTTTCTTAGGCATGGTAAACTATTTAGGCAAGTTTATCCAAGTTTATACCAGACTTCAGTGAGTTGACAGCACCTTTAAGAGAGCTAATGTGCAAAAATATTGCATGGTCATGGTTAGAACAACAGAAGGTGTTTGAAGACCGTAAACAGAAAATTGCCACCTCAACTACATTAAGATACTATGATGTGAACAAACCAGTTGCTCTTTCCTGTGATGCTTCAAAGTTTGGTCTAGGCACAGTTATACTTCAAGAGGGCAGACCAGTAGCCTATGCATCTAAAACATTTACCCAAACTGTGATGCAGTATGCTCAAATTGAGAAAGAACTTTTGGCAATAGTATTTGCATGTTCCAAGTTTCATGACTGTATTTATGGTCGAGCTATTCAGATTAGACTCACCACCAACCTCTAGTTACTATTCTAAAGAAGCCTATGCATTCAACTCCAGCAAGATTACAAAGAATGATGCTCAAATTGCAAAAGTACAACTTCAAAATGGTCTATACGAAAGGCAAGCTACTCTGTCTAGCTGATATCTTATCCAGATTGCCCAGGAATATAACAGAACAGCTTGATGCAGAGAATTTAGACTTTGATGTGATGGCAGTGTGTAATGTTTCTACCACTAGACTTGGTGAATTGTGAAATCACACAAAGACTGATCCGATTTTGCAAAAGCTCAATCACTACCTTAATGTTGGATGGCTGTCAAAGCAATCTAGTGTACCACTTAAAGAGCAAACCTATTTTCCCTACAGAGATGAAATGTTGATGGAAGATGGCATTATTTTCAAAGGACCTAAAATTGTTGTTCCTGCTTCCTTACAACATGAGTACATCCAAATTTTGCATTGTGGTCACCCAGGTTCCACATCCACCAAGAGGCGAGCAAGAAAATTAGTATTTTGGCCTTCATTACCAAAAGACATTGATAAAGTACTTTCTTCTTGTTCAGAATGCAATAGTACTAGGCCGCACCTGCAAAGAGAACCGCTTCAGCTACATCCAGTTCCTGAACTAACTTGGTTGACAGTAGCCACTGATATCTTTGAGTGGAACAATTAACACTACTTGATATTGGTAGACTCTTATTCAAATTGGTTTGAGATTGATCTACTACCTAACCTAACATCTACTAATGTTACCACTAAGCTGAAATGTCATTTCTCAGTCCGCATAAAGTTATTTCTGACAATGATACTCAATTTAAACAATTTAAACAAATGGTTGCAAAGTTTTTTTATATGTTTGAAAAGAGTGTTGTTTTCATCATGTTTTGAAATACTGTAAATGTGTTGGTAAATTCTTGATTTCAGGGTATGTTTTGTTTTACCACTATAAAAACATTTACAAGACTGGCACTGTGCCACATAAATGACATCTTTATTATCACAATAACATCTCTGTTTCAATTTAATTTCCCCAAAATTACACCAAAAAACTGGACTCCCAAAATATACTGTCATTAAGTACAATGACCACACTTGACCATCCTACCATTAATCACAGGAGGCTTCACTCTTTCAAGGAGTCCTTTGAAGCAGACATCTTTTTTATACACTATACTGGGTACATCACCTACAATTTTGGTATGTTCTGGATTAATACTAAAGCTGTTCCAGTTCTTTTGAACTAGGGATAGAATGTGGTAGAAGTGGGTGCTGAAGGGCAGAATTAATGCTCTCTGAAATCTATTGTACTCTTGATCATTCCTCCTTCTTAAAATCTTTACCTGTATTGGGGTTGCCGACCCCAATAATAGAGAAAAGTGCCCTGATGATCTTTTTATTTCAACTTCTTTTGGAATAACCAACAAGAATGCCTCAGGGTATCCCCTCCTTAACAAAATCTGCATCAATTTCTTATGCTCTTCCAAGAATCCAACCTCACTGGATACCATATGGGCTAATCTGACATACTACCTCTTCACAAGAGATTTCTTTGGTGTATAGGATGCCAGCTACTAAATTGTAATAGGGAATTACTCATAGAGTATGTTGGTTTTCTATAGATTGTAGATTCAAAATCTTTCAGGTTTCTGTTTTTAATAATTGAAACATCAAGATAATTAACACACACTACTTATATAAATCATAATAATAATCATCATAAATTTAATAAAGTCTATCGTAGTATGTAGAAATTGAAAAAAAATTGACTCAACTGATTCTCAATGTCATTCCAAAATATAAGGATGTCATCCAAAAAAACGCCCATATAAAGACCAACAATTTCTAAATTCAGATTTGAACACACAATTGTCCTCCCAGAAGGCTAACACAATGTTGGCAAAGACAGAGATGTAAGCTGCACCCATTACCACACCCCTTCGCTGTCTAAATAACTGATTTTCAAATATGATAAAGCTGTTCTCAAGATCACCTTCCGTAACAGTTCTAAGGGTAAGGATTCAGGTGTGATCAAGCTCAGAGTTGAAACATAGATATTCATAAAACCATTTGAGCCCAACATCGTGGGGGATAAGAGAGAAAAGATATTGAATGTCTATAGTGATAAAATTAAACTATCAGTGTATAAATCACTGGAGACTTTTGAAAGAAAGTCACATTAATCTTTGAAAAGGTACGCACTGTCCTGTAAAACTCCTTTGGTAACATGATCAATAAACTTTGGTAAAGGGAAAGACTTAGATATTTTTGCATCCATGATAGGTCGTAAGGGAGGGTCAGATAAACTTTATGAATCTTCAGGATCCAGAAGATAGTGGAGACCTTGGGATTAGATACCTGCATAAACCCCTATTCAGTTGCACTTATCTGGTCATTAGATAACAGAACTTCCAATAACAAGTCAATACAGCTATTAGCAATGTTCATCTGATTTAAGGAGGTTTCCTCATAAGTATCTGTGTACAATATGGTGAACATTTTATTAATGTAGTGATTTGTGTCCATTATAACAAGGCCATCATCCTTGTCTGGTTTCATCTCCCTCACCTTTTTTATTAATTATCTCCTTCAAAAGGTCCCATTCAGCCAAACTTAAATTAAAAGAAGCTTAGGTGTGCTTAACAATTGCCTGATGTCAAACTCACACATTTTTTTCAAAAATAGATACCATTGGATGCAATGGAGGGGTGAAGGCACTAGGCCTCTTGCATTTGTATTCAAGCAAGTCATTTCCTACACTGTCATTTCAAAAATAAAAACAAAAGTTAAATTTTCTGGAAAATAGATTTAAATTCACTAAAGTCTGATCTAACCTGGCCTTTTTTGCTGCAACAAAAGTTAAACCTTCCTCGAACAAGTCAGCCCATGCAGTGGTGATCTCATTCTCACTGTACTGTAAATTTCATAGTCACCAATGCTATTACAAACAGTATTAACATTTTCTAATAATAATTCCTCTGAGGATTCCCTCTTCCTCTCCCTATGCCCCTCTGGTATGAATACCCTTGCTGGTGTCTGCTCACACCTCTTTATACCATGGTGTTCTGCTCCCTTTTTTTCCTCAGCCTCTCAGACCTCCTCGGGGTGGGGGTGGGGGATTTTAAAGGTCATCCTGCACTCTTCTCTCTGAAAATTCCACAGGATTACCATAACCAGCACCATAACCCTTAGTGTCATTGACCTGATTTTGACCATCATTGGAAAAAAAATACCAGTGCAGGGCAGGGGTTAAGCTTTACCTGCTTCATATTCATACTTATTCCCTTGCTAGTTTTTTTTTTTTTTTTTTTTTGCCCTTAATTTATTGATAATGTGATCAACCTTAGAAAAAAAAAACACTCTATATTCCCACAGTTTGCTTTCAAACAACAAATCTGTTCGGATATTCTTATCCATCCAAGTCAGAAATTTGTTCAAATAACATAGTTATTTTCCTATCATTATCTTTAATAAAAACCTGCAACAGTTCACAACCATGTTGGTTAAAAAGTCTGAGTAACTCATGGTGAACTTTGGAGTCTTTCTCTAGCCCTGTAGGATACTTCCATGTCCTTAAATCTTTCGGTATCCTTTTTACTTTTAAACATTTGTATAGATAGCAAATAGCTAAGTCCTGTAACATTTTAAGCCGCCTATCTAGACTAAGAGAAAATTCATTATGAACCTCAGAAACAAAACACTGCCCTAGACTAGCTCGTTCTTACCTCTTCTGTTGTTTAACCACTCACTAAGAGAAAAAATAAAAAGGACTTTATCAGAATAGCAACCAACAGACATTGGATGCTTTTATATCTGCCTAATCTAATTACTCAAAATAAACATCAGATTAAAAATAATTATGCAATTATCTAATTATCAAAGTTTAAAAACACACTGACTAAAAATGTAATAAATAGAATATTGGACGGCACAGTGGTGCAGCGGGAGAGTTGTCACCTCACAGCAAGAGGTTCTCCGGTTCGATTCAAGGCTGGGGTACCTTCTGTGGGCGGAGTCTGCATGTTCTCCCTGCATTTGTGTGGGTTTCCTCTGGCTGCTCTGGTTTCCTCCCACGTTACAAAGACATGCATCTGGAGCCTTTCTCCCTGGGCCTCCGCTGAAAATTTGCTTTGTTCTAAGTCGGACTTTCCAGGTTAACAAATGTTAAATAAATAAATAAAATAAATGAAATAGTATAAAACAATAGGCAAGAAACATATCTATTCATACTTAAAAACATAAAAGAAAATATGCATTATTCACCTAAAAACATTGAGCAATAATATTATTTTACAAAGTATAGGCTGCTTTTAACTTGAGAAGACTACTGACAGAGACCATTTCATTCAGTCCGGGATAAACAGTGGCATTGCAATTGAACTGCCATTTTAATTCTTCATATTCAAGAAAATCATCAGACAGACACCCCTCTTTGCCCTAAATTTACATGATCAACAACATAAATTTTAAACAAATGGTTGCAAAGTGTTTTTTATATGTTTAAAAAGATCACTGTTTTCATCTTGTTTTGAAATACTGTAACAGTGCTGGTAAATTCTTGACTTCAACGTATGTTTTGTTTTACCAATATAAAAATATTTACAAGACTGGCACTGTGCCACATAAATGACGCCTTTACTGTCAAGTAATATCTGTTTCAACTTAATTTCCCCAAAATTCTCCAATCAAAAACTGGACCCCTCCAAAATATACAGGCATTGTGTACAATGACCACAGTTGACTGTCCTACCATTAATCACAGGACGTTTCACTCTTTCAAGTAGTCCTTTGAATCAAACATCACTTTTATACATTATACAGTGTACATCACCTACACCTATGTTCACACTGACACTACCTCTGATCGATATTTATTACACGGGTAATTCAGGAAGTAACTCTGACTATAAGTAAATCTAGAAATGCCACTGCTTATGCAGGGCTGAATGGAATTCTTATCTATAATACTACCATGGCCATAAGGCAACATGGCACAAAAGGCCAGTCTCATAACAGTCTAATTACTGTATCTGCCCACCACATATTCCAAATTCCATGCACTAATTACTGTATCTACACACCACACATTCCAAATTCCATGCACTAATTACTGTATCTACACACCACACATTCCAAATTCCATGCACTAATTACTGTATCTACACACCACACATTCCAAATTCCATGCACTAATTACTATATCCTCACGCCACACATTCAAAATTCCATACGCTATAATTACTATATCCGTACACCACACATTACAAATTCCATATACTAATTACTATATATGCACAACACATATTCCAAATTACATAAACTAATTACTGTATCTGCAAACCACACATTCCAAATTCCCTACATACTGTTCAAGTACATTGCAGCAGTGTATTCTCCTGTTGACTTTTGATTTGTTTATTTTATAACATGGCAGGTGAACTAGTCCTAGTATCAGTTTACAGTAATGACCTAAATCAAAACAACAAATACACATTAACTGGGAAAACTACTCATGTACCAATACACTTGTCCAATGTTTCCTGGAATTCATTAATTCCAATGCCCTAGACTAGCTTGTTCTTACCTCCACTAGAGGAAGCAACATCCTTGACCTGGTCATTACTAACATGGGCGACCTTTGCTCTACACCAACTCCTCCCTGATTAGATCTGTCCACAAACTGATCACCTTGGAAATCCCCCCATAAATGTAACCACCATGAAAAACTTCTCCAAAGCTAACTTTGGGCTCCTAAGAACAGAGGTGGCTAACTTCACAGTACCCATGCAAATGGAGAATAGTTGCATGACCGCCAAATCATACACCAATGCACTGTACAAACATGTACACAAATGCATGGATCTTGCCATACCCAATAGAACCAAGATGCTCTCTTCCAAAAAAAGGAAGCCAATCTGCTGATCCCCTGCCATAAACAAACTCTAAAAGAGAAGGAGGAAACTGATGTGGAATAAGGTGAAGTCCCAAGAATGGAAAAAAATCCCTTATCAGCCTCAACAAAAAGTTGAGATCCCTCATCAAATTCTCTAAAGCTAGCTATGAAAACAGAATTGCAGCAGATAGTAAAGACAACCACAAAGCCTTCTATAGTTATGTAAAGAACCTCCATGGAAATACTCAGATTTACTCTGAGCTACTGCACAATGGTACCTGCTATACCGAGCGAACAGATATTGCCAATATACTGGCCGACAGATTCAGTGACAACTTTAAGCCTCTCTCCCCCCAAAGGACCAATCACAATACCAGTAGATTGCCAGACACCCAGTATTACTGCTGCACAGCTTAAAACAGCACTGTCCAAGGCCAAGAATACAGCTTATATGGGACCTGACAATATCCCTGGCTGTGTTCTACATGAGCTACAGAGTGAACTGGCACCTCATCTGTGTGCACTGTTCAATCACAGCCTTACCTCAGGCTTTGTCCTTACCGAATGGCGCACTGCTATAGTCATCCCTCTCCACAAAGAGGGAGCAACTACAGACCCTGGGAACTACTGCCCCATTAGCCTGACAAGTCTTATATGCAATGCTATGGAACGCATCATCACGGACCTAATAAACAAGGATATAGGGAATCTCCAAACTCTGGATCCCACACAGTTTGGTTTTGTAAAGAGTAGGTCATGCCTGCTCAACTTGGTCGACCTCTTTGAGTCAGTCACCAGAGCTGTGAATGAAGGCAAGGTGGTTCATACAGCCTACCTTGATCTGGCCAAGGCCTTTGATACCATTTCCCACTCAGGAATCATAGAAAAACTCACTAAGCTAGGCATCAACCCCTATATCACTAGCTGGGTTGCAAACTGGCTCACAGACAGAACCTACAGTGTGAAAGTAGCTGACTCCAAGTCAGACTGCCGACCAGTCACAAGTGGAGTCCCACAGGGATTGGTCCTGGGTCCTCTCCTGTTTGGTATCTACTTCTCTGAAGTTCAGACCAACATGAAGGGACTCTGGCTGACAAAGTTTGCAGACGATTGTAAGTTGGGAGCTATTACTAACTCCCCAAGTGATGTTGACATCCTACAGAAAGGCCTCACTGAGACCAATGACTGATGTCAGAACCATGGCCTTAAGCTCAATGCCAAAAAATGTGTCATCATCCCCTTTGGGAAAAACCCATTTCCCATGAACTACCACATTGATGGTAGTCCACTGAACACAGAAGGTATTATAAGAGATCTGGGAACACAGGTTGACATCAACCTCTCCTTTGACCACCACACTGTTACTGTGGTCAGAAAGTCCTTCTATGTGGCACATCTCATTACGAAGGGTTTTGCATCCAGGAAGAAAGAGGTCATTGTCTTCCTCTACTCTTCCCTCATTAGACCAATCATCGAGTACAATGCCCCATTTGGCATGTACCTCACTAGACACCTGCAACAACCGGAGAGGCCACAAAAGTACTGCACAAAGAGGATTCTAGGCCTTAAACACTTGTCCTATATGGACAGACTCAAAAAACTCCAACTATTCTCTGTCTCATATCGCCTACTTAGAGGCGATCTCTGCTTGACTTATAAAGTCATGTGTGACCCAGCTCTGTTAGAAATGCTACATCTAAAGAAATCCCAATCCCTCTGCACCACACGCTTCAGAGACCTCAACCTTATTACCACAATCAACAGAACGTGTTGGAGGGACAGGTTCATAACCCACAGAATAGACTTCCCATACATGTCAAACAGAGCACCTCACTGGCCCTCTTCAAGAAAAATCTTGATGAGTAGATGGGAAATAGAATATTCACCCCGGGGATCACTCCAGTGGCTCTACTCGACAGAGGCACTGGAAACTAAGGTTGGGTGGCACGATGCCAGGGTAATCCTATGGGCTAGGCTTTTAAAGGCTCCAGGGCTATTAGCCTATGAACCTATAAAAGCTCAGTACATTTGATTGCAAGCTCATATGTTTACATAATAACAATAATCTCAATAGCGAAAGTGGCCTAGGACTAAATAATAGCATCTTAGTTATTTACTTTTTTGACCAAGTCAGTCCCACAAGACCTTTGGCATGTTTTAATGTAAGACTTGAGGTAGTATTTTTACAGATCGGAGAGGACACTAGAGGAATCTGACCAGGACACCAGGGGAACTGAGTATCACTACCTTAATGGTGGTTTCACCTGAGGTGAGGACCTTCCTTTCCTCTTTGATTTGGTTTATTACTTAAATTACTTAAATTTCCAATAGGAATAAAGGAATGAAACAACATTACTCTCACAGTCCAGTTTTGTTCAGATTAATTATTAATGTTGTAGACTAGTTCTGATCATGAGAATAGACATGCAAAGAGTAGAATGGAAGATCTGTCAACTGGTGAACACTCAGGTTATTTTAAGATATGCTGACCATATGGTTGCTCTTATTTTGTAGAAAAAATGTGTTGAAAATGTTTTAGAATTATTATTTACAGCTTTACAGTTGATTGGGTCTGCATATGACTAAGGAGAAATGCAAAGGTCTGTGGAGTAGAGTCTAGGTAGGAGTAGCTTTCATACAGGTTTTGTACCTTCACCCTCATCTTCTATGCAGGTTCTGTGCCAAGCAAATGGAGAACAGCTACAGTTATTCCCCTGAAAAAAGGAAGATCTTCCACTGACCCAGGCAATTACAGACCTGTAAGTCTAACCAGTCTCATATGTAAAGCCATCAAAAAGAATTATAATGGAGCTAATCAATAAAGACACAGGGAACCTCCAAACACTGAACTCACCTCAGTTTGGATTCATCAAAGGCAGGTCATGGTTATTCAGCCTGATGGACTTTTTTGAAAAGGCCACCTAAGCAATGGAGGAAGGTAAAATGGTACAAAAAGCACACCTTCACCTGGCCAAAGCTTTTTACACAATTTCTGACTCAGGTATAGTAGGAATGCTAAATACATTGGAAATAAAACCCCATGACATCCAATGGATTGCAAACTGGCTCATAGACAGGATGCAGAAGAAAAAAATAGGACACGCTACCTCACTGAATGACTTAGCCATTCTGTAGGACATTTTTCTTAAACAAACATCTAGTGACAAAATCATGGACTGAAACTAAATGCCAAAAAAATACATTGCATTGTTTGGGAAGTCATCTACCCTGGGAAACTACCACATTGACAGTACTACCCTAAGAGGTGACCCAGTTGTTTAGGATTTGGGAACTTACATGGACAGTGATCTAACTTTAGACAAACATGTGTCCACAGACATAACAGAGTCTTTCTATACTGCACAGCTTACAAACAAAAGTACTGCATCTTGTTCAAGAGAAGTCATTGTTCCCCTTTACTCATTCCTCATTAGGCCAATCACTGACTATAATGCCACCTTTGCCAGACACAAGCAATACCTAGAATGCCCACAGAGATGCCTCACTAAAAGGATACAAGGACTGAACAATATGTCCTGCATGGATCGACTTAAAGCCCTGTCAGTATACTTGGCATCCAATAGACTGAATAAAAGTCATTCAATGACCTAATATGATGGACCTACTTCACATCAGCAAATCAAATGGCATCGGAAATACTTAGTCCAGAGATCTAAACATCTTCTGTAACATCAACTGAATGGTTGGGGGACATGTATATCTCACAGGTGATACCACTGCTCTTGAACAGACTCCGTATCCAAATAAAACATTATCTAATCCCTGTCCATATTTAAGCACAGCTTGGAACTATGGATGGATAACAGAAAATTTATCAAGACTTCCCCCTGTACAACATATGGATAGAGGTAGCTCCTAAATGCTTTAACCTGTGCATGGGTCCCCTCAAGTTTTCTATAGCATGATCCCAGTTATTATTGACCATGGGATGAGTAAGACCAATCTATAACCAAATAGGCTGGGGTTATTTCAAGCACACAAAGGGAAACTGACTAGGCCTATAATGGCCTGCAAGTGCAGCTAACCTAGACTTTTCTAAGAACCTATTTATTCTGAAGAAAATTTGTTAAGTTGTGTGATGGTTATGAAGTGCCGATACAGGAATAGGGTAGAATTTGGTTGAAATTATACATGGCCTGTAGCAGACTATTTTAACTCCTTCATACATTAATGTATGATGTCTATGCCATAATGGTAATTTCATTCTATAAAATTAAATTTCAGAGCCATAGTATCCATGACAGTAGCTTGATGAACAACAGGTATAGAGGAAAAAAGTAAAGGGAAAAATATATTATTGTGGCCTAATAAACTTACTCACTGCCTTTTGAAAAAGGTGGAAATTACTCACTGCCTTTTTGAAAAAGTGGGAATACAAATGGTATTGCTGGAAGCAGAAACATATTTCAGTAATGTACATATATTACCTGATCCATGGCATTGATGGAACTATTACTTTTTCTTCATTTATATGGAGGGATAAATGCATCATATTAAATGTGGAATTTTCTGTAAACCTGGGAAGATGGAAAGGCCTAGTGGTGATTGTAGATCAGTGTGTGTGTGATATACCTTTAAGAAGCTTTCCACTGAGTCAGCACATGCATATAAGTGCTGCGTACATGCAAGCAAGAATGCCATTTTCAGTGAGAAACCAGAGTGTGAGCATGCAAATATGTAGTCAGTTAGTTAAAGTTTAATGTTCCTGCCATCCATCTTGATGTATTTGTATACAATAGACTACTTAAATGAACACCCAAGCCTAAACATCTTCTTAATGCACATAAGAAGAGCGACCGTGATATACATGGTAGTGTACTGTACCTCACTAAATTTATTTTATGTCTTGAAAAATCACAAGGCACACAGGGAACACACTCAGCACAGTGTCTGGATTTCTATCTCTGTCTTCCTCCAGGTCCCCAATAAGACTCCCCACTAGCACAGCTGTAGAGTTGAGTCCTCATCCCAGTGTCCAAGACAAGTCCTACAGTACCCTCTCTGAGAAATCCCTGCTTCAAGCAGCTGACACACACACACACACACACACACACACACACACACACACACACACACACACACACACACAAACCCACTGTTTGAGATTTGATTACATGTTTTTAATTTTTTTGTTATTGTTTGTCTTTCGGCTTTTTCCCGTTAAGGATCGCCACAGCGGAATTCCAGTCTGCTAATGATTGGCAGTAGATTTTTACGAAACACTGAGGTGCCAGCTCGATACCCAACCTTCAACGAAGGCACACCCATTTACACACGCATGTCTTTCGAATGCTACCCAACCGCGGGGAGGACATGCAGACTCCACACAGAAGGCACTCCCAAGCCAAGCCGAGAATCGAATGGGAGAACCTCTTGCTGTGAGGTAACAACACTACCGCTGTACCACCACAGAATTGATTAAATTTTTTTAATAATAAATAATAAAAGAACACAAACATGCTAAATATATATTTACAATAAACACCAGAGTTTCAGCCAGAGGAAATATTAAAATAGCACAGATGAATAGATTCACACAGATACAAAAAACAGTACTTAACTAATCTCACTATAGTTTCCTGACTGATCTAAAGAATTACTATTCTATGTTCACTTACTAGAGCAAGGCAAAATGAAGTAGGTGAGTGATCCTTCTATGTCAGGTTTTCGAAAACAGAGTGCTCTGAGACTTCAGTCTCATCTAGTATTAAAAATGTCATTTTGGTGATGGATTACAGAATGACATCACATACATCTGGTCATCTGAGTTCTAGTTCCCATGCTCCGCCCCCCCAGCAACTGAATCAGAATCTTGCACATATGTGTCAATAATACACACATATAGAGGTTTGCTAAGCACTGTTGCAGCTTCTGGAAGTTATAAAACAATAAAACATTTCCGCTGTTCCAACAAGAGCTAATAAACCATTCTCTGGCACAGACATTTCATCTCTGGCTGCAGTTAGAACTGGAAGATACAGTCTTTACAGCCTAAATTAAGTAACTTAATTTTGTACTATTTTTTTAAAGTTAGCTGGACTGAGATTAACCATTTCTCTTCCAGTATCCTATTTACAACAGTACAGTCTGATATAATTTTACATTTCTTTTCTGTCCAGCAGGACACACTGTTGATACATTTTAACACAAGCATCTTTACAAATTAGTTTGATATACAAATGACATATAATTCTTTACAAAATCCCAGCTAGTTGTGCTGGCATATGTTACACATCCACTGCCCTACTTCTCATGGCATAGTTGGCAATACCTCACATCACAGATGAAAAATGCCATTTGATGCTTCTTCCATTCAATGAATGAACACAGACTCAGTACTATGCAAATATTTTATATATCAATGAGTGGATGAGTAACAATGAGGAGAAGGAAGATAGAAGACTGCTGTTTTTAAGCAAGGAATAGGTTGAATTATTTATATAACTTTAGTTTAACCTCTTTGTGTAAGTATGTTCTCATTTTTGTTATAATTCATATAGGACAAGTCTCTGTTTGATGGTATATTAAGGATGTCACCACTGTTTTTTCCAGTTACTGCCATGGGATCGTTGATGTCCACATGTGCTATCACCAACACTACCAGCTGGGACCTCAGATTAACATCTCATACTTGATGAAAAAGAATTTGTCCTGTGCAGCACAAAAAATATCAGATTGGTGTGCCCTGCTCATAGCAGAAAGAGACAGTTCTTCAAATCTACAACCATGCTTAAACTGTTTTCAAAGCTACAGACAAAACAGAGTATTTTTCTAACATAAATTGCATGTTGCAGTCATTTGTATTAAAATCCATGGATGAATCATTCCTAGAATGTGGTTTGAATTTATGTGATCAGAGATTATTCTGACTGCCTAAAGGCAGAAATGATTTCCAGATGTTAACTCACATACATATTTGACTATTACTAAGAAGAAATTAACAGGAGTTGGGGTCACAGTTATTCAATTCTTGGCTTATCTGCAAACATCTGGTGCAATTAATTAATTCTTAAATAAAGTGGTTGTCAAAATGCTCTTGATGTAGAGGTGTTAAACACAACATTTCTTTTCTTAAAATAAAAAACAAGTATTTTCTTAAAATACATACAGTCGTCATATATTCATGCCACACTGAACATTTTGGCAAACAGTTGTTATACACACGTCATATAAATCAGAAATAAAAGAAGCAATGGTCAGCTAGACAGTATTTAATTTAATGTCACCTTCTTGTTCCTCCTTCTCCAGAAATCTTTTGTTCCTCATAGGGCTGGAAAATGTTTACAAAACTATCTATCCACTATGCTATTTTATGTACTAGAAATAATTCTAAAAAGATGAAAATAAAAAAAAATGACTAAAGGATGAAATAAAATAGTCAAAATTCATTTCTATGATAGACGTTACACAACTTCAGAAAACAAACAGGCACTTCTTTCTGAGGGTATTCAAGTAATATCCGTTACAATAACTGAATAGAGTGGGATGCATACCTCTCAACTGTCCAGATTTTTGCAGAATGTCCAGATTTTTGCCTCATATTTTATCTGCTCCTTATAAAATTTGTGATTTTCTAGCAAATCATTGGGATGATCTGAGGACTGAAGTCACTAAATAATGACATACATTTGAGAGTGAGACTTCAAATCCTTCAGAAAATGTATGTTAAAACAAACCCTGTTACTCTAGTATCTTTCTAAGTTTATAAGACCAATATTTAAAATCTATCCCTATTTTTGGGCCTTTGTCTCCCCCCCCCCTCATTTTGTCGGGCTTTGTTTACATTTCTTGCACTAAGAGGTTGAGAGGTATGGTGGAATGTAAGGATGCTTGTCACTGCAAAAATACTGTTTTACCTGTTTTTGTTTCCATTTTGTGTTGCCTGAGATCCAGAATTTCATCATTTTTTCATGTGTTCTGTAGATGGCATTTTGATCATCAACTTTCTGAAAGGGATGCCTTCTTTAAAGCACTGTGATGATATATCTTCAGTCATGAATTTTACAGAGTAAAGATAATAAAGGGTAATCAGTTTTGCTTGACTTCCCTACTGGCTGTAATTTCTGTTCCAGAAGATAGTTGGGGTTCATGGACACATCATCATGTGGCAACAACTTATGAACTGAAAGTAGCACTGGTTATCATAAGAGACAGTGACACTGTAAGTTAGCATGAGCAGACTAGAAGAGATTGACATAGCATGTTATACTAATCTGCCCACTAGTGTGGTCCCACTCCAAAGCCCTCCATTATGTGAATCAAAGATCTAGCACTGTACATGATCTATGCATACACCTGTGCAGTTATGAAGGCAAGGAGAAGTGATGTTTGGGGCAATGGAAAAAAGTATGACAGCCCATGACTGTACCCAGGACCCTCTCTGTTTGTACAAAAGTCCCACCACGATTAAAAGCAGATACGTTCTTCATTATTTTTGGCTTGCAGTAGGTGTAGCAGTAAGCATGCAAGGAAGAAGTGTCCAGAATTTAATCGATCCTTTACCATCTGTGTTAGAAAACACCATTTTACTAAGATTTATAAATGCAAAAAGACATGATCAGAAGAATTTGCATATTAATGAAACCCCAAAATTAACTGTATGTTGTTACCACTGAAATAAAAAGAATTGATAGACACATTTAAAAAAGCCAGTAAAGCATTGCAATATCACTTCATAGCAGACCGTTGGCGAGAGATAATGAAAATAGTGTACGGAATGTGAAGTAAACGAGATACAATATCTTGTCAATCAATATTTTTTTAAAAACGTGATTATGAAATAGTGCACATTTGTTAATCTACTCTGGCCACTGGGTGTTTGCAATAGGCCGGAAACTGGTGAATAGCAAATGCAAAAATAAAGGGTATAGCATTCTTTTTCAAACAATTGCACTTAAAGAAATGAAGTATCTTAACATGGCTTCTGAGAATATAGATATGTTACACAAATGCACAGTTTAAAACAAAAAAAATGTGTGTGGACTGTCACAAGCAATAGAAACATATTAGATATTTATGTCACAGCCATACAGAAATTTCAGATGTTAGATTTTAGAGTCATGGCAATGATCTTGTGCATGTCTTTGCTTATTTGTTTATATGCTTAAGAATTTAGTCAAGAGAATATCATATACTGACAAATTCTGATGCCATGCCGCAGATATGTGCTCCTACAAGACACTGATAACGCTAAGAACTAATGATTAGCAGGAGCTCATTAGAATAAAACACCTGTGTGTCATTAAGCTGGGACTGCAGCCAGCAGAATGAATAAACAGAATAGTCACTGTTAAAAAGAAAAGCAAGATTCACATTTGTACTAATCTACAATGTCTGAATAAAGTGATTAAAAGAGATCAATATCACTTGCTTATTATTGAAGAACTGGTCTCAGCAAAATGTTAAGTTCTTTGCAACATTAGATGCTAACCAAGATTTTTGCCAGATAAAGCTTCATGAAACAAGCTCCAAATGTGGTACATTTAATTTACCCTGAAAAAGGTAAAGGCTGTTTAAACTCCACTTTGGCATTTCAACAACATTGCAGGTGTTCCACAGAGCTGCAGCACAGGTAATTGAACACTTGTATGCCACTGAAAACATAACTG
This sequence comes from Protopterus annectens, assembly GCF_019279795.1. Classification (NCBI taxonomy): domain Eukaryota; kingdom Metazoa; phylum Chordata; order Ceratodontiformes; family Protopteridae; genus Protopterus; species Protopterus annectens. Next base: position 198,211,588 of record NC_056750.1, read on the forward strand.
ATAAAATAACGTCATAAGCAACTGATACACTTGTCAAAAAGATTCAGATAGCATAATTTCCAGTTTAATAAAAGTAAATAAAATCTCAGAATGGAAAGCCAGAAATTCCTCGTTCATAGTTTAATGTTTGATGATCTGACCTAGATCCATAAAAACTGAACAACTGTCCAAATGTGAAGGACACAAGAAAGAATGACATTACAGAAGTTTCAAAGAAGGAATAAGTATCTTCTCAACCCCACTAAGACAAAAACTATGCTTTTTGGAACTCCACAGAGAAGTCACCAGGCACATGACTGCTTAACTGTCTTTGACCTATACAACCATTCCATAGAGACAACCTCCATCATCAAATACCTAGGACTATGGCTTGATCAGCCACTAAACTTCCATTTCTACACAGGCAAAGTGAGAGCCAAAATAAACTCTCTCCTCTTCTGGGCCAAAAATATCTCCCCTTTTCTATCCCAACTAGCCAGAGCAGCCACTGGCAAAAGAGTTCTATTTTCTCAACTTGAACGTTGGCTCCCAATGTTTGCTTCTGCCTCCAAGAAAAACATTGCAACACTCAAGGCTACCTCTAAAAGCATCTGCTGATTCATTACAAACTCCCCTCTCTGTGAGCATCACCTTAGAAAAAGCCAAAATGCCTACCTATAAAACAAAGATCTAACCTACTTTTAGGATCTCAACTCTACAAACTACTCAAACTCTACAAATTTACTACCCTTGCAGAGAGACTTCCTAAAAATACTCCTAGTACAAGCTGAGATACTGCTCATAAACCACACTAACTCTCATTACCCCTGATCAAACTCCACAGCACTGCACATGCTCTGTCACAACAGCTCTCATTACCCTTAGAACCAAACTCCACAGCACTGCATATGCTCTGTCACAACAGCTCTCATTACCCTTAGAACCAAACTTCACAACACTGCACATGCTCTGTCACAACAGCTCTCATTACCCCTGATCAAACCCCACAGCACTGCACATGCATTCTCCTCTCAGGCACCTACTCTTTGGCAAGCTCTCCCCATTGACATAAAGAAAATCAACACTTATTCCAAATACAGAACGCAAAACAAAAAGCATTTCCTCATCCAAGCCAAATGCTCCTAGCTTCAACACAGGACATATCATCTAACCTGTCTCCTTTCTGAGTCTCTTCTCCTTTCTCAAGATTCACGGAAGATTGACCAACTTAATAAGTTAATGTTTATATTATATATTACACTCTGAATGTACATTCCACTGTGCTTGTTCACTGGAATGTATATACATAGTTTATTTTTCTATGCAATTAGTCTGAACAATTCTGTTATTGCTTAGATTTCTGTAATTTTTCTTTGTGAAAAATGTTGTGTTTCACCTTGGCTGAGCCTGAAATTGGTTGGTATTCATCACTGCACCACCCCAATAAACAAATACAAATAAATAAATAAATAAATATTTCTGGACCTCTCTAAGGCATTCAATATGGTTTCCCACACCATTCTAATAGATACTCTTACCTCTCTATCCTTTGCTCCTAACACTATTTAATGATTTAAAAACTACCTAACTGACCATCAACAGGCTGTCCAGTGGCAAGGTGTCCTATCATTCTTACTCCCAAAAACAATTGGTGTACCTCAAGGCTCCATACTGGGTCCTCTCCTCTTTTCTATATTTACTAATAACCTACATACCTCTACTCTACAGGCCTCACTCATACAATACGCAGACAACTCCACATTGATCTGCTCTGCCCCAACCCTTACTGCCCTTCAACATATTGCCCAAAAATCTTTTAGTGCAGTGGAGAAATGGATCACAAATATTCAACTTATACTAAATCCTAACAAAACAAACCTACTTCTATTCACCCCAAACAAATCCAAAGCCACCCCACTCTCCTTCTCTATCCTTGCTAATAATGGGTCTGTCATCTCCCCTTCTCTTCACACCAAGCTGCTGGGCGTTGAAATTGATAACAACTTACACTTTGACGTCCACATCTCCCAAACTATCAAAAAAGTACATAAAAAATGGGGTCCCTTTACAGACAAAAATACTTTCTGACAGATCAATTTATGGTCACCTTAGCTCAACCCCACCTTCTCTCCACACTCATGTATGCAGCACCAATTCTCACCTATGTCAGAAAAGCTGATCTCAGCAAACTAGAGTCATGTTGTAACAACATTGCTAAATTTGCTAAAGATTCCCCCTTTAGAACTCACCATTGTATACCTCTCAGGCAACTTAAGTGGCTTGAACTTCCACAGCTACTAACCTACCACCAACTTGTTATAGCCTATAACATCCAACAATATCCTGACAAAACTCCAGCCCTTAAAGAACTAATAAGTAACTACTTACCAAATTGGTCACTCCGCTGTGCCAATAAATCACTCCTCTCCATCTCTTCAGCTAATAACACAGCAGGTAAAGCTCTGTTTTCTCATTGTATAGCAAAGCATTGGAATAACCGCCCTCACTCAGTTATTTCAGCACCAAACACAAAACAATTCAAACACTCCCTTAAGTCTCATCTTATTAATTCCTGGTTATGTCCATGTGTTACATAAAGCAAATAAACTACCTTTCTTTCTCATCCTAAAACCATTAAACATGGACATAGAAAATATTAGTTGTATGTTAATCTAAGAAAGAAGCAGTAAATTATTCCCTTGTCTAAACAATTTTTTTGAACTATTAATCTATTGTCTACTTGTAAAGATTGTTTTGAAAATATGTTAAAAGAATGTCCTTGTACTCTGATCTATTATGTCACTGTTTCACAGTCTCACTAACTGGTTTATAACTGATGTATAAATACCTGTTGTCTCTGTAATTAATTAAGTGGAGTTTTTCTTCCCGGGCCTCCACTGAAAATGGACCTCGTCCAGTCGGACCATCCCGGTTAACAAATGTAAAATAAAATAAATAAATAAATAAAATATTTTTCAAATGTATACCTAATAATTTTAAGATAACTATGTCTCGATTAAACCTTTTAGAGCAATATGTAGCTTAGGAATACAGCTTTAATAACAAAATAGTTTTGAAATATTCACAAAGATACCTGCAGCTACTCAGTTAAATGACATGATATCAGTAAGAATTTTGCAGGCTCTGAGATCTCAAAGGACAACAGACCAGTTAGCTATAGGTCAAAAGAATATATTGATACAGATCCATGCAAAAACTGAAACTTAACATTTAACAATATTGTACGTGAGAAATGCTACAAATATATACATATTGTAAACACATTCATGTGGAACTAGACCACAAATACTTGTAAAGTAGACTCAAGAATGCCATGTACAAGGCATGATATTGGTTGTTCTACAGATGAGCTGAAACACTGACAAGGAAGGAAGTGCAGATGGCAGATACGTTGAGTAGAGTTTAACTGCCAGAGGACAGAGAAATTTTGCAGTTGTCAATGATCAAAGAATAAATAAAATTATTACAGAGACATACTTATGGTTCAGAAATACACTTACTGAAAGAAGCAATGATTAAACTTTTGCCTGACAAAACCATCAGTGAGGATATAACTGTCAGTCTTATTTTTCTTTTTCAAAGCTGACATCAACAGTTCCCAAACAAATAAGAAAACAAACGTTTAAAAGTAAAATTCAAAGAACAAATAGAAGATATAATGTTTTCCTAGGAAGACTGAATTACCTAGAACTAGCAGTGCAACAATATGCTATGTGCAGTGCAATTCCAGCCTTCCTAGCTCCAGATCATCTGTGGACACACTAGATACTGATATCACAATTTAACAAAGCTGAAGTTGCTGGTAAAACAGCTGAACCTAGATCCTTTCTAGATTGCTGGGAAGTTGGAAAGCTATGCATAAAAAATTGCAAATGATGATTTAAACATGACAATGTAGGAGGCCAGAACCACCATTACTTACAGCACCCAAATGTTATTGTTTTCATCCACTTAAATTAGGACTTCTTCCATTGGGGCACTCAACACAGCTTAGAAATTTTTAGCCAAATATTTCTAATGTGCACCATATTGCACTACATGGTCCTGCATAAATAGGTATTACAGTCAGCCAAAATTATGTTAGGACATTCTCCATCTGATACCATAGTAGTGGCAAGTCAGGAAGGAGATATAGGAGAAACAATAGATTCATGGGGGATTAGTAGGTTAATGGCACCAAGAGGCCTTTTTAAACCTAGCCATGTATTCCCATACTGCGGTGGTGGTGCTGCGGTAGCATTGTCGCCTCACAGTAAGACGTTGTCCTGTTCGATTCTCAGCTAAAGCATCTTCTGTGTGGAGACATGCGTGAATGGGCGTACCTTCGTTGAAGGTTGTGCGTCAGGGTTGGCAACTCGACACGTAAAAATCTACTGCCAATCATTAGCGGACCGGAGTTCCGCTGTGGCGACCCCTAACCGGGAAAAGCCGAAAGACACAACAACAACAACAGCATGTATTCCCATATATAACTGACATGATAAATTATCCATAAGCATATAGCTGTGCTTTGGTGGCAGAGCATTTACAATTTGCCACTGTCTAATAGTGGGATATGTGCAAGTCCAGGAATACATTTTCAATTTCCCATTCATTAGTCCAGGTTACTTATGAATAGGATGAGGTATGAACTCTGCTTTACATGGACAGGAAGTTTCTTCCAAAGCACAGGTAGTCTCTGAGACAGATTTGTCCTTCCAATATTTTATGTTTAGGTTACAAATGACGTTAACATCACTGGATTGGGTATTTTTAATTCTGTTAAACTTGTTTATGTTCAGCAATTCCTTTAGTACTGGATCAGATTATGCCTAATAAGCCAGGCATAGAACACCTGTCAATAGTCTGAAGGAGACTGAGTATAAAGATACAGCTTTGAGGTCTGCATATTCCATGTGGTTTATGCTTTGTATCCTTTTTGTAAGGAACCTCTGTGGCTGTTCCAGTTACTGCATATGCCTGGCACGGTACATACCAAAGCGAGCATTGTACTCTATGAGTGGTCTAATGAAGGTGGGCTGAGTGCAGCAAGAAAATTATATCTTTGGACTTAGAGGCCATACCCTAATTAATGGGTTACACAATATAGAATGATTTTCTTACAATAGTAGGTACATGGTGGCCCAAGGCCAGGTCACCATCTACATATCTTCCCAAGTCCCTAACCACTGGGTCTGCTCTTAGGAGTGTATTGTCTATGTGGTAATTTCCAGGAGGGAGAGTGTCACTTTCCAAAGTATACTATTATATAATATTTGGCATTCAGATTTAGGTCATGGCTCTGGCACCAATTATTCTATTGTAACAAACCCTCTTAGGAGATCGCATTTATTTTGGGGGACTCTTTATTCATAGCAAACTTGCAGTCATCCACAATCATGGTCAACCAAAGGCCTTAACATTAATTTTGATTTCCAAAAATAGATTCCAAATAGGAGTAGCCCCAACACCAAGCCCTGAGGAACTCCAGTAGTCACTGGACTTTTTGTATAGGTAGAGACCCTTATCCTGACTTCCAGTGTCTTTGTCCTACTGTGGCTATCCAGTCTGTGACATAAGGGTTTACTCCTAATTTTATGAGTTTATTGATAACTTCCAAATGACAATTAGGGACTTGTTCATTAGTGATGGCTGGGGGAGTTACAGTTGACAGTATCTCATGGGGGATGTCAGTGGAGAACCATGGGATGAAACTGGAGCTAAATTTGCTATATCCTCCCACTTCATATAGGTGATTATGTTTGCAACTAGTTCAGCACACTGGTGTCTGTTACCTTTGAGGAAAAGTACAGAGCTGAAAAAGGATTTCTGGCTATCTTTTGCCTGCGAGGCTATCTTCACCTCAAATTTCCCTTTGGTGGATCTTATAGGACACCTGAGTTGCTTTTGTTTATTTTGATGAGGGTTTTTTGCCTTGCTAGGCATTGCACTTCCTAGTTTTGGCCATTACTTCCTTTCGTTTGTTATATAACCTGTTGACAATGGGATTCCAACAGGTTGTTTTATTCTTTGAGTTAGCCCTATGCTTATTTCAATTAGATGTAGTTCCTCAGTTCCACATAGGCAACAGTGTTCGCTTTGGAGAGGAACTTTAACTTTTGCCAGGGTGTCACTCAGTAATAGGTGGTTTCTTCTTAATAATTTCTAAACTACTAGGGTTGGCTGTTATAGTTTGATTTTAAAGGAGGCAGCTTTATGCTCTGATCTGACAAGTGAGGATGTAACACTTGGGTAAGTGCAGTTTCCCATGTTGGTGAGGATCAGGTCACTGAGGTTGCTGCCACTACTGGGTATATGGACCAGCTAGTCTAGAACATTTGTGTTGACCCGAGCATAACCCTATCCCTGCCCCAGTATAACACCACACCATACCCTAAAAAAAGCTTATTGTAATACTACCAGTATGCAAGACACACTCAATTACACTGATACATACTACCAAAACTTCATCTATCCTCTTACCTGACCCCGATCATAACCCTAAAATACACAACCTCGCATGCAAACACATAACATCTATTCCCTTACTTAACCTCAATCCTAACCCTCACACCTAAACACATGCACAGTCTCACTCCCTCCAAACCCCACCTACTTGTCTCAAAAAAACATACCTTCGAGATTTCCAACATTCGACTACAAAATCTTCAATAATTTCTACCACCCCTTGACTTTGTCGACCAAATACACACTTGTCAACAAACAGTGAAAATGTATATACAGTGGATATAAAAAGTTTACACACCCCTGTTAAAATGCCAGGCTTTTTTGGTATAAATAAATGAAACCACAAAAATCATTTCAAAACTTTTCCCATCTTAATAATAACCTGTACAATTCAGTTTGAAAAACAAACAAATCAGTTAGGGGAAAAAATATAAAAAATAAAAAACATACAATAAGCTGGTTGTATAAGTGTGCACACCCTGAAACTAATACTTTCTTGAAGCACCTTTTGATTTAATTACAGCATACAGTCTTCTTGAGTAGGAGTCTAACAGCATAGCACATCTTGACTTGGCAATATTTGCCCACTCTTCCTCTGCAAAAGTGCTCCAAATCTGTCAGATTGCGAGGGCATCTCTTGTGCACAGCCCTCTTCAGGTCACCCCACAGATTTTCTATTGGATTTAGGTCTGGGCTCTGGCTGGGTCATTCCAAAACTTTAATTTTCTTCTAGTAAAGCCATTCTTTTGTTGATTTGGATGTATGTTTGGGGTCATTGTCATGCTGAAATGTGAAATTCCTCTTCATCTTCAGCTTTCTAGCAGATGCCTGAAGGTTTTGGGCCAAAAGTGACTGGTACATGGAGCTGTTCCTAATGCCCTCCACCTTGACTACAGCCTCAGTTTCAGCTGAAGAAAAGCAACCCCAAAGCATGATACTGCCACCACCATGCTTCACCGTGGGGGTGGTGTTATTTTGGTGATGCGAAGTGTTGTTTTTGCGCCAAAAGTACCTTTTGGAATTGTGGATAAAAAGTTCAACCTTGGTCTCATCAGACCATAACACATTTTCCCACATGCTTTTGGGAGACTTGATATATTGTTTTCCAAATTTTAGCCAGGCCTGGATATTTTTCTGTGTAAGAAAAGTCTTCCATCTTGCAACCCTACCCCATAGCCCAGACATATGGAGAATACGGGAGATTGCTGTCACATGTAGTACACAAGCAGTACTTGCCAGAAATGCCTGCAGGTCCTTCGGTGTTGCTGTAGGTCTCTTGGCAGGATCCCTGACCAGTTTTCATCTTGTCTTTTCATCAATTTTGGAGGGACACCCAGTTCTTTGCAATGTCACTGTTGTCCCATATTTTCTCTACTTTTTTCACTGTGTTCCATGGTATATCCAATGCTGTGAACATTTTTTTGTACCCTTCTCCTGACTGATACCTTTCAGCAATGAGATCCCTTTGATTGCTTTGTAAGTTCTCTGCAAACCATGGCTTTTGCTGTAGCAGGCAACTGAGTACATGTCAGGAAAATCCTACTAGGACAGCTGAACTTTATTTGGGGTTAATCAGAGTCTCTTTAATTGATGGCAGGTTTGCAACCAAGAAGACTGAATGCTGTCAAATTCTTGTAACTGTTACTTTAAAATGGCAATGTAATTATTTTTAGGTTATGTGGTTATTAATAGAGAAAGTGTGTGCAAATAAACATCAAAGGTATGTGTGTGTGTGTGTGGGTGGGGGGTATTACACATAGCAGCTACAGGGTCTTATGGCTTCTGGGACATGAAGGCCTAAGTCGGATGACCTATGTCACTGTACAGGAAGTTTGCATCAAAGCCACCAGCCACCATGAAGATGGACTTAGGTGGGCAGGAAGGACATTCACATAAATGAACATTTACTCTGCACCTGATGCTTGCCTCTGAATAGGAAAAAAATGGGTGACGGGGCTTTTGTTCCAGGCAAGAAATAAATGGTCACAGGGTTTTTGCTGTGGATGGGGAAATGAGTGAGCCAACTTTTTCCCTGTAGAGTGAAAGAATGGGTCAAAAAGAGTGCTTGGTAGGGAGGTCTTGGAACTGAGAAAGTAAAACAAAAGGAAACAAGCAAAAAAAAAAAAAAAAATATATATATATATATATATATATATATATATATATATATATATATATAAATCAAGTACACCCAATGTCGACTGGCAAAACACTGACTTCAAAACATCGAAAAAATCAGCCATCAACATGCCCGTAATCTCAAAGCATGCACACAGATATGTTCAGAACTGGTGGTCAAGGACACCACATACACAAATTCTGTAGGTATACACAATCTACTGGCTGACAGATTCAGCAAAAACTTCTCCCCTCTGTCCCCCCATCAGTAAATCAGGACATCCCCAGTACCTGCCCCCCACCCCTTATCTCTAAGGAACAGGTCATCACTGCCCTCTCAAAGGCAAAAAATACAGCTTCCATGGGACCTGATAACATCCCAGGCCGCATCCTACATGACCTCAGGAATGAACTTGCTGCACCATTAGGCACCCTATTCAACCAAAGCTTGAGTACCAGCTTTGTCCCAGCCGAGTGGAGGACAGCCATTGCCATCCCTTTACACAAAGGTGGAGCATCCACTGATCCAGGAAATTACAGACCCATCAGCCTAACTAGCCTGATCTGCAAGGCCATGGAACGGATTATCATGGACCTCATTAACAGGGACATTGGCAACCTCCAAACACTTGAACCCACACAGTTTGGCTTTGTCATGAGGAGGTCATGTCTGTTAAATCTGGTTGACTTCTTTGAGACAGTCACCAAAGCCATGGACACTGCCTACCATGACATGGCAAAAGCCTTTGATAATATTTCCCACTCGGGTATAGTAGATAAACTCTCTCAACTAGGCATCAATCCGTATGTTACCAGATGGGTAGCAAACTTGCTCAATGATAGAACCCACCTAATCAAAATTGGGGAAGCCATCTCAAGCAGTAGACCCATAACGAGAGGTGCACCCCAGGGATCGGACTTGGGGCCTCTGTTATTTGGGATATACTTCTCTGAGGTGCAGGCCAAAATCAGAAGCCTATGACTGACCAAGTTTGCAAATGACTGCAAGCTAGGCACAGTCATCAATTCCCCAAGTGATGTGGACGTCCTCCAATGGGGTCTCACCCAAACAAATGACTGGTGTCACAAACATGGCCTCAAGCTGGATGCCAAAAAATGCATCATCATCCCCTTTGCCTTTGGGGTAGGTGATGTCCCCGCATATTATCACATTAATAACATCCTAGGTACACGATCAGTAGTGAGGGATTTGGGCACCCTGGTTGACAGCAACCTGACTTTTGACCATCACGGTGCTTCTGTTGTACGGAAAGCTTTCTACATGGCCCACCTCATAAGTAAGGGTATCTCATCCAGGAACAAAGAGGTCAGAAGATCCCTTAATTCCTCCCTTATAAGGCCAATTATTGAGTACAGTGTCCCCTTCGGCATGTAACTTGCAAAGCACATGCAGCAGCTGGAGAGACTACAGAGGTTCCTCACCAGGAGAATCCCAGGCCTCAAACACTTACCCTACACAGATAGGCTAAAAGCCCTGTCCCTCTATTCAGTTTCCTACAGACTCCTCAGAGGTGACCTCTGTCTGGCATACAAAGCAATCTCAGACCCACTTTAGCCCCACACCCTCTTCTAATTATATATACTAACTTCTTGATTGCACAAACATGAGGCATGGGCTTATTCCCAACCCAGGACTTATGTGATCTTGCACACCTGACAGTCAGATGCATAACCGATCACATGTGGTTACACACTCTTGACATAATGCAGCGCATATATATATATATATATATATATATATATATATATATATATATATACATATATTTTATATTTGTTTATCGGGATAGTCTGACTGGGTGGAAAAAACATTTTCAGTGGAGGCTTGGGGGAAAGCTCCATAAGTTACAATGAATACGTAGCATGAACAAATACAAGCATATGAAGTTACAATTATAATGACAAGACATAAACATAAGAAAATGCAATCATTAAGTAAAATACAAAAATTAACATGTACAGACAAAAATTCCCACGTTAATACATAGTACAGAGTGATACAAATATTGGTAGATTCACCCAAAAATCGCATTTGGTTTCAGTCACTATATCATATAAAACTATATACAAGTGTTAAGACAATCAAGGTTGGTTCGTATGGTTAAAAATAACCAAAGATGTGCTAAAAAGATAGTATTTTATTACAGAGAAAACAATTGTGATTAAAAACATGTTAGTATTTAGAGAGAACAGCTATAAATCTGTGTTAATGCATAACAGAAAAAGTGGGAGTAAGTAGGAGCAAGAGATGGAAGGTAGCTTAGTAGTTCAGTATTTATTTTTGGGATTAATCAGGTAGAATTCAGAAGAAATTTTAAATAGAGGTATTATTCAGCTGGGATTTAGACAAGAGCAGAGCCATGATTTAGATATGTGGGACTTGAGCAGTGTTTTAAATTTTGGGGGGTTAGCATGTGTAGTATAGACTGGGGGATCAAGTTCCATGTCCTGGAGATACGACTGAAGTAGAGTCTCCATGGAAGCTCTTAAGTCTTAGTTACTTGTAGCAGGAACTTATCAGAGGATCTGAGTTGCTTTTGTAGAGCTGGACATTTTTCAGGTTGACACTATTTTGTGGGCTATTGTAAGTTGGGTAAATATAAGGAGATTGGGTAATTCCAGCCAGTTGAGTTGTAATGCATTACAGTGTTGTGCTGTATGTGGGTAGTTGTTAGCAAATTGGGCAACTTTATTACACCATACTTCTAGTTTAGTTAGTTCTGATTTCTTCAGGTTAGTGAAGATGGCAGAGGCATATTGGAGAGACAGTAAATGAGTCCTGGCAATAGATTGTCTGGTGAAATCAGTAAGATATGGTATGGCTCTACAGAGAGCAGTTGTCAGATGCTTAACAAATTTCATATTGTTTTCAGTTGTGATACCAAGTAGTTTGCTGTGTGAAATTGGTTCTGTTTTGGTGTTATTTGATGAGTAGATTTGAAAAGGTGAGTGTTGGTCAAAGGGTTTATTGCTTGACAAGATCATTAGTTTTCTCTTATTGGGGTTCAGGATTAATTGTGCGCTAGCAAGCCAGGATTCTACAGCCGTAAAAGACAGTTGTTTTTTTTTTCAAGAAGTTTAGAGAGGGAGGGAGATGCACATATGATAATGTATGATTGTAGCCAGGTCACTAGCAGAATGGAGCTTGTTAGTAAAAATATTAAATAAGAATGGGCCTAAGATTGATCCATGTAGTATACCTAGTGTAACAGGTAATGTAGGACAGAGTTTGTTGTGCCATTTTACTGCTTTCTGTTGATCTGGTGGAGACTGTGTCAAAGACTTATATCTATCTCTCTCGCTTTCTCTCTCTCTCTCTCTCTCTCTATATATATATATATATATATATA